>NC_044323.1:153021555-153337204 GCF_007399415.2 Gopherus evgoodei | reverse complement strand
TCCCAGGTAGGGGCAGGGCGGCGTACTGTGGGGTATAGACGTTCCAGGCCTTTAAGAAATCTGGAGACTAAGGGATGGGAGAATACGGAGCGACCCCCTTCCCCTGGCCGGAAGGCGGATATGGCCGCTAAGTGTACCTTTAAGGAGGCAGTTGCCAGGCCCTGCTGCTTAAGGTACCAGAGGTAGTCCAGGACCGTGGACATCGGAGTCTGTGTAGGGTTCACCCCTTGAGAAGCGCACCAGCAAGAGAAACGCTTCCACTTGGCCCTGTACGTTGAGCGAGTGGAGGGCTTCCTGCTGTTAAGGAGTATATGCTGGACCGGTGCGGAGCAACTGAGCTCCACTGTGCTCAGCCATGCAGGAGCCACGCCGTGAGGTGTAGTGCTCGTAGGTCCGGGTGACGAAGCGCGCCGTGATCCTGGGTAATCAGGTCTGGGTGGAGAGGAAGGGGAATTGGGTGGTCCACAGATAGGTTCAGCAAGGTGGTGAACCAGTGCTGTCTGGGCCACGCAGGTGCGATCAAGATCAGATGCGCTTTGTCCCTGCGCAGCTTCAGCAGGACCTTGTGCACCAGAGGGAACGGAGGGAAGGCATACAGGAGGTGGTGGGTCCACGGCAGGAGAAATGCGTTCGAGATCGACCCCGGAGAGAGACTTTGGAAGGAGCAAAACTCCTGGCACTTCCTGTTGGACCTGGTTGTGAAGAGGTCTATGCGGGGAAATCCCCACCTCTGGAAGATGGAATGGATGATATCCAGTCTGATCGACCATTCGTGGCAGAGGAAGGATCTGCTGAGGCTGTCCGCCAGCATGTTCTCGACCCCAGGGAGGAAGGATGCCACCAGGTCTATCGACTGGGCTATACAGAAGTCCCAGAGTCGAATGGCCTCCTGACATAGGGGAGACGAACGGGTCCCCCCCTGCTTGTTGATATAATACATGCCCGTTGTGTTGTCCGTGAGTACGGAAACACAGCGGCCTTGTAGGTGACGTTGAAACGCCTGGCAGGCGAGGCGGACTGCCCTTAGCTCCCGGACATTTATGTGGAGTGACAGCTCCTGGGGCAACCAGAGGCCCTGGGTGCGCAGGTCCCCTAAGTGGGCTCCCCACCCCAGGGATGACACATCGGTTGCTAGAGTTATCGATGGTTGCTGTGAATGGAACGGCATGCCCGCACATACTAGAGATGGGGTCAGCCACCAGTCGAGGGAGCGGAGAGGGTCGGGGGGGATCATCACTAATACATCTGGTTGGTCCCTGCTCGGTCGGAATACTGAATGAAGCCACGTTTGGAGGGGCCTCATTCTGAGTTTGGCATGCTTTGTCACATAAGTGCAAGCGGCCATATGGCCGAGCAGTGTGAGGCAGGTTCGAGCCGAGGTGAGTGGGGAGGCTTGCAAGCTCCGGATGATCACCCCGATCGTCTGGAAGCGAGGTTGAGGTAAGAAGGCCCTGGCTTGAACTGAGTCCAGGGTCGCGCCTATGAAGTCCAACCTCTGTGTGGGTATCAGGCTGGACTTCTCGGCACTGATAAGCAGGCCCAGCTGTGAAAAGAGGTCCGTAACGGCCTTGACATGCCGTCGCACCTGAGACTGGGAGGACCCTTTCAGGAGCCAGTCGTCGAGGTACGGGAAGACGTGGATTTTTCGCCGACGGAGGTGGGCAGCCACGACAGCCATGCACTTGGTGAACACCCTTGGGGCTGTCGAGAGGCCGAAGGGCAGAACTGCGAACTGGAAGTGCTGGTGTCTGACCATGAAGCGGAGGTACTTCCTGTGTGGTGGAAAGATGGCGATATGGAAGTACGCGTCCTTCATGTCGAGGGCGGCGTACTAGTCTCCAGGATCCAGGGATGGGATAATGGTTCCCAGGGAGATCATGCGGAACTTCAACTTGAGCATCCATTTGTTGAGGCCCCTTAGGTCTAGGATGGGCCTGAGACCTCCCTTGGATTTTGGAATCAGAAAATATTGGGAGTAGAATCCCTTGCCTCTCTCGGCTAGAGGTACTTCCTCTATAGCCCCCGCCGCCAGGAGGGAACGAACCTCCTGCAGGAGGGTTTGCTCGTGAGAGGAGTCCCTGAAGAGGGACCGGGAAGGGGGGCGGGAAGGGGGAGAGGAAGCAAATTGCAGATGGTAGCCCTGCTTCACTGTGTGTAGCACCCAACGGTCTGACGTTAATCGGGACCATGCCGGGAGGAAGTGGGAGAGGCGGTTGGAGAAGGTAGGGGAAGGATCCTGTGTTGAGACTGGTAACTCGTCCCCGGGCGCACCTTCAAAAACCGGACTTGGGGCCCGGCTGTGGTTTGGAAGGCCCCTGGTTCTGGCCTCCCTGGGAGTTGGGCTGGCGTTTGCGTCCCCCGCGGCCACGCCGTCTATTGAGGTCCTGCCTCTGACGGGGTGGGAAGTATGGGCGCCGTGCTTGGGGCCTGAAGGGTCTACGCTGGGTGGAAGGGGTATGCATCCCCAGCGAGCGAATGATGACTCGGTTGTCCTTTAAATTTTGTAATTTGGAGTCCGTTTTCTCCGAGAACAACCCTTTCCTGTCAAAGGGTAGGTCCTGGATTGTATATTGCAGTTCCGGGGGTAGTGTGGAGGCTTGAAGCCATGAGATGCGCCCCATGGTTATCCCGGACGCCAGGGTTCTGGCTGCCGAGTCAGCCGCGTCGAGGGAGGCCTGGAGGGAGGTCCTGGCCACCTTTTTACCCTCCTCCAGGAACGCGTTAAATTCCGGGCGTGAGTCCTGGGGAAGCAGTTCGGCGAACTTTCCCACCTCCATCCAGATGTTGTGGTTATAGCGTCCCAGTAGGGCCTGCTGGTTGGCCACCCGGAGTTGCAAAGCCCCTGCCGAGTATACCTTGCGACCCATGAGGTCCATCCGTTTTGCCTCCTTGGACTTGGGGGCCGATGCCTGCTGGCCATGCCGTTCCCTGTCATTAACCGACTAGGCCACTAGGGAGGAGGGAGGAGGGTGGACATACAGGTACTCGTACCCCCGAGAGGGTACCATGTACTTCCTCTCCACCCCCTTAGCTGTCGGCGGGATGGAGGCTGGTGATTGCCATAGGTTCTCGGCAGTGGACTGAATGGTCCTTATGAACGGAAGGGCTACCCGGGTAGGAGCATCGGCCGAGAGGATGCTCACTACCGGGTCCTCCACCTCTGCGACCTCCTCGACCGGGAGGTTGATATTAAGAGCCACTCGACGGAGGAGGTCCTGGTGGGCCTTGAGGTCTATCGGTGGAGGTCCCGATGCCGACGACCCGGCCACTGCCTCATCTGGTGAGGAAGAGGAGGAGGATACTCTGGGGATAAGGGTCTCCTGTACGGCCTCTTGCTCTTGACCTGGTTCCTGCTCCTGTTGTCCCTGTTGTCCCGGGGAGTGCGTGGGCGACTGTCTGTCCGACTCAACCACCGGGGGGTGGGAAACAGTGGCCTCTGGTACCCGGTGCTCTGAGGTGGTGGGACGTATCTGAGACACGGGGGCGCCCTGGGCCTGATGGTAAGCCCAGGGTGTCCAAAAACCCCACTGTTGGGCACCCAAGTCCTGTGGTCGGGGGTCTTGGAACACACCCAGTGGTGCCTCGGGTTCCTGGTCCCCATAGTAACTGCCCACCTGGGAGGATGCCGACGTGCCCCTTGATGGCCACGGTGGTGCTGCAAAAGTCGGTGCCGTGGTACCGACCAACCTCACACCTCTGGACAACGGTGACCGGTGCTGGCATCGGTGCTGGGATCGAGACCGGGACCTGCGACTGGCTCGGTGCCGGGAGGTCGACCGGGATCGCGAGCGCCGTTGCCTAGATCTGCTCCTGGAGGTGCGGCGCCCACCTCGGTGCTGAGAGCTGGAGCGGTGTCGGGAGTACCGAGTTGACACTCGGGAAGTAGACCGGTGCCAGGAGCCCGACCGGTGCCGAGAGCGTGAGCGGTACCGGGGTGATCGGTGCCAGGAGCTCGACCGGTGCCGGGAGTCTGAGCGGTGCCGAGGCAACCGGTGCCGGGAGTCTGAGCGGTACCGGGGTGATCGGTGCCAGGAGCTCGACCGGTGCCGGGAGTCTGAGCGGTGCCGAGGCGATCGGTGCCAGGATCGTGATCGATGCCTTGAGCCTGAGTGGCGCCTTGATGTAGAGCATCCACGGGACCGCGATCTGGAGCGGTGCTGGCCTGTTACACTGACCGAAGCTGGTCTGGTCAGGGTCGGTTTGCCCACAGAACAGAGAACCCGCACCGGCGGTGCCGGGGGTAAGGGCATTGGTGCCTCGGTGATCGCAATTAGCTCCCTCGCCACTGCGAATGTTTCCGGGGTAGAGGGAGAGGCGAGCTCTACCACGGTGTGTACCGGGGAGCTGCCAGGTGCCGGACTCGACGGCCCGCGTGGGGTCGAAGTCAACGGTACCGGCTTCGGCGGTGCCGCGGCAGGTATCGGTGCTGGGCGATCCACCTTCTGCGCAGGGTCTGACTGCAGGATGGCTGAAGGCGAGATGATCTGTGCCTTTGCAGCCTTTGGCCTCGGGGAGAGGGAACAGCTCTGGGCCGGTTTCAGTGCCGGCTTCTTGGTGGTGGCACTCGGTGTGGCGGTGCTCTTGCTCACCGGCTGACTTGCGCTCGGTGCCGAGGGCAAGGGTGTCAGGGCCGCTTCCATGAGGAGCTGTCGCAGTCTAATGTCCCACTCCTTCTTGGTCCTCGGCTTGAAGGACTTACAGATCGCGCACTTGGCTGATAAGTGCGACTCCCCTAGGCACTTCAAGCAGGAGTCGTGGGGGTCTCCCATGGGCATGGGCTTGTGACAAGCCGAGCACTGCTTGAAGCCCGATGAGCCGGGCATGGGGTCCGGCTCCCGGTGCGGGGGGGTACCCCGATCCCCTCGCTACCACTACTAACTAAACTAACACACTATGTAACTTACTAACTAAGAACTATATATCTATATATGTACAATAACAACTATAACTACTATATACAATGGTAGCAAAACGAGCTGCTAGGGAGTGTGGAGGTCAGCGAAGCCGCGCTCCACAGTTCCAACGGCCGACACGGGCAGTAAGAAGGAACTGAAGGGTGGCCGGGTCGGCTGGGATATATATGGGGCGCCATAGCGGCGCCACTCCAGGGGGCGCCCAGCCGACCTGTCTGGGTTGCTAGGGTAAAAGTTTCTCCGACGAACGTGCACGCGGCGCGTACACACCTAACTGGAATGCATATGAGCAATCACTCGAAGAAGAACAGCGTAATTCCCCACGGTTAGAAGTTATGACACAGCTTTTCCTAAGCAAGCACATCTAGTCTCAAGGTGAAAGCATTACAGAGAACACATACTAAAACCAAATGAAAAACCTATACGCCTGCCAATACACTCACCAGAGATCAATCCCCAACTCCAGCAATGGCTCTGGCTGGCGTCAGTCCTTCCAACCGTACCCTAAGAATTGGAGCTTCTCTTTGCAAAGAAGGTCCTGTCCACTTGCTGGATCTGAAAGAGGTTCCTGCATCAGTTTACACTCAGACTACTGATCTGAAAGTCCTTTCTTTGTCTGCTGGAGAATCCAGTTTGAACCAGTATAGGCAAATTCACTCAGGTTGTAACACTTCCAGAGAGATACCATGCCTAATCACCCTGCACTGTTAGTTCTTGAGGGGTTGTGGTCACCCTCCCCCATGGAATTACTGGCTCCCAATGATACATAAGCTTAATACAATAAGATCTCCCAAAGATATTGCAGGAAATTGCCTTATATGTCACAAGTGCATCATACACTCCGCTGTGAGGCCTAGCTTCATGAGCCTGTGTGCATATGGAAGGGTAGGGGATAATTGACCCTGCCCTCCCCTCCTTTGGGGAAGCCAGTTCTGCCTTTAGCAACCACCACCACAATAACATTTCAAACAAACATTTGGGTTTTTTGTTTTTGTTTTTGTTTGTTTATTTTTACAGAAACTTGAAAAATTCCATTGAAATTGGACATCTTCCACTGAAATCTCTGCTTTGCTGAAAATACAATTTTTCATCAAATAAACATTTCACATGAAATATTCCAACCAGCTCGAGACATAGACTTGTTTGTTTATTTGTTTATTCAGACAACAAGACCTGTACTATTTTCTTCCACTCTCAGGACAAGCAAGCAGAGTTGTCCCACCTATCCCAGCAGTGATTTTAAAATTTGTGCATCAGATGGAATCAGCTTTCCAGATTATGGTTTCCCCTGAAAAATGGAGGCACATTCTCCTTGACTGTTCTCTGCCTTTAAGAATCTGAAATGTTGTGGGACTAAATTTTGCCTTTGGCTGCACATGTCAATTTCAGAAGCTCATCTCAAGATAAAGAAGTTTGGTTAGATCACAGGACTGGAAGCCAAGATTTCAGGATTTCTATTTCTGCTCTGCCACTGACTCACTGCATGACTTTGAGGGTGTCACTGCATATTTGTGACTCAGTTTCCCCATCTCTGTGAAACAAGCCGAAATACCTCTTTCCAAGTATATGTTTTATTTAGATTTGGGAAAGCAGCCATGTTTTTATGACTCAGAAAACAGAGACAGAAATCGAGGTCAAGACAAAGAGGGGTTTGTCCAGGAAAGTTCTAAGTGGAGACTGCAACGATTCAGACCTTGATTCGTAAAGCACTTTGGGATTTGCATAAACAATGCCAACAAATCCGCATTGTACAAGAGGCTGTCTCAGCTACTGTACTTTCTTGCCCTCTATCCAGGCTAAAGCCATCTGTAAAAAACAACCTGAATAACCTTGTCATTTCAATTTTTCACACATTTCCTTTACTGTGCATTCTTGAAATCTAGGAAGTTTCATTTCCTCAGTGCTATCCCCAGAGGCTGCTTGGCTATAATAAAACGTACTCAGGGAAACATCAAAAGGAATAGGATACATTAGAAGAAAGCAGGATGGCTACAGTCTCTCCCAGTGGGACCAAGATAGTGGTGCAGCAGGGTCTGGAGAGTTCCCATGTTCCAAGGCTGAGCCAGGGTTAGCAAAGCATATTATTCCCTCTGCTTATGATCTGATTGCTCATATCAGGGTAACTGGGGAGCTTGTGTCCATCATAAGCTCCCTGACCAGCACCTGAACAACATTAGCCCCTCGTGTCTCACTGAACCAGACTCAAATTCCTCATCCTCTTCTACTTTGCCCTATACATCATTCCTCACCTGCACCTCTGCTCTTGTTGCTTTCCTATTCCCTCACTCTCTCCTTCCGCTATTTCCAAACCAACCTGATCTTCCTCCTATTCTCTACCATGTTGCCCCCATATCCAGTATAGTCCCTGACCTAATTTGCCAAGCATAGGCTCTGCCTTCAAATCCTGCTCTCTCCAAGCATCTCTTCCTTACCCTGAGACAGGCCAGGGAAAGGAAGGCATATGTCTACACAGCAAATCTGGGCACCGGTGAGCCTACCCTGAGATAGTTTGAATCCAGCTAGCATGGGAAACCTTAGCAGTAAAGAGAGTACAGAACAAGCCTGGCACAAATGCTAGGTACAGACAGCACAGCACTAAGTATGTACCCAGCATTCGTGCTGGGTACTCATGTTGTGCTGTCTTCACTTTTGTGCTCACTCAGCTCGGGTAGGCTAACCCGTGCACAGCTTTTGCTGCTTAGACATTACTTTAGTCTCAATAAGGGTATATCTACACTACCATTTTGTCAGTATAACTTATGTCTCTCAGGCATGTGGGAAAAAAACCAACACACCCTTGAGTGACACAAGTTACACTGACCCAAGTGCTAGTGTGGACAGCACTCCATCGGCGGGAGATGCTCTCCTGCAGACATAGCTACTGGAGCTCATGGTAGGTGGTTTAACTGTGTTGATGGGCGAGCTCTCTCCCATTGAAATAGAGCAGCAACACGAGCCATCTTACAGCACATAGCTGCATCGGGACATTGTGCCACTGTAAGCTCGCTAGGGTAGATGTGGTCTAAGTTATTCAGTGCAGAGAACAGGACTGTCTATATTCTGGATAGCGCAACAGTAACTTCTTTGGAACAAGAAAGGTGTCTCAGCTCTAGAGAACTGGAATAAGGCCCAGGATCAAGGTGAGATGTGGGGGATGCTGTTAAAAAGCATCAATCATCCATCAACCAGTGAGCAGAGAGACTATCATGTGAATACAGCCATAGCAAACAGCATGCAAACCTTCACTGCCTGAAATCCATTCACCGAACAAACCGATACAACTGAAGAAATCAGGATCTAAACGATCTCAATTCATTCCACAGAACTACTCAGCCTGCTAGTGTGCAGAACGTGGGACCTGGCACTTTAAGAGAGCGTTCAGCCAGCTCTCAGAATGGACCAACATGTAGTGTTTGCAACCTAGGACTGAGGGTATAAAAGGATTTCTCAACATCCAGGTTGCTACCATGAGAACTCACTGTCACATGAGTTATGACATATCAGTCATTTCCATTCAATGGCTAAGTAAGACTCAGAATTTTTTGAGTCAAAGTGTTTGGAAGAAAAAGCTGTCAACAACCAAAAGTTTCAAGCAGCAGAGCAAAGGGAAGCTGTGTTTGCAAGGTGCCTGGCCAAAAATCTACATCCGTTTGTTTATCCTGTCTGTGTTTTTGCAGAACCTAGTACACTCAGCAGCAGCAGCCACCAGTGTTTCCCTCCAGTGAAAACAGGAGGGGTGCCCACTTTGAAAATGCTGCTTGCATAGGAAATGGACCCCTTGATTCCTGTTGACATTTGCAGCTGAGGTGTCAGTGGTGCTAGCAGCCTTTTTCTAAGTTTCCTGGCTCTGTTTGTTCACACACTTCACACTCCTGTGAAATGCGATAATGCCAAGCAGTGGGTGGAGGCAACGGCACAAATGGATCCCTCCAGGAGACAGCAGATTTCAAACTTCTTTGCATGTAAAGACAAATCCCACCATTATAAAGTCTACTCCCTAGGCAGCTGTAATACCTGCACCTGTGGTGCGCTAACTGGGGGAAGTGCTGAGGAGCAACAGGCTGCATTGTTATGTTTTGTTCCATCTCCAGCAGATGCTCAACTAACTATAGGCTGGTCTACACTAGAAAATTAGACTGACCCAGAAAAATCTACACCCCTGAGCGACAAAGTTAAGCCAACTTAAGTCCCCATGAAGATGGTGTTAGATCAATGGAATTTTTCTGTTGACTTAGCTACCGCCTCTCAGGGAGATGGATGACTTGTGCCAATAGGAGAACCCCTCCCACCACCGTAGATAGTGTCTACACTGAAGTGCTACAGAAGCATAGCTGCAGCATTTCATGAGTAGACAAGCTCTGTGTTGTGAATGTCCCAGCTCCAGCAGCAGCTGAAATAACTATATTGTGAATGCTCATTGTCTCCTAGCTCCCAACAGAAAGTGTGCATAACACTTAGCTCTGCTATGGTGACTTTTCCAGAGTGGCCTCAAAGGGGGTTGACTCTCATTGTATCATGTTAGAAAAGGAATATTATCCCCATTTCACAGATGGGGAAACTGAGACACAGCAAAGGCCATTATCCCAAGAGATACAGAGTTCAAATAACATGAAGTGAAGTCTATGGTAGTTAGGTTCAGCTCTGTTATGACTGGATCCAAAGCAAGATCACAGTGTTCCCAACTCTCACTATGTGGTCTTTTCTTAGAACTCCAGCTCGTGGAGGCAGGTTTTAGTAAGTGAGAATTTCAGCTTGCATTTAAAAAAAATGCAGTTTCTAGCACTCATGGTTGTGGAGAAATGCCTGAAAATGCAAGCTGAGTACGCCCTAAAGGCTCAGACAACAGAAGGGAAATAAAAAGAACACAACATGTATTCTTTGTTCGAAACCTCATAGGTTTTGTTTGTTTGTTTAAGACAAACCTTCTGATTATTTTTGGGGCAGGGGAGCTGACTCATGATTTTTTAATACTTGGGGTTGGCCATATTGAGGTTACATAAGGACATCAGAGTTTAAAGAGTTTTATAGGAAGCACTCAGCATAGTATGGGAACGGGCCCAGAGAGTCATCAGTCAAGTTGGCTGTAGAACTCAGGCAACCTAACCACTAAGAAACAGCTTATTTTGCCATAGTATTAGAACACCCCAGTGTCTCCATAAATGTGAAAACGGATACGTGCCAATACATCCCTTATGAATCACTGCTCTTCTAGCCTAACTGAAGAGACACCGGTCTGAGAACAGGCACCCACAAAATTGATGCAAGTTGCCAGTAAGTACCATTAAGCATCAAGCTATAGAAATTATCCCATCACTTGATTAGCTTGAGATTCCCTGACTTCTTTCCTGAAAAAGAAGCATTAAGAAGTCAACTTCAGGCCAGATTTCACTTTAACAAAAACAGCATATGTAAAGGTGACCAGCAGCACTACTAGAAGAGCTATCTGTGGACACTCAAGAAAAGACCAAGCTATAGAAATCAGTGGCTTATATGAAGGGACATCTGACTTCTTGCTACCGCACAACACAAATCATTTGCCCTGCACAAAGTTTTCTAAAACAGCATCTCTCATACATTTCCTCCTCTTTCTTTCCATCACCTCCTTCCCTTCTCTTTCCTTTCCCCATTCACAAATGGAGGCACTCATTATTTAATATTCACATCCTGGTCAAGGATGATATTCTGACCTCCCTCACATTCCCTTGAAAGTCCCCAGGTGTTTTCAAATGATGCATTGACAGCAGCCATGGATCCAGGAACCTTCAGCACCAGCCCTTTGCCACTTTAGCTAAAGGAGCAACTCTGTCGCCTGGTGGCAGAGTAGGCTACCTCCATGAGGACCAGCCACCTGCGCCAGGGATGCAACAACCACTTGACAAGTGCATTATACACACGGAGCCAGAGTTCTGGCTCAGGCCTGGCTCTGTTGGACGTGCACTCCCTTCTCTTGCACAGCTGGACTTTTTTTTTTTTTTTGGTCTAGCTCAGTTCTGCCTTTGGGGGATACAGCCATTTTCCGCATTGGTGCATACAGCACTTGAAATTCTCCTCCCTGTTAACTGAGGGCCTGTTCCAAAACCCACTGAAGTCAGGGACAGAAAGGGTCTTTCTACTGATTCAAGCGGGGTTTAGATCAGACCCTAAAACACCTTAAAACAAATTTCATAGGAGTGAAGCAAGAGCTGTTTCTAATAGACCCGTTTCAACTGGCTCCTCTTTCATTACATGCACTCAATCAGTGCTCTTTGGTTTTGTTTTGTTTTGTTGCCTCCAGTTTGGAAAGTCTCCTTGCCTTGAACATCTCCCAGGAATTAGGAAGCTCTCTGCCCCATTAAGCAAAGCAATTCCCTGCAACATTCACAAAAACAGACTCTCAAACATTAAAGCAGCTAACCTTTCTAACAAAGAACATTTGTGATCCTGCTCAGCACAACACACCTGGGCTAATAATTTTCTAGGCCCCCTCCACAGTCACATGGAAATAAAACATTGTTGCTTCATTCTATTTCTCCCTTTCAAAGCAAAACAACATCTCCCATCTCCCCTTTGATAGCCTAAATAGCATCTCTTATCTGCATCTGAGGACACATTGACATCTACTGGATGTTAGCTTTATTACAGACTTTAAATAAACATCTCTGGTATTGGGAGTAGCCGTGTAAGGCCTGGTTTATACTACGCGTTTAAACCAAATTTAGCAGCGTTAAACCAATTTTACCCTGCACCCGTCCACACAACGAGGCCCTTTATATGGATATAAAGGGCTCTTTAAACCGGTTTCTTTACTCCTCCCCGACGAGAGGAGTAGCGCTGAAATTGGTATTACCATGTCGGATTAGGGTTGGTGTGGCCGCAAATCGATGGTATTGGCCTCCGGGCGGTATCCCACAGTGCACCATTGTGACCACTCTGGAAAGCAATCTGAACTCGGATGCACTGGCCAGGTAGACAGGAAAAGCCCCACGAACTTTTGAATTTCATTTCCTGTTTGCCCAGCATGGAGCTCTGATCAGCACGGGTGGCGATGCAGTCCCAAATCCAAACAGAGCTCCAGCATGCACCGTACAGGAGATACTGGATCTGATCGCTGTATGGGGAGACAAATCTGTTCCATCAGAGCTCCATTACAGAAGACGAAATGACAAAGCATTTGAAAAAATCTCCAGGCTATGATAGACAGAGTCCACAGCAGGGACTCAGCACAGTGCTGCGTGACAAGAGTAACGGAAAGCCAAAGAATCAAATGGATGCTCATGGAGGGAGGGATGGGGGACTAAGGACTCCGGCTATCCCACAGTCCCCGCAGTCTCCGAAAAGCATTTGCATTCTTGGCTGAGCTCCCAATGCCTGAAGGGTCAAACACATTGTCTGGGGTGGTTCAGGGTATATCTCATCAAGTTACCTCCCCACCGTGCCGTGAAAGAAAAGGGAAAAAAATCGTTTCTTGCCATTTTTCAATGTCACCGTATGCTGTACTGCATGCTGCTGGTAGACGCAGTGCTGTGGCAATGAACAGCAACATCCCCTCCCCTCCCCTTTCTTTCCTGATGGCAGACTGTACAAAATCTTGGAAAACCGTCATCAGCTCATGAGTGCTCCTGGCTGGCCTCGGTGAGGTTGGCCGGGGGCACCTGGGTAAAAATGGGAATGACTCCGTCATTCCTGGTAGACGGTACGAAATGCTGGGTAACTGTCCTCATCATAGCAGCTGGAGCCTGAGCTCCATCAGCCCCGGCCCCCCCACTTTCATGTCTAAAGAAAAGATTCTGTACTCCTTGGACTATCATAGCAGCGGGTGGCTGCAATCCTCTCCCCCACACCCTTTAATGTTCTGCCTGGACTATCATAGCAGCTGGAGGCTGCCTCCCAGTCATTTTATCTCGCTAAAAAGTCAGTGTTTCTTATTCCTGCATTCTTTACTACTTCATCACACAAATGGGGGGACACTGCCACAGTAGCCCAGGAAGGTTGGGGGAGGAGGGAAGCAACAGGTGGGGTTGTTGCAGGGGAACCCCCTAGAACGGCATGCAGCTCATCATTTCTGCGGGATCTCTGGGGCTCTGACCCAGAGTGGCTGTGCTCTCTGACTTTCTAGTAGACTTGCCCCATATTCTAGGCAGGACTGACTCTATTTTCAGACAAAACATAAAGAATGGAATGACCCGGGGAATCATTCCCATTTTTGTTCATGCACAGAATATATGTTATCTTTTCTTCTTCACCTTCACGTTGGGATATACCTCAAGAACATATTCCAATATCTGTTAAAGGGTTATTGGACACTTGTTGGGAGTCGAGAATTGATGCTGTGAAGCCATTGCGTTATCACCTTGAAGAATTGTGCAATGCTTTGTCATCTTTGCGAGAATATGCGCTCGAAAAGAAAGATGGCAATACAGCAACAGAAGCCGGTGCGCTTTTAGACCATGTTACTAAGTGGCCTTTTGTTCTGACTGTGTACACGTGGTACGATATACTATTTCATGTCAATAAAACCAGCAAATTAATTCATTCATCAGATGTGTCAATTGACATATTGCAGGCAGAAGTCAGTGCTACAATGAAGTTTTTGGAAGACTGTCAAAATACAGGATATAACTCTGTGGTCACAAATGCACGTGAAATAGCAGAGCATATGGGTATTGAGCAGGTGTTTCCAGAAACCAGGGTATGACGTAAGAAGAGAATGTTTGATTATGAATGTGCTGATGATTCGAGTCGTCTTTCTGCCGAAGAAAAATTCAAATCGCAGTTCTTTCTTGTTCTCACTGATCAGGCCATATCTTCTGTTTCGTCGCGATTTGACCAACTCGTGGAGTGGTATAAGTTGTTTGGATTTCTGTACAACGCTAACAGCCTGAAGCAGTGTCAAAGAGAAAATGAACTGGAGAATCACAGCAAAAATTTTGAAAGAAAAATGGGAGACATTGATGCCAACGAACTCATAATGGAATTGAATCGTTTTATTTATGTCATTGAGAAAGAGAGAGGACTTCTTACGGCAAACAATTTTTTAACGTACATATACAAGAACAGCCTTCAGGAGATATATCCGAATCTTTGCATTTGCGTCAGAATTCTTCTGATCACACCAGTTACTGTCGCTGGTGCTGAAAGGAGCTTCAGCAGAATGAAACTGATCAAGAATATCCTGCGCTCAACCATGACAGATGACAGGCTTTCTGCGCTTGCAGTTATCTCAATTGAAAACAAGATTGGACTATGACTCATTGATTAACCAATTTGCAGAGAACAAGGCTCGAAAGAAGCACTTTGCGTAAATACGGAATACATGTACACTGTAGGCCTATGTATACATAATATGAACCCTGTATATTGTATAAAATAAATACCGCATTCCAGTTTCTGCATTGTAAGGGGCCCCGGACATATGTTCAGAGGGGGCCACATTCTTTGTTGCTACGGCCCTGGTCTCCAGCCCTGCCAACCCTTGCTGCACCCCCCTGTGGCCCTGCCTGAAGCCGGCCAGCTCACCCCACACCCCCCTGTCTCCAGCCAGCCACACACCCCTTGCCCTGCCTGCAGCCAGACCCTACCTCCAGTCAGCCCCTGCCCTGCCTCCAGCCAGCCCCATGTCCACTGGCACCCTGCAGTTCCCAGAGCAGTAACCCTGCACACCTGCTTCAATGACAGGGGCAGGGAGAAGCTGGAACCCACACATGTCCACACCCTAGGGTGACCAGACAACAAGTGTGAAAAATTGGGATGTGAGTGAGGGGTAATAGGAGCCTATATAAGAAAAAAGACCCAAAAATCAGGACTGTCCCTATAAAATCAGGACATCTGGTCACCCTAGCACACCCCCAGGGAGTGGTGAGGACCCACACATGTGAAGTGGAGCTCATTTCTAGTTCAGGCCCATCTTCTTAAAAAAGAACTTTAAGTAGGGTTAACATACATCCGTATTTCCCCGGACATGTCAGGCTTTCTGGTTCTTAAATCACCATCCGGGAGGAAAATACAGACGTGTGGTAACCCTATTGGTACAAAAAATAAATACTGTGGCACAACCCTTAACTCAGAACTTTTTATAGGGAACCAGTTGCTAAGAAATGAAAGGCTATTTTTCACGTGTTTGTTTTTTGAATGTTCGAATTGGGCCCCGCACTTCCTAAAGCTGGCCCTGGCTGTGTGCTAAGTTTGGTGCTCTATCCACCAGCCTGCACTTCCTCCCAGTGGGCTGGTTTTTAAAATAAGGTGGAACAAATATCTAGAAACCTTGGGGACACTTTAAAATATTGAAACCATCTTCACCGTTGCATTCAACAAAGCGTAACACCACAGACATCTGTTCTTCATGTGACACGTCAGGAGTACAGTCCAAAATAATATTTTGCTTTTTTAAGCTGCGCTATGTTGGCCTCTTGAATGTTACTGGCAACAAGCTGAATCAGCTCGTTTTGGATCTGTGGACTGAGGTACTGAACATGTCTCTGCCTTCTTAATCCTCTGTAAAAGTTCGCTGAGGACAGTATCATACTTCGCAAGCAATTCAAACAGTCCCAAAAAGTTGCCATTCGAAGGATCGCCGAGCTTTTCATTACTTCCTCGAAATGCCAAGTTTCTTTCGGACAAGAAAATAACGACATCAACCATGCGTTTGACAACATTTCTCCAGAAATCTCTTTCTTTCAGAAAAGCCTGCAATTAGAGTTGGTCAATAGATGCACGGTTTACTAGGCCTGACCGAAGGTCAAACCATTTCACCATACAGTCTTGATGACCTTTGCCTGTTTCACGCTGCTGAAATCTTTTTGACAGTGCTTTCCAAGCAGATGTTCCACGACATAGCGGTATGTCGCCAGTGCCAAATAATTTACAACAAAAACAAAAAATGGCATCTTTCTGAACTGAGTACATTAACCATGAACGTCTTATTTTCTCGCCATTTGCCATGGTTCGATAGAAATGAGTACTTGTGAACCTCCATCTTTCCTCGATAAATGGAAATTCGTAACTTTCATTCTGCTACGGTGGGCCACGTGCAACAATGTCACACACTTGCCTGTCCGATATTATAGACGGCCAATCTCCTGGATCATCAGTCAGTGGTTCAGATTCAGATACTTCTTTCCTGGCAGCAGCTGGAATATCTGTCACAGTTCGTTTGGTAGAACAACTGGCTTCTCCTTTGACCTCACTTGAAGCACTTCTGAATACGATTCATCGCTGCTAGCGCTGTCCGTTTCATATGCCTGTACCTGTACGTTGGATTGCAGCGCAAAATACGTTGACAACTTTGGAATTTTCTCAAGTTCCTTCTCGGCATCTTTTGCTGTCTTTCGTTTACTAGCTCCGCTCTTATACATTCTCTTAGACATCACAAAGCACGCTTCTGCATTGGAAATGATAAAAAACTAAACAACTAAATTAATAACATTTATCCGCCGACCGCCATTATGAACGCAAATACACATTCTTTGAATGGGTCCAACTAAAATTCGAAACTGACCGACAGACAACTGATGTAGCCAATAGCATTATGATGTATCATAATGACTTCACAGTTTTGTCAGTAAAACCGACATGGATTGTGCAATAGCGTCAATAAATGTCACTCACCTAGTTATACCTTACATTTTTTTGCCACTTTTAGGGGCCCCCTTCCTTGCAGGGCCTCCTCCGGTTGGAGGGTACAGAGGGTGCTTTCTACACCTCTGTTGGAGACAGAGGAGTGCGGGACTGGCTGACTTCAGGCAGGGGGGTGCGGCAGGGGTTGGCTGGAAACAGGGCAGGGGGTGTGGAGCTGGTGCGGGCAGGGCAGAGCATGCAGGGCTGGTGTGGGAAGGGCAGGGGGTGCGGCAGGGGCTGGCTGGTGACGGGCTGGCTGCGGGCACGGGGTGCGGGGCTGGCTGGAGACAGGGGCTGCCTGCGGGCAGGGCAGGGGGTGCAGGGCTAGCTGCAGGCAAGGGCAGGTGTTGGCAGGGCAGGGCAGGGCAGGGGGTGCAGCACGGGCTGGTTGTGGGCAGGGGGTGCAGGTGCAAGGGCAGGGGGTGCAGCCCCCCCTGTACAGTGAATGCCCCCTCCTCCTCCTCCCAAGGTAGCAGCAGCAGCCTGAGGCTCGGGGGCTATTTAAAGGGTCCAGGGCTCCCCTGCTTCTACCGCCTCGTCCCTTTAAATAGCCGCGGGAGCCCTGGGGAAGCAGCGGGACTGCTGCGGCTATTTAAAGGGCCGTAGCGGTAGAAGCAACGGGAGCCTCGGACTTTTTAAACAGCCCCCAGGGCCCCGCAACCCTACCCCAGGGCTCCAGCTGTGGGACTCTGGTGGCAACTTAAAGGGCCTGGGGTTCCAGCCCCTGCTGGGAGCCCCAGGCCCTTTAAATTGCCCCCTGGGGAAGCCGGGCCACCCTGGTACAGCGCATTGGCTCTTGCTGGTATGCACTTCTGGGGCTTGGGTGCAGGGCCCTCTTAGGGCAGGGGCCCGATTCAGGGGAATTGGCCTAAAGCCGGCCCTGCACACAGCAGGCCATTTCCATTCTCGGCTCTGCTTCTGGCCTGCTGAGTGACCCTGGACAAATCATGTCCCCTGTGAGCGTCTTAGTCCCCTCCACCCCCATCAGTAAAATGGTGATGACAACATGGACATTCTTTATAAAGCATTGAAGATCAACTGATGAAAAGTCCTATTTAGGAGGTAAATATACTATTGTTATTCTGGTATGCTTTCTGGATTAGCCTGTGAAGTGCAGATCTGGGTTCAGACATCCTCAAAATTTTAAGAAGGTTCTGATCCAGTGTTCTGATCTCCAGGACACAAAGACCAGGTATGTTCTTTTTCCTGCAGGATAAATAAAACATTCCAGCTCCAGGACTATCGTGGAGGATTGCATTGGGTGCTAGCAATCATATTTAAAATCACATCTACTACTGGCCACAGGATTAATCTCATTCAATAGATTAACTTTATTTTACTTTTTATTGGACACTCTGTTATTTTACACCCTGTTGTAATGATGAGTAGCTGCCATGCTCCACCCCAGAGGTGACTGCTGCAGTTTGTCAATGGGTGAGAAAATAAACCCTGTTTCCATGGTTTCTAAAGCACTTTGCTTCCCTGGGGATAAAAGGCACCATTAGCAAGGTCAGATATTCTTAATTCATTGGTGGTCATCCTGTTCTGTTTCTGTTCACCCAATATCATACAACCGGTTTTTCCTTAAGGGTTTCTACTTATGCATCTGCTAAAATTGCCATTAAGACATTCACGTCTGCCATTTATTTTCAGCAGCTTTGACACCTGCCCATCAAACGCATGGGAAAGAAAGGGCTCAGATTGCAAGTTCTTTGGGGGCAGAGACCAGCTCTTTGTTCTGCGTTTGTACAGCATTCAGTACAATGGGGGACTGGTCCAGGACATCACAATACAAAAAATAAGAAAAAGCACGATTCATGGAAAAAGGGGGAGGAGGTGATAGGGCTGTGGGCTCACATTCTGCAGTCACCCTTCACCGCAAAGAGTGGGCAGGGCCAGGATGGTGGTGGGAAGAGCCTCACTGAGACTGCTCCCTGCCCTGGACTGCTGATAAGCCACATGTAGAAAGTCTAGAAACAATCACTGTGCCCTGTGCCCCTCTCCTCCAGGCAGTCATAAGGTGGGGTCCTGGCTCATGCAGTACAGGTGTGGACTGAAAGGGATGCCACAGAGTAACCAAGTTCAGTGGGGTACCACATTGCTGTTGATCCCAGGCTCTCTCTGCCATGCTGGTCCCAGTGAGTAGGGAGCAAATTGCTTGCATTAGGCAATTCTGTTAGAGTTGCCATGTTTTCACCCTGATTTGTAATCCTTCATGCAGGAAGGGAACAATGGTGCCAAGATCACAAGCAGCATAAATCCCCCACACCACAGACCATTTTCCCCCAGCTTCTGGGTATGTCGTTAAACTGAGGGAGCTCAATTTGCTTTGTTGTAACAGCAGGAATTCAAGCTGCAGTAGGGGAGGTGGAAGGAATATAACTGACAATTTCTCCAGGCTGTAGGATTCATTTCTCTCTTATTTTGGTTGAGGGTTTTTGGTCTGTGTGACCTCAGCACCAGCCCAAGTGTACAGGTCTTGTAAGAAGGAAAGAATTTATTGGTCAGGCATGAACAGAACAGAAGTCCTGCAAGAGCTATGCCCAAGAGGGGAGAAGAATCTTCCCTGGTAAGCTCCTTCATGGACACACAGTTTAACTAACTAAATGAACTAAACTCACTCACCCCTGAAAGGCAGCGTGATCCAGTAGATAGGGAACTAACCTATGAGACCAGAGTTTGTTCCCAGCTCTGCCTCTAATCTGCTGTGTTATCCTAAGCACATCACTTCACTCCTCTATGCTTATTTCCCTCTCTCTCTTGTCTACTTGGATTGTCAACTATCTGGGACAGGTAACCTATTATTTTTGCCAATGTATGGTGGTTAGCACGGTGGGCCCAAGCATTGCTGGAGCCTCCAGGATGTATCATAAGAACACACACACTCCGTATTCCCTCTTCCTCCTCCCCCAAACATGTGACACACAGAGTCATATGAAAAAACAACTAGAAACCTATAAGCCTTCTGCTGTGCCAGACAAAAACCAATTATTTAACATTTCACTTTATGGAAACATCAGCAGGGGTTTATTCACCAGGACTGCTGCCTTTCACCTTTTATCCAACAATCAAGCGCTACCCCTTTCCCCCAAGCAATTTTATGGGATGATGCTCTAATTTGCCATGGTATTCAGGGATCCTTGCTAGTGAAAAAAATATGTATACACCTCAGAGAACAATGGCATGAAGAACCAAGGATGCAGAAGCCCCGCAGTTGGAAATTAACATTCCTATTTATTCCTGCTGCCTGGTGCTTTATTGACAGAAACAATAATCACTTGGTTTATTGATCCAGTGATTAATTTTAATTATTCATCTCTAGGTTATCAATTCCATTTCTGCCAGCTGGCGCTAGAGTGCTAGAATTAGTTATACTGGGCAGGACAGCAATAATTTTTCACAAACAAAGGAAATCAGAGGTGAGTGATCATGCCTGAGAGCATGGTTCAGTGCTAGGGAGCCACTATCTGTCACCGAAAGAGCCCTGCGTAATGGTAAAGAGACAAGTCATTTGTTACTGCTCCAATGCAATAGCATGTCTCAAGTAGCTCTGGTCCAGAGAGCAGCATTTGGATTGCCAGGACCAGCCACTGGTGCAAGTTCACGGTTAAGCCAGTGAGTCGGTGTGAGCAGAGATCAGACCCTGAGCCAAAGCTCTTCTACACCCAGAAGCACAGGGGACATTCAGAGGTGCAGCATTAGTGCTGTGCAAGTAGTTGCAGTTTAAAGACTCCCCTTTGCCTGATTTTACAATCCAAGAGCCCAAAACACTTACCAACAATAATGGGACAGATTTTCCTAACAGGCTTTAGGCCAGTGTTACTCCCCTGAAGTTACACCATTGTCAATGACCGGCAAATCAGGCCCTCAGTTTCACAGTGCAGGGAGAGGCATAATATTGACATTTTACAGAGGGAAAGGATCAAGCCAGTGATTTCCCAACACACACACACCCCTCCCCCCCATTTTGTGAACTAGTTACATGTCAATTTAGTAAAAGCAGCAAAGAATCCTGTGGCACCTTATAAACTAACAGATGTTTTGGAGTATGAGCTTTCATGGGTGCATGCATCTGATGAAGTGGGTATTCATCCACAAAAGCTCATGCTCCAAAACATCTGTTAGTTTATAAGGTGCCACAGGATTCTTTGCTGCTTTTACAGATCCAGACTAACATGGCTACCCCTCTGATACATGTCAATTTAGTGATTGCTTGGGAATTTTAATTGAAATTGAAACATTAATAAACACTTTAAAAGCATATACAGTGTACCATAAAATACGTGTATCTGAAAAAGTGTAATAGATTTGAAAAGTATGAACATAAACTAGCTTCCTTATACAGCTGTTGTTTTTTATGACAATGTCAGGGCATGCATTTCAGTGATGTTGGCCAACCTAATAATTCAAAGTGATGATTTGTATGCAAAGTCTAAATGAGCTCTCCCTGACAGCTAGTGATGAGCTGAGGCTGGAGGGAAAGGCTTCAGGACCAGATTGTATTTACATTCACACCTTATCTACCTAGGTATCCGGCAAACAGACCTGTGTTGCCTAAGTGATAGATTTTGGCTGGGGTTGGGTTACAAACCACTTTAATGTGCGTGTGTGGAGGGTGAGGGAATGAAATAATGTTGTTCTTATTGTATGAGTAAAGGGCAGTAGAACTGTACTTAGCCTGTGCTGATTGAGGGCATCAAGAGAGAGGGTGGGAACCTGTCCCTCTCCACTGTTCAAAGACAGAGCTGATTAGGCTCCATAGATAGTCTTTTGTTCTGTAAAGTGACCACTGCAGCTGAAATCACTGATAATCAGGTCTAAGTGCTTAGTCCTGCTGTGGGGACAGTGTTCCTGTGGGGGCAGTGTTTTTGTGTAAAAGACAGCGTAGACTGCACTAGCAGCAAGGTTCCCTCACTGAGAGCTCAGCTGAAATCACTAAGAGCTGGGTGAAACCTCAAGAGACCAACTTGCAGAGGTCACAGTGGCAGGTGGCAGCAGAAGGTGACTGCACAGGGCCATTGGCAATAAAGCGATGGAATGAACAGTGGCACAACAAACAGCAGTGGCCAGAGTGAACAGTGAGCAGCT
Organism: Gopherus evgoodei; assembly: GCF_007399415.2. Classification (NCBI taxonomy): domain Eukaryota; kingdom Metazoa; phylum Chordata; order Testudines; family Testudinidae; genus Gopherus; species Gopherus evgoodei. Next base: position 153,315,611 of record NC_044323.1, on the reverse strand, counting down.
GGAGGAACAAGCAAGGTGCCTTCTTGCCCCCAACCTGGGAGGTGTACTCACGTGAAAACATCTCTGAACTCTGAGTTTGCACTGTCCAAGGACAACACTGGTGAATGGGGTGCAGTGGAGGGAAAAGTGAGGGGCACATTAAATAAACATTTGTTTGTTGGACCATATTTTAGTGACTTTGCTCCAGAATGCTAGATTTGTGACTGGGAATGGAAACTTATATAAATAAGTTTCCTAGTAGGCCAAGATTTTTAAAATGCATTATTTGCCCAGGTTGTTATCTCACAGCATTGCTATCTTGAGAGATCATTATGTTGGTGAGTTTCTGGACTAAACATTTTATTATTATAATTAATTTTACATAAGAATGATCATACTGGGTCAGACCAATGGTCCATATAGCCCAGTATCCTGTCTTCTGACAATGGTCAAGGCCAGGTGCTTCAGAGGGAATGAACAGAGCATGTAATGATCAAGTGATCCAACCCCTGTTACCGATTCCCAGCTTCTGGTAAACAGACTAGGGACACTCAGAGCATGGTTTTGCATCCCTCCCCATCCTGGCTAATAGCCACTGATGAGCCTATTCTCCAGGAATTTATCTAGTTCTTTTTTTAAATCCTGTTTAGTTTTGGTCTTCACAGCATTCCCTGGCAAAGAGTTCCACAGGTTGACTTTATGCTGTGTGAAGAAGTATTTCCTTTTGTTTTTTTAAAACCTACTGCCTATTAATTTCATTGGATGTCTGCTAGTTCTTGTGTTATGTGAAGGATTAAATAACATTTCCTTATTCACTTTCTTCACACCAGTCAAGATTTTATAGACCTCTATCATATCCCCCCTTAGTTGTCGTCAGCGGCAAGCGGCGTCATCGAGAGGTGTCACTGCCAAAATGCCACCGAAATTTGGCGGCATTTCAGTGGATGCTTGACTACTGGTCAGGACGCAGGTGCATTTTGATGCCCCCATGGGCACCATGGTGCCCACAGGCACTACATTGGGGACCCCTGGAATAGAGAATTTGAACACAAAGTGGAAAATCATACGATGAATGAATGAAGATTTGACTTCAACTTCTTTTTTTTTTTTAAATCACCACTAGTGGTTTGACCCAATCTTTGTGTTCTGTTTCCTGGGATGAAAGAAGTAGGAATTCATCTCTTGCTACTCTCAGTCACAACAGCTACAGTTGAACATTCTTTTTCATCATTGAATAGAATTTTGTGTTCCGAAAGAAGTCGCCTTCTGCTTGATCATGTGAATGAAACAATGAGCATATCAATTGAAGGAATGGAAGTACCGGACGGATACACAAGAAGCCACTGAAGATGAACGCATTGCATTCAAGAAGTTCATTAACAGAGTTGTGCAAAATTATAAACAAGAAACCAAGAAGGATGTAGATGTCGTGCTTCAAAGAATGCTTGAGTGATGATTTTAAAACATGAGTTAAATCTAATAAAATGGTCATGAAATATTTTTCAGTTTTTACTTTGGTGCCATACAGCCCACCTTTACCCTCATAGTCTCACCCCTCATCAGCCCTGACACCCCCTCTGTAAATTCGCACACACCCCCAATTTCAATTCCTGGGGAAACCACTGGATCAAGCACAAAGCAGTTATGTGGGTTAGCTGCTGGTCGCAGCATGTCAATGGGGCAAAGGCTGAAATAGCTCATCGAGAAGCCCTAATTTCCACCTTATCCCTCACCTAGCCAGCAGACAACACTACCTGTGTATTGGCAAAGCTCTCTTCACTAATATAGCATTGTGGCTTTCAGACTAGTATAGATATGACAATCGCAAAGGAGTGCTAGATTCTGACAGCCATTCTCCAGCTGGGGAAAAGAGCTCTAAAACTGCTATTTAGGGAAGCTATTAATTCCCTTTTAACTGGATTTAAGAACAGAGCAGGGAGGTTCCTGGCATGGTATGTTTTCCCTCTTGCATTACAGATACTAGCTTTTGGATAGAGACAAACGCTGGCCTAGATTTTCAAAAGTGCATATCGCCCACACCCCCTACTGGAAACAATAAGAGTTACAGGTGTACAAGATTCAGGAGGGTAGCCGTGTTAGTCTGTATCAACAAAAAGAATGAGGAGTCCTTGAGTGAGGTAGCTCCCTGAGAGGGTCAAAGACCTGCCATTGCCACCAGCTGAGAGAATGCTTTTAGCTGTTTCTGAATGTTTTCAAACCACCACCACTTGCATGTGAGAGTTATAACTGTACTGCAGACACATGTATTTATTCCCCACCAACCATTTTACAGCCTTCTGACCCCAAGGCCCCAACTCTGTTAGAGATGGAGTCTGGGCTTGAAACAGGTGGAAGTTTCCCTCCTCTTAACACCCACACCAAATAGCAGAGCAGGCAGCTTTTCTACACATACCCTGGGTAACACCAGCTTAAGCAATAATAAAAGTAGGGCCTGAATATCCCCACACTGGGAACCTTGCTACCAGTGAGTGCAAGTCTAGAGAATGACACTAGAGAAGAACACCCCTGGTTCGGCCTCTCTTCCTGGTAGCCTAGGACTAGCCAGGCAAAGAATGTGACTGAGCTAGCTGGCAGAGAAGCAATCCAATCCAAACAAAGAAGTGGTTCATTACCAATGGGGAGAGACTAGCTTGCAAAAGGGTGGCACTTGGAGCTGGTGGAAGCATTCAACATTTTGACCAATTTCTAGTTTCAAAATTGAATTTTGACACATGCCCGGGGAAAGAGGGGGGGAATTTTGCAACATCCCCCCTTTTCTCTCTGACCAGCTCTAGTTAAACCTATTTTTTCCCCTTCAAGTGAGAAGGTAGCTCTCCAGTTACATTCATAGAGCTCTCCAGTTACATTCATAGCATAGTCAGAATCAGTCCCTGTCGCCACTGTGCTCAGAACCACAGTTGGTGTTTTGACACAGCTGTTGCTAACATGGTTTCCCTTAAACAGCAAGGCTACTGTTCTTTTACACACAGAGGATTACAAATCATACAAAAATCAGGTGGCAGAAAGAAGCAGCACAAAAGAGGGACCCTTGGAACCGGCAAGGCCTTTTCCTCAAGGCAAGCATGCTTATAATGAGAGACGTTAACATAAGCAGAGACTGGATAGACAAACTCCCTAGTTGGCGGTTGGTCAAAGGTTACGTCTTGGGGTGAAGGCAAGCACCTTGCTCACATCATATATTCTTCCCTTGGCAACAGGAGTGCTGTGGTCCAGGCCTGCAGGATGCAGTAGAGTGTTCTGGATGGACCTCTTGGCAAGTCTTCGCCCTTCTAGGCATTGGTGGGAAGGTGTACGAAACAGTCCAAACAAAAAAGAAAATACGCGCAGTCCCGACCCCCCACTCTCATGCCTAGGAGGGGAAACAGTCTCTCTGACACCACAGGAAGCCTCAGCTTCTGCCCTCCTGCACAGCTAATGGCCAAGAATTAGTCCCCGCCAAGACACAAACCAGCCTGCTGTCTTTCTCCTCAGGCTACGCCCAGACTACCCGCCGTATCGGCGGGGTAAAATCGATTGCTCGGGGATCGATATATCGCGTCTAATCTAGACGTGATATATCGATCCCCGAGCGCACTTATATCGATTCCGGAACTCCATCAACCCCAACAGAGTTCCGGAATCGACAGGGAGAGCCGCAAACATCGATCCCGCGCGGTGTGGACAGGTGAGTAATCCGATCTTAGATATTCGACTTCAGCTACGTTATTCACGTAGCTGAAGTTGCATATCTAAGATCGATTTCCCCCCCGTAGTGTGGACCAGCCCTCAGAGGGCTCAGGCTAGTGCCGTTTCCCAGCCATTCTCTGGCACATGCCCCAGGCTGGGAGCTCTAGCTCTGTTTGTCTCAGAGCCCCAGCCTGCACGGCCTGAGCTCCTCCCTTTCATGCACTCACCTGAGGCCTGACATGTCAGTGGTGCTGTGGGTTGGCGCTGATGGGGACCACGAAAGTTCTTTAACTCCTTCTTGCCGCACCAGCGGATTCGACCCTTAGAACCCCCAGAGCATGCAGCCTTCCCAAAGGCTGATACCCCTTCTTCCCCCACACTCCCTCCTTGGCTTGTTTTCACCCACTTAAAAATGATCTCGCTGACTTTAATTGAATCAGGATAATGGGGCTTATGAACTCAAGCAGTGGCAATAAAAGGCCCTCTACACTACACCTGTGCTGCTCTTACATCAAGAGAATTTGAGCAGCTGAGTGACCTTTATGACTCCTGCACATAGCACATCTCAGACTAAAGGCACAAGGCTAAATAGTTGTGCAAAGCAAGTTTGTGTAATCCTAGTGACTGCTTCCTTTATTCACTCAGAGCATGTTGTCATTTAAACTCTCAGCCCAGAGAGTTCAAATAAGCATTTTGGATACCTATCTGTACCTCACAAAGTAGGTAATATATTTGGGTTTTCCTCTAATTTTTTCATTGCAATTCTTCTGCGTTCTCCTGCTGTGCTTGGCTTTATTTGCCCCAGTTCTCAGAATCCCTTTTTAGCTGGCTGGTTTCATCCACGGACAATTTGCTACAGAAGTAACATCATTCTACTGCTAATGAGGGGTCCTTTGCTATTTATAGTCCTCTGCCAATTCTCCCCACTTTGTAGCATTTGGGTGGGGTGTCACTGCAAATTAGTTCCCTTTTATTGTTTTCCCCTGCAACTGCTCAAAATTTCCACTTGGTTCATTTATGCCCATTAATGTCAAAATCCTCCATTATTCAATTAAGGTTCCTTCCTGTGTAACCCTCCCTCTGCTTTTACTTCCTTAGGCTACGTCTACACTACAGGATAAATTCGAATTAGCTTAAACCGATTTTATAAAACAGATATTATAAAGTCGATTGTGCGCGTCCACACTAGGCACATTAATTCGATGGTGTGCGTCCATGGTCCGAGGCTAGCGTCGATTTCTGGAGCGGTGCACTGTGGGTAGCTACTGTAAAATAATGAGGCCAATAACTTCGATTTGCGTCCACACTAACCCTAATTCAATATAGTAATATCGATTTTAGCATTACTCCTCTCGTTTTGTAGGAATACAGAAATCGATTTAAAGAGCCCTTTAAATCGATATAAAGAGCAGTGTAGTGTGGACGGGTGCAGCATTAAATCGATTTAACGCTGTTAAAATCGGTTTAACAGCGTAGTGTAGACCAGGCCTAAGTGGGAAAGTTTTCGTTTTTCTTCTGGCTTCTTCCCTCCTCTCTTTTGAAGCATTGTGTTTCCTTATTGTGAAAAAACAAGTGACACGTAATGCTGCAATCAACCAAACTCTAACAACACTTGCCATTTTCTCTCTCGCACCTTTCATCCAAGGATCTCAAAGCAATTTGCAAACATGAAGAAATTAAATCTCCCAGAGTAGATCGCTATCAGTTATCTCCATTTTACAGAAGCACAAGAAGATCAGGGCTTGATTTTCATAAGCAATGAGCTCTCCCAACAGCCTAAGCTCCATTTTTAGAAAAGACTTAGGCTCTTAACTGGGGTTTTCAAAAGGGCCAAGACACCTAATTCCCATGATGACCAGTTGATGACCTATTAGCCTGCTTTATCAGTACTGCGCACCTTAACGACTCTGTTCCCCATTAGCTTCCACACAGAGGAAAACCCTTCAACTGGAACAGTCTGCTTTCTACCTACCAAGCAAGGGGGAAAACATCCATTAGCCTTTGCATGTTGTTATAAATAGGGTATTGATACCTGGAACCTTCTGTTCCTGTAGTACTGATATTTGCCTGCAGAGGTCAGCACTGCCAAGGAAATATGAAACAAGCCGCTAGGTATCAGGTTTGGGGGATTACAATAGGTGTGAAAAGAAAATTAAATGCACTCTCTCTATTTTTAAACAACTGTTGGTGTTTGTGAGAGGGCTGCCCCAACGGGTTGCTGAGTTCAGATCCTGAGGTGAACTGCTATAGAATTTCAAATCACTTTGGATCTATGCACCTCTGAAATTCTGTCATCTGTGACTGATTATCTAGACCAATGAAATGCCCTCTTGAGCTTTTAACATGTAATCAACAACTCTACATTTTCCCCCATCTGCATTATCATTCAAATACGATGCTAATCATGCTGTCCTCAAAAAAGCAGTTGGCAGAAGGCTGCTGAGACCAGAAACAGCCACAAAAGAGCTGAAGAATATGTATATATATTTTTTTTCCATCTGATACACAAAGCTTTAAGGTGAAGGCTGGGATTTTGAAAGGAGCCTAAGGCAATTAGGCATAACTTAAATGGCAGGTAGGCACCCAACTCACTTAACCTCCTTTGAAATCCCCAGCCTGGATTCCTCCCTCATCATTCCCAGACTGTGAAGAGAACGCGTTTCGTTAAGTGAAGTTACAATTGTAACAGTGAAGATGTTCCTTCTCACCCAACAGTTCTGCTCCTGGGAGTCCAACTGGACCAGTAATTAGAGCATTAGTGACACACTTCAAAGACTGTTAGTCTATAAGGTGCCACAGGATTCTTTGCTGCTTTTACAGATCCAGACTAACACGGCTACCCCTCTGATACTTCAAAGACAGATGTTCGAGTCCCTACTCTGTCAGAAGCGTCCCATGTGACCTTGAGCAAGTCACCTAACTTCCATTGATTTTAATGCAAGTTACGACCCTAAATCTCTTTGAGGATCTAGGCCTTAGTTTCACTGTGCCTCAGTTCCACACGTGTACAATGGGAATAATAGCACCTCCCTACCTCACAGGGGTGTTGGGAGAATAAATACAACAAAGATTGCGAGGTGCTGAGATACAATGACAGGGGCCATGTGAGCATGAGAGAGGGACTTTGTTAGCACAAACATATGTGCCCTGCAGAGTCGTCATATCTGCAGGGAAGTAAGCCAGATTCTATTCCATTTCAAGCATCACCAACAAAAATTGTCAACTGAACTTTGACAAGAGCATTTTTGTTACCAGTGATTACATAAAAAAATACAGTTTGATTTTTGAGGTCCCCTCCAGTGTTTGCAGTACTGGCAATGGAAAAATTCATCCTTTGTTAAATATAATAAATCCTGAAGATCCATGAGAGAATAAAATATGACAGCTCCAACTCACTTTTTTTTTAAACAAAGCCTCTTCTCACAGTAAAACCACATTTTAAGTTAAATACTCATGTATGATGTATAAAAGCATGGGGGATATCTACCCTGTAAGACCTTGCATCACAGACAGAGATATATTAATGTAGTTATAGCTGATCTAATAATGACAAGAAAAAGAATACAGTCGCATATAAACTACTTGAATTTGATTGGCTGCTATTCCTGAGGTCATTTGTTATTGTCAGATATTCCGAGGGATGTCAGTAAGGAGTGCAATATGAGAACCTAAATAGACTAGATCAATTCACAAAAATGTTCATCAACACCATGTTTACTTTCCAGTCTCTTGTTTCTCTTCTGATTGGAGGACAAACTTTTTAAACAATACCATGTAGCAAGTCTCGCCCATGAATAATGAATAGTGAATAATCAGTGAACAACCCAGAGGATGAAAATTATATGCCTGAATTATTTGGTGAACATTGCAGTTTGCAGAAACAAATCAAGACAAGTTAGATAATGATAAGGGACACATTTATCTATGCGTCTGATGAAGTGGGTATTCACCCATGAAAGCTCATGCTCCAATACATCTGTTAGTCTATAAGGTGTCACAGGACTCTTTGTCGCTTTTTACAGATCCAGACTAATGTGGTTGTCCCTTTAATATTTATCTATTATTACCATTCATCCAGCCCTAAAAGTAATAGTTTCCTGGATAAACGGCGAACAGTCCCTTATGATTATCTATTCCGACTAGCTCCAGGCCATAAAATTGCACCCAGTGATTTCTGCATCTGGGCCCATAACTTGTGGTGAAACAACCACATCCTTTCACTGTTGAAAATGTGAGTCTCATTTCCAGTTTGATCTTTGATCTTCACATAACACAAGAACCAGGGCAGGGGTCTCCCAATGAAATTAATAGGCAGCTAATTTAAAACAAACAGAAGGAAGTACTACTTCACACAACTCATTGCCAGGGGATGTGGTGAAGTCCAGAAGCATAACTGGGTTCAAAAAATAATTAGATACGCTTATGAAGGATAGGTCCATCAGTGGCTATTAGCCAGGATTGTCAGGGATTCGGGACACAACCTCATGCTCTAGGTGTCCCTCGCCTCTGATTGCCAGAAGCTAGTAGTGGCTGGCAGAGGCTAGATCACTCAGTAATTGCCTTCTTCCTTTCATTCCCTCAGAAACATCTGGCATTGGCCACTGACAGAAGACAGGAGACTGGGCTAGATGGGCCACTGATCTGACCCAGTATGGTTGTTCTTCTGAGGTTAATTTCCAGCCAGTGGGTCTTATGTCTTTGTCTGCAAGATTAAAGAGCCCTCTAGTGTCAGACATCCATTCCTTGAAGAAGAGCTCTGCGTAGCTCAGGAGTTTGTCTGTTTCACCAGCAAAAGTTGGTCAAAAAAAAGATATTACCTCACCCACCTTGTCAATCTTCTCCCTGTGTAGGTAATTCTACATGTTTGCTTTCTATTAATGGAGATGGTAATATGTTTTCACTGTAAGCCCAGTCAGGTTCCAGGGGTGTACAAAAAACACAGCTTTAGGTGAAAGGTTACAATGCTCTCCTGCTCCTAGTATAAAACAACACTAACCCACTTTATTCCTACCAGATGAAGTTTACTTCTAAATAGGATTTAACTGGTGTCTAGTCTTTGTGCTGGCCCTCTGCTTAAGGGCGACTTGCACTCTGTGCTATTTGAAAGATATTGGGCTAATAACTAAACTAAAAGGGCAATTTTCAGATTTCTGGATGCTGGTTTCCTCATAGTCTCCCGGAAGTAGCTCTGAAAGATTCTAGTTAAGACACAGAGTGGAAGGAGCAGGCTGAGTCGTTTTCTAGCCACCATTACCTCATTGTCTCTTGCTCATGGAAACCTCCTCGCAATCCTTTGAACCTTAGTTATAAATGAATCGCATGGGACTTCAAAATGAGCAGAGATAGGAATGGCTAACAAGGTAAGAGGCCAAATTCTAAGCTTTCTTCGCTTTAATCTTAGCCAGGGAGATGATGGAATGCTACAAAAATTCTTTAATAAAACCACAGACTTGGACTACAGACGACGGTAAATAACTCAGAGACGTAACTGAAACTAAATTGTGGCCAAGGATTCCAAACAGACTGATCTTTGTCAGGGTATATTTCTCAGATCGTGTTCCCGCTTTATTTTTAATGAGATGATTGCTGTCTCTCTGAAGTTACTATAAATACTTCAGGGATTGGAGGGGGAGAAGGGATAACCAGAATTTGGAAAGGAAAAAAACACAATGGAAGTATTGAAAAGGGTTGTTATGGTGGGGTTTCGTGTGGAGATGAGCTCCCAACTACTATAAAAGATCAGTGTCTCTGACAGACTCCCCATCATTTGCCATCACATGGAGGAGGTGTTTTTACCAAAAGTGGGAGTGCCAAAGGTGTGTATCTGGTGCCATTTAAAAATAACCAGATAGCTCAAGGCAGCTGAGGCATTTCATCGTGGGAGAACCGCCTACAAAGAAGAAGGAAAACTCTGATCTCCACCTCTCATACATGGTGTGAATTGGACATAAAACCAATTTCCACCATCTTGTGCATTCAAAGCCTGTTCACCATAATCATGATCCTTTAGTAGCCATTTACACCAGTGTGAACTGGACATAAAACTCTTCCAGATCAGAATGGGAGCATGTTAAGCTTGTATTGCACTGGTGTAAATAACTGCACAAAGTGCAAGAGAATGGAGAAAAGGGGCCCCTTGAAGAGGGCTGGTCAAAAATTTTACATGAAAACTATGCTCCAGTGAAAAACTGCGGGGTTCCATGAAAAAGTCTTCCACCAAGTGTTTGTTTTCTGCAAAAAATGTTTGATTTTTGTTTTCACAATACAGTGTCTGAAAAACAAAATATTTGGAAGCTGAAATGCCACCAAAGTGCCTCCTGGGATTTGTAGCTCAGTTGCCTCATTTCCAATCCCCTTCTATTGGCTTGGCTCCCCAGCCAGACCACATCCCCCATGATTCACCGCATCCATGTGACTGCCATGATGTGCCATCTCCCCAAGCAATGTTGTCCAATCTATAGGGAGCCCAGCCTATGAAGAACCAGGGGGATAAGGTACCTGAACTACAACTCCCAGGAGACACTGCTGCATTTCAACATCAAAAGATTTCTGTTTCTGATTTTTCATCAAAAACTCAAATTTTTCAAAAACCTACACTTTTCCAACGAGCTCTATCCTGGAGCCTGATCCCTTCAGTGAAATGGTTAAGAGTGCCTAGAAGATCAGGACTTTGTTTTTATTAGGTAAGAAAGATATCGTGGGGAGAAGGGTGATAAAAATAATAGTCTATTACAGGATTCCTGTTGGTAATTTGCATAGTGGCAGCATTTAGGCGCCCCAAGTTATGGACCAGAGCTCCATTGTGCTAGGCAGTGTTCAACACAGAACATAAAAAAACAAAACCAACAAACTAATCCCTGCCCCAAAAAGATTACAATCTATGTGTAAGACACAAGGCAACAGATGCATACAAACAGAGTGATGGGGGGGGTAGAAGGAATTAAAGAAACAATATTGGTCAGCATGACAGGCTGTGGTCTCAGCACACCAACAGCCTAATCAATATCTACTTACTCCCTGGCTCCAAAGACCTTATAGATCCTTGGCCGCTTTCACAGTTGTCCCCATCCTTGTCTATCAAGGGCACATTTTGATTCACATTAAGAACTATTAGGTCTTGCTCAGTATTTTCCTTCCATCTCCTCCTTGTTTGACCATGGAGGTAGACCACCCTAAGGAGGTTGATTTCAGAGGGGTAGCTGTGTTAGTCTGTATCAGTCAAAACAACGGGGAGTCCTTGTGGCACCTTAAAGACTAACAAATTTGATATTGATATTGAGTTGATACTGAGTGGAAGACCATCAGAAATATGCTAAAGAGAGCCTTCCTATGGTGCCTAGCCTTCGTCAAGTTTTTGGTAGGCATCACAGCGGAGGAGAGGGTTTTAAGGAGTGATGTGGAGGATGACAACGAGTTATCTTAGATAGATTAGAATCAGATATAGTTCCTACCTAGGAAGGGGATCTTTTAAAGAGACATTTTACTTTTTCTTTTCAACCAGAAATAAACTTTAAGTAGGAAAATATAAAGAAGAAACATGCTTACATCGTGTTTACGCTTGGATATGAGGCATACCTGGCAGGAAGCAGAACTCACTCTGAATTCCCTCCCTTCCCACTCCTGCTGATCTGCTATTGCAGTGAGTGTAGGGGGAGAGAAGGGGAGGTAGACAAACTTTTCCAATAGCGAGGTTCATTTCTTAACACAAGGACAGTCTTGTGAACAGTCCCTTACCGTTTGTCATCATGCAGATCTAGCTTTAAAGACACACTGGAATAGCAGAATAGCACAGCAAGACTGTGTTGGACCCACGATCCAGATTCTTCTGCCAGCTCCATCCTCCTGCCCTGTTTTAGTGTGTAGAGCACAGAGCACTGGACTGGGACTCAGTAGACTTGGGTCTGCCACTGACCTGCTGTGTGGCCGCAACCACATGACTTCAAATCTGTGTACCTCAGCTTCCTCCTCTGTAAAATTGGGATGGGGCTATTCGCCTCCTTTGGAAAGTGCTTTGAGACCTATGTGTAACCCTTCTGCCGCTCTGAGTTGGCAGCAACAAGGGCCGGGTTCAGTATCCAGGGGTTCCGTTTCAATAACACAATGCCAAACCAGCTCGAGCCCCCACCCAGTGACTTGGGAAAATCTTACACACACCCCTAAGCGCCTCGAAGAGGCAATATTTCCCCTCTCGCAAGCACAGAGTCCCGGTATAGCAGAAAAGGTTTAATTACATGAGATAAACAACAAGCATTAAATTCGGAAAACACCTCAACTAGAGTTCCTAGACCAAACTGTGAGCAAAGACCCACCCCAGGAAATTGGGCCGTGTCCTTTTCCCTGGGCTCTTGAGTCCAGCAACCCCCCAAATCACCCACAGTCCCAACAGTCCCACAATCCAAAAGTCTCTGTCCTTGGTCAGTGCAGCCCCAAAGTTTGAGAGTCTATCTGCCAGAGGTCCCTCCCCCCATCCTGGGTAGAAAGAGGCACCTTACGTGGTCCGGGGCCAACTGCCCTGCCTCTCCGTGGGGTTCTGCTTCCGCCTTCTCCACGAACTGCTCCGCTTTACCAGCTACTCCACTCTGTTCCTCCAGCCGTCCTCACAAACTGCTTCGCTCCGCTCTGCTCCGTGAGCTGCTCCAGCTGTCCCCGCAAACTGTTCGGCTCCGCTCGCTCCGTGGGCCGCTCCACCCGTCCCACAGCTACTCCGCTCTGCCAGCTGCTCTGCTCCACCAGCTGTCCCGTGATCCGCTCCAGCCATCCCCACAAACTGCTCCACTCCACTCTGCCAGCTGCTCTGTTCCACCGTATAGCTTCAGGCTCCCCCACTAGTTAGCACAGTACTCAGTGCCCTCAGCTCAATAATTCCAGCTCTTTAGTGATTTCAACTCTTAGTGATCTCAGCTCATAGTAGGGAGCCCCAGTGCTAGTGCACCATTAGCCCAAAGTGAGTTCAGCTCAGTAAACTGTATCTAGATTCTTATGGGAATAAAAAATCAACTCTGACATTCCACAGTGGAGAGAGGAGCGGGTGGAACTAGTGCTTCTTGCTCCACAAGGAGCCTACACCACCAGGCACAGATACCTGTCCCCAGCCTCTCTCAATTCACTGGGTTTTGGAACCCGAGTCCCTTGTCTAGCAAGTACCACCCAACTGAGGTTGAGTCACAAAGCAGTCCCACAGCTCGGCAGCCTGGGATGGGGTAGGTGTGCCTATGCAAATACACTCTCTGAAATTCTTTCCACCAGATGTCAGGGTAGAGCTCATCCTGACATATGGATGAAATGCAGTATACAAAAGCTGGGTGTTGTCATTAGGTAGTAAGAAAGGGGAGGCTTGTCTACGCTACACCCCATTCGCCTGTGGAGCTGCCTTGGAATGCGAACTGTGGATCCTGTTTCTTGTCATATAGTGATTGAGATCTGAGGTTCTTTCAAGCCCCAAATTCAAAGCAAAAATTCTTTTGGGATATTATAACTATATTAATGTAAGCTCTTTCTTTAAAAAACAAGCAAACATCTCTTCCTGTTACAGAAAACATCTGTGCTGTCAAGTTAATGAGGATTTTTCCCCTACTCTTCTCCCTTTTAAATAATCTCAGCACTAAAGGTATCCATAGAGACAGACACTGAATGCCTTCTAGACTGTTGTGTCTATGACAACCAGAGAACAAGCATCACTGCAGGGTTTAGAAGGTGCAAATCCTCTCACCTATACCTCCCCCTTTCTTGTATCAGACTGTGTATGTCAATTAGGGCCTGATCTTGCTGCCATAAAGTCAATGGCAAAACTCACAGTGGTGCAGCAACAGGGCCCCAGAGCTCCCTTCTGATATCACACCACTGCAAATCAGCAACAATGCCTCTGCTGAAATCACTGAAGTGACAAGCAAGGTGAAATTGGGGAAAGTGAGAACAGATTCAGGCCCTTGGCATTTTGTATTATTTAGTGACCAGGGCTTTGTGTCATGTTGTATCCAAGAGATCATAGAAGATCAGGGTTGGAAGAGACCTCAGGAGATCATTTAGTCCAACCCCCTGCTCAAAGCAGGATCTATCCCCAACTAAGTCATCCCAGCCAGGGCTTTATCAAGCCCTGCCTTAAAAACCTCTAAGGATGGAGATTCCACCACCTCCCTAGGCAAATCATTCCAGGGCTTCACCACCCTCCTAGTAAAGGTGATAAGGTAGGAGGGGAAATATCTTTTATTGGACCACCTTCTGTTGGTGAGAGAGACACGCTGTCTATCTCCACAGAGCTCCTCTTCAGATCTGGGAAAGGTACTCAGTGTCACCACCAAACACAAGATCGAACAGCAAGTTTAGCATAAGTAGTTAACACACGTGGGGGAGGGATAGCTCAGTGGTTTGAGCATTCACCTGCCATACCCAGGGTTGTGAGTTCAATCCTTGAGGGGGCCTGTAGCGAGGCGGTGTGGCTCCCCTCCCCGTCAGGGAGGGTCGAGCCCTGTCAGTCATCCACTGAGGCGGGGCCGCTGGGTGGAAGTCCTGCCCCTCAAAGGGTCAGGCGGCGACCCCGAAGAATAAAAGCCGGGCCCCAGCCTTCAGTTGCGGCTCGGCCACCGGCAGGAGCAGACATGCCCGCCGACGCTTGTGACTGGGAGGCTGTCCCAGCCAGAGGCAGGGACCAGGAGCTGCCAGAGCTGCCTCGGCCCTACTACGACCAGGGGCCGCCAGAACTGCCTCGGCCCTACTACGGCCCCGAGGAGCCCCCAGACCAGGCTTGGCCCGCATTCCCCGAAACTTTACCGGACCTGCCGCCCAGCCCGGATTGGGAGGAACCGATGGTCTTGGACGTCCCTGGAACAGAGGCCCCGGACCAGGTAGGAGTAGAGGGGGAATTAGGAAGTAGCCCGGGGGCAGCTGACTTCAGTCAGGCTGCAGAGCTACCTTTGCTCATGTCAGTGTGTTTCGGTCAGGACCCCACTGACCACCGTTAGTGGTGACAACCACTACCATGGCCCCGGGCTGGAACGCAGAGGAGTGGGTGGACCTGCATTCCCCCTGCCACCCATAATTCCCCCTCTTCCCAGTTGAAGAGGCTAGAGCTGCTTATAACTGGGTTTGGCGCCCTGCCTGAACCAAGGGCTGGGCCCCTTTTGACTTTGCCACTGCTCTGACCTGCCGAAAGGCCAGAGCAGATTGTAATTGCAGGGAAGACAGTGAGGCCGGTGTGGCTCCCCTCCCTCTCAGAGAGGGTCGAGCCCCGGCGGAACCCATCTACAGGGCCATTTAGGGAACTGTTGTAAAAATTTGTCTGGGGATCAGTCCTGCTTTGGGCAGGGGGTTGGACTAGATGATCTCCGGAGATCCCTTCCAACCATGGTATTCTAAGGGACCATTCAAGGTGAACAACTGCTTCTGCTAGACCAGGGGTTCTCAAACTGTGGGTCACAATCCCATTTTAATGGGGCTCCCAAAGCTGGTGTTAGACTTGTTGGGCCTAAGGCTGAAGCCAAAGCACAAGCCCCACTGTCCAGGGCTGAATCTGAAGCCCAAACCCTACTGCCCAGGGTCAAAGCTAAGGTTACAGGCCTCCTGCCCAGGGCAGAAGCCCTTGGGCTTCAGCTTTGGGCCCCTCTCCCCCAACCTGGGGCAGCGGGGCAGGATGGGCTCGGGCTTCAGTCCCCTCTCCTGGGGCTGTATAGTGATTTTTGTTGTCAGAAGGGAGGTCACGGTGCAATGAAGTTTGAGAACCCCCCTGCTAGACAATCTGCTCCACTCTGTATTTAGCTGTGACAGTCTGACTACCATTCCCAGGCCTGAAGAAGAGCTCTGTGTAGCTCAAAGGCTTTTCTCTTGCACCAACAGAAGTTGGTCCAATGAAACATATTATCTCAACCACCTCGTCTTTCTTATATTCTGGGACTGACACAGCTACAACTACACTGCATAAATATTATATTCAGTCAGACAAGTAGATGCTTTTAGAATAATATAGAAAGCTGAAATAAGTGTCCAGAGAATGAAAATTTAGCTGATTAAAATGTATGGAAAAGAACTGAAGGGAGAGAGAGATGCTATTTTACATCACAAATCCAGTATGTGGATTTCAGGGTCCTCACAAGGGGTTCAGTCTCACAAGAAGGTCTGCACAGGTGGATCCCTGTTTCAATGTAAAGCTCATTGCAGGGTTAGGGCCCAAGAGGCTGATCTTGCAAACACCTACTTGAAGCCAATGGGGCTACCCTTGTGAATAAAGTTACATGCCCAAGTGTTTCTTGGATCAGGACCTTGGACAAGAATTTTGGTAAACCAGGAAGGCTCTTGCATGAGCCAGAACTGAAGTTTAAAAAAAAAACGTGGGCCAAGAGAAAATGTTACATGGAAAGTGACAATAACCTACAACATATACATAGCTAGGGCCCTACCAAATTCAGAGCCATGAAAAACGCATCACAGACTGTGAAATCTGGTCTCCCCCATGAAATCTGGTCTTTTGTATGCTTTTAACCCATACTATACAGATGTCACAAGGGAGACCAGCGTTTCTCAAATTGGGGGTGCTGACCCAAAAAAGGGTTGCAGGGGAGCCACAAGGTTATTTTAGGGGGGCCACGGTATTGCCACCCTTACTTCTGTACTGCTGCCTTCAGAGCCGGGCGGCCGGAGAGTGGTAGCTGCTGACTGAGGGCCCAGTTCTGCAGACAGCAGAGTGTCAATACCATACCAGGCCATCCTTACTTCTGCGCTGCTGCTGGCGGCAGCTCTGTCTTCAGAGCTGGGCTCCCAGCTAGCAGCTGCTTCTGTCCAGCTGCCCAGTTCTGCAGGCAGTGCAGAAGTAAGGATGGCAACACTGTGACCCCACCCCTAACTCTTTTTTGGGGTGAGGACCCCTACAGGGGTTTTAAATAGCTGAAATCATGAAATTTACTGTTATTAAAATCCTACGACGGTGAAGTTGACCAAATGGACCGTGAATTTTGTCAAAAAATCAGGAAGGTTTTCCTGTTCCGTTAGACTCTCCTTGTATGCACTGAACTCCTACTGATATCGGGCTCAATTCACCCACTGTCCTATCCTCCATGGAGTCATTTACACTTTTGCAGAGTAGGTATGAAATCCTATCAATTCAGCACAGCAGCATATTATGCTCACTTTGCACTGGTGCAAATGATTACACATACTACTAGACAATAGTGAACCAGATCCATCCATGGGAATTCTTCCCACGTCGGGGGAGAGGAATATCTGCATGGAAACCGACTAGGTGGATCCAGAGGGAGAATTTCACCCTGCTGCTGCAAGAAAAACCTTTCTTTCTGCCTCCTAAATCCCATGGCCTGATGCTATCCAAGGACTAGAATTAACAGGCTGATTCATCAGCAGGTTTGTGTAGCTGTGTTGACTTCAGTGAAATTACACTGCATCATAGGGTGCAGATGGATCCCACCCCACCTATACTTAGCTCATCTCCCCTGGTGGAGAAAATAAGCAAAGTCACATGACAGGCAGGTCACATGGCTAAAGTCAGTCCTTCTAGTTCCCCTGGGGAGGCAAGAAGGGAGAGATTACAGACTATGTATGAAGCCCTGGGAGTTGCTGCTTGACGGAAAGGAGGGGGAGAGACTCAGAGGAGCAGGGGGTGTGCATAAGTGGCTCCACACAAACAGAGTCTCCTCAGCTCCCAGGCACAGAGCTGGGGAGCACAGAGACCCAGTACCAGCTAGGAAGGCTTTGATCTTTGTTAATAAACCAGCCCCCAAGAAGGGGTATTATCTGACACATGAAAGCCTCTGTGAAATAATTGAGGAGCCCAACATGGTGAAACTGAGGCAGTGGAAAGCCAGAGCTGCAGCACATCCATTTTCATCAGCAAAAAAATCGAGGCCAAAATATTCTGAGAGGGGAAACAATAGTTGAAAGTGAAGCACCTTTTTCACATGTTCCCCTATTCAAAAACCACATCCGTTGAACCAGTTCAGTGTGTTGCTCTCCTTTGCCCCAACCAGAGACTATTCTGAAAATGATTCTGCCCAACCACATGGCCATGACTTAGTTTCACATCATACGGAGAAAGTGAAATGGCTGCTACAAACAAACCAGCAGAAGACCAACTCAGTTGGGCAGGAGGATTTTTTCCAGATTCTGCAGCACTGTAATAGGGTGTTGTTTAGTTCTTTGGAAACCATGGTAATATGGAAATGAGTCATGCAGCCTGCGAGCTTTTTCACTCCAGACAGCAGGATCTTTGTGCAAGCTTCTGAGAGGGCTTTCTAGCTAGTTATTGCAGTGGAAAGAAAAGTCTGTAACAAAGCATGAGCCTCCCCAGACCCTCTCACCACCGCACAAAGGTAAATGACAGGGTGATAGGAGCCCCTTCACCCCCACTAGCATGGCTTCTGGAGATCAGGGAGAATGTTTCCTAGCGTAAACGCACCAAAGCTTATTTACATGAGCTTTGCTTATGCAGACTGCGTTCAGCCTGGTGTGACCAAGAATGGCAAGTTCCTAGTGTGTAGCTACTTTATATTGACTTCCTGCACTTACATGTCCACTGCAGTCATGCAAATGGTGCTCAGGCCTGGGCCTTGAGTGATTATATTATCACTTGTATTACAATTATGTCTAAGGCCCTAACCAAGGTCAGGGACCCATGCTTGCCATCTCCATTCAGGAACGTACCCCTAGGCAGGACAGTCCTTAAGCATGTCAAATGAGACTTAAGGACACGCCTTAAGGTTGTCCCAAATAGGGATACAGAGCCTGGATGTTGGACTCTACTAATTCATTTTTGTCATGTACTGAAAACTGTACTAAAATTGCCAACGATCACACATTAGAAGTAAAGTGTTTCCTAGTCCTTCTAGCAGGCTAGGAGGCTCTGTGGGGAAAGCATGTGAACTGGGTCTTCAGCAGTCAATCTGCGAAGAGCCAGACTAAAGAAAGACAGGGGGAGTCATACCTCCCTGCCATAGGGAGCAACATGCTTTGTCTCTCTGGTTTTTTTGGTTCTTGCTTGTAAGAGTTCTGGATTCTAAGAAATAAAGCCATGTTGCACTGTAACCTTCCAGAAAGAGTAGTTTATGTTTATATTTATCTTCTGTGTGTATGCTGTGAATGTAGGCATTTTTATTTATTCAGATTTATAAAAATGTTAATTAAGGGCATTTATCCATACTCTCTAGGGGTCCTTGACATAACTGAAAATAAAGTGCAGCAGTACAATATAATGTAAACCATCACAAGTAGCTCTTTTGGATTATATTCAGACATGCAGGTTAAAAATAAATGGGATGGGAATCTCTTGACAGTTAACATACTACAGATCCTACCCTGGACACACGATACCCATATGCAGTAAAGTACATTTAACCTTTCCTAAGAGGGACTCCAGCCAACAGCAGGTCTTTTGACTGCCAGTTCTCTGAGAAGTACCTTGTGTCAGTTTAAGGGAAGTCTCAGGGATTTGTCACAGTAATAACCCAGTGTCACTACTTCACCATGTCACCAGGGGAGTATCAACCAAAGTGCTCAAATTCTATGCTGCCTTCAAAGAGCATTCAAATTCTATGCTGCTTTTGTCTTTATAAAAAATACACAAATTGTCTGTCCATTTCTCCAATTATTACTTCTCTGCTGCTTACTTATTCTTCAGGACACAGTAGTCAATTGTTCACATGCAGAGGTCAACACTGCAAGACATTCCAAAAGCATGAACACTCTGTTCCCCAGACTGGTTTTACGCAGAATATTTTGCTGAATCAGAGCCAGATTGCAAGTTCCTTACTCACATGAGTATGATTTACTCAGCCAGTTAGACTCTATTGTTTTCATCTTTAAATAAAGAAAGATCCAGCTATCTCTGACCACCACATAACCTAGCCACCATTGATTGACTTGTCTGTCCAATTATTATCTGTAGCAATCACATAGAGAAAAATATGTGCATTTGAACATTAAAACACCCAGTCTGACAACTAAATTAAGGATTTATCTATATGGAGAAAATTGACTGGAATACCTATGCAGAATAAGAATGCCCACAAGTGGACTTATTCTGAAACAGCTATTGTACTTTAAGTTCACATACACCCTACCTGATTCTAGAATAGCTTCCCCATATAGACAACCCCTAAGCTAAGACCCTGGAAACCTTCAGAAAAATGTATTAAACTGCACAGTGTTTTTCAAATAAGAGTTATTACAAGTAAACCGCCCACAGCAGAATGGATGCAGGCTAAGGACTGTACTAAGTTACACAAAATAATTACCTGTCTCCTTCATAAGCATGCCCACCAACTCTATTTTTGCATAGACAAATACTTCAGAAACATCATGTGTTATATAGGCCTGTGGAGACACGACTGGACCAGTACTGTTTGTTGTTCTTTGGTGTTTTGTTTTTTTTAAAGCAGCATCTTTATTCCTGTTACTAAAGCTGCACACAGCTCAAACCTTGCAGCTGGTTGTTAGAATGCCCAGGGGGACTTAATCATGAGTTCACTGTGCTGCCGTGAGCTAAGACAGTTGTTTAAAAGCAGTTCCTATGAGAGGTTTATTCCTTGCAGGTTTAAACAACTATCCCCAGAAAATTCGTTGCATCATCAAGAAATCAACCTAGATACAGGAAGACAGCTCTGCCTGTAAGTAATTTATCTGTTTCTCTGCCTGGAATAGTACTTAGCACATGGGTAGTACTAAATTACCTACAACTGTTATCAGATTATAGCAGCTAGAGAAACAGTTATAACTTTTAAAGTGATCGTATTCCAATAATAAACACAGAAGACATGTAAATGATCCACAGAGATTCAGTGAATAAGATGCCTACCTATACAATAGGTAAGTTATTGATTAAATATTCCTTAAATAGGGTAGGTGCAGTTTGAGTGTGCTAGTTCTTTGTACACTTTATTATTACTATCAACTATTTGTATTACTGTAGAATCTAGAAGCACAATCGCATTATGTTAGGCACTGTACAAAAAAAACAAAAAAGACACTTTCTTTCTCTCTGAAGCACAATTATGGGAGATAATACTTTGCATGTGTATAGTGCATTCTATCCAAAGGTTTCAAAGTGCCTTTCAATAATTAATTTGGCCTCACAATGCCAGAAAGGAATAATTATGGCCATTCCAAAAATGGGGAAACTGAAGCATAAACAGGGTTAAGTGACTTGCACAGGCCACACAGCAAGTCAGTGAGTCATGTTTGCCTTCAGAGCTGTTTGTGCTGGAGACTGTAGTGTATTGTAAAAGAAAATAGGCCAGTTCCTCTGCTAGTATAAGTCAACATAGCTGCTTTGGAGCCAATAGAGCAACACCCATTTACACCAGCTAGGAATATGGCCCTGTGTGTGCATGCAGTGAATTACATCAACCAGTACATGAGTTTGTGGGTGCAGAAATGGGATCTCAATTTGCTGACAAGATTCATCTTTAGAGGTATTGATTTACATTGATTAACATGGCCCAGATATTTATTTGTTAATGTTACCACTTACGGACTAACAAAATGGATTTGGAAATCCTTCAGAAATATTCAGGAAGCAAGGAAAATCCCCTACCTAGACAGCATGCTCAGCAGAGACCATGAACTCTAAAACATTAATTATCCGCATCATGAATGGCTGGTGCTAATAGATGTAGTTTGCTTGAGGAATCACAGGCTAATTGCATTTTCTTTCTAATCAAATGGAATGCCAAGGGCTTGGCTTTGCAACAGTCATGTGTTTGTTGGGAAATGTTCCTAGCTAGAACCAACTGTTCTGTTCCTGTAAAAGTTGAAAGATTTCCCAGCAAGGACTTTCCCTGCCCTCCCCTTCCCCTCACCACTCTACTATCTATTTTGGACTATCAGTTACCTAATAAAATGCACTGTTTGCCTCTATCAGCACCTTGGAGAGCTTTGGAGAACTTCCCTGTGACCTGTGGATTTCATAAACTCCTGCTTTGCAGTAAAACATCAGAATATTCAACTATAAGCATTTATCCAATCATTCAGATTAATTGCATGAGTATTCTCTTGTGCTGTTTCAGTGCTACTCTTATATCAACAAGATCAGAGCTTCATCACCTTGATTCTTTATTGAAAAGTCCTCCAGCATTTTACAGAAGAGGAGAAGCCCTTCAAGGAGCTTGGTTTAAAACTAGAATTTAACAGACAATTAGGTCTCTGGTATAGAATTTATAGGACAGTTTAAGAAACCTATAGAAAAGAGTGGGAACCTATTTGATTTAGACCTTGTCAACAAATCGTAAAGATTTTTTATATGACAGGCACAAATAATCAAAAATCTCAGCTACATTAAAACTCGCAGCCGGCCACCTTGGAGAACATCTCCAATTCTGCAGTTCTCCTCCAGCAAGTCTCCCATTGATTCCATGGGACTGAACCCTTTACACACGATGTTCCTTTTTCACTGCTTTGGCAAAGCCATGTAAAGGGGCCTTAGTGTAGATGAGAAATCAGGCCCTACGTTTCTTCATGTAAGTTACTTGATATAAACGGACATTAGAAAAGTATTTGGTTATTTGGACAGGAGTAATCTATGTGCGCTAACGGCCAAATGGATCTTCTTAGAATCAATGGCCGTGTCCAAAAGATGACAAATAGATTTTGCTGGATCGGCCCCTCATAATTCTCCTAAAATTTCTTTTCCCTTTTGTTTACAGCAGCAAAGGTTCCTGGAAGCCTGCTCTCATTTTTCTTCTCCTCCGAGTAAGTATATGCTACACAAGCCAATGGCATTTACTCGTGTGCTTTGCCATATGCTGATGCATGCAATGTGAATGCCTATATAAGAATTGGAATTAAAATTATGGGATTTCAGTGGCTATTTGAGCAGTTAGAAAGAAATGACCTCAGTATTTGGGTCATACTCTGTTTTGCTTCTGAATTCATATCACAGTTAGTTTAATGCAGATTATAGATTAATAGATGATAAAACCAGAAGGGATCATTGCAATCAAGTCTGACCTCTTGTATAACACAGGCCACAGGACTTCCTCAAATTAATTCATGTTAGAACTAGAGCATCTCTTTTATGTTTGGCTTACACAACTCCCTCAGCAACCAAGCATCAGTGCATCAATCCGAGTCCAATTTCTCCACTGCCTCACACCTATGTCATCATCTATGCCTGTGAAGCTGGGTGCAAGCTGCTGCCATTAATCTGGTGGCATTTTGTACACGTTCACTTTGCCCAGGGACACAAGCGGTAAAGCATCATAGGGAAAAAAAATCAAATAATCCACAGTGTTGAACTTCTGGTTCCATTTTTTAAGTAAATCTTATTTAAAATATTCGTTTAAGTAGGTGGAGGAAGGGGAAATAGGGGGAGATTTTTATTTTGTTTCCAGCTGCAATTATGAAAGGATTTACTTTAGTGTTACACAAACAGCTGCTATCTGGAAAATTCAACCACTCCAGATGGCCGCTGCAGCATTTAACTCTTGGAGCCTGGGTGACCAAAATCAGTTCTCTGTGACCAAAGCATTCAGACACAACATATATTAGTCAACAGAAATGGGATTTTCTTTGTTTCTTTATATGATAAAACCTGGATAAAGCATGGGCATTTTTCAATCTGATAATAAAACTGGTCACAGATGACTAGGCTCCACAGGGTACACACTCAGCTTGCTATCATTTTATTTATCCATCCATAGGGGTAGGTTTACTGGATGTGTACTAGCTCTTAGTAGTTCTTGCTTTATTTGCCTTCTGGGTTTTGAGCCTTTGTGGTTCACATTTTCAAGCTTTCCTCCATAACCATGAGAGCTACAAAAGGGTAATCTTTTTCTTTTTACATGAATCATAGAATATCAGAGTCGGAAGGGACCTCAGGAGGTCATCTCGTCCAACCCCCTGCTCAAAGCAGGACCAATCCCCAATCCACAATTTTTGCCCCAAATTTTGAAAGTGGAGATTCTCACATAATCACATGACTCTAGGAGCTTGAGCTTTAAGAAAAATGCCGAATATCATGAGACAAGTCACAAGAGTTGGCAACACAGAGCTTCACAGCTGTAACTGAGGGAAGAATCTGCTCCACATGTATTAGAATAAGGGGGCATTTAGGAGATGGGGTGATGGTTCAAAATTAGTCACTCCAAATTTATATATTTTGTTCTTAAAGTGACCAAGACAGGTTCTACCAAGCAAGCCCTCAATAACAGGTCAATGCCCATTGGCAATGAAGAGAAACAATCTGGAAAAAGACAAACAGATCCTTGTTAGGGAGGGATAGCCAGCGCATAGGATTGGGAGTCATGGTTTCTCTGTTATCCTGGTAATCACCAAGCTTCATGCAGATGACCCTCTGCATTCACGAACTCTGACATCTCTCCACTGAGCTGTTTTGTTTTCTGCAGCACTACAAATCCTGCTTTTGAGTAATATGGAATCCTCAAGAATTGCAGGGGGGAAATCATTTCGGCACAGGACTGCAGAAAGCCTGTGCACCAGTGAAATTGCCAAAACAGCAGTGTTACCAACTCATGATTTCTACCAAGAGTCTAACAATATTTGATGTTTTACTTAAAACCCCAGCTCCTGTGAGGAGAACCTCAGTGCTCTCTTCTTAAAAAAAAAAAAAGTGGGTCCTTTTAAAGTAGGTCCTTTGGTAGTTGTAGAGAAAATCTTGTAGACATGAACCAAGTGCATCCCACCATCTCAAAAAACAGAAGGCAAACAAAGAGAATGCAACATTTAAAATCTCATGATTTTAAAGCTAATTTCAGGATTCTTTTCAGACCTCGCTCTGGGTTGTTGAACATTTCGGATTGGCCATACCGTAAAAGGTCCTGTGCACAGGAGTAGTTTTTCTCCCTAGGTATGAAGAAAGCTCTGCACAGGGATCTGCTGGGACTCCACATTCAACTTTCCTTATGGAAGATATGCATTAGCCAAACAAGTTATTGGGCTCAGTAAGGAGGTTGCAGAGTGAAATTTAATGGCCTGTGATATACAAGAGGTCAGACTAGACCGGTGATTCTCAACCAAGGGTATGTGTCAACCAAGGGTACAGAAGTCTCCCAGGGGGTACTCAATTCATCTAGATTAGTGGGTTGCAGCTTCCAGAGTGGAGAGGGTCATGGGACAGGTTTGGGGGAGTTGCAAGTGTAAGGCTGACAGTAGAGGGTGGCAAGCAGGGCAAATGCCTGGGGTTCCACACTATACGGAGCCCCACAAAGTTAAGTTATGTTCTTCGGCCCCACTGCCTGGGGCTCAGGCTTCAGACAAGGCTCACAAGTGAAAAACGGGCTCTCAAGTATCACACTGAAATGTAAGTACAATATTTCTAGTCCAATGGATTTATTTTATCATTAGAAGGTAAAAATGAGAGAGAGTCAGCCATTTTTCAGCAATAGCGGGCTGGGACACTTTTGTATTTTTATGTCTGAGTTGGTAAGCAAGTCCTTTTTAAGTGAGGTGAAATGTTGGGGTACACAAGCCAAATCAGACTCCTGAAAGGAGTACAGTAGTCTGGAAAAGTTGAGTACCACTGGGCTGATGATATGATGATTCCTTCTGGCCTTAAACTATGGAATCTATTCATTTAAAAGGTGGGGGGCAAGAAAGGCGGTCAGGTCATGAGAACCTCTCTGTGCTTCATTTTAGCCATATGTATAATTAAGAGTGTGATAGCCACAGGGGCTGCCAGGCTTAGAACGCTTGGAAAGGTTTGAATGAAGGGGAAATGTGTTAAAGTACAAAGTGTTACCTTCCCAAGGCTTTATGAAGAAGAGCAAGGAAGAAAATATCACAAAAACTAATTTGACATAGGCTCTTTTAATTAGACTATGACTCAGAGTTTCCAGGGAAATATAAATCCTGTTTTATAGCTCTCCTAAAAAAGAAGACACTGATTTTTGCTACCAGATAGACATGCCATTTAAAATCCAATAAAATCCAACCCAGAATTGTTTTCCTCCAAACCAGCCCTGTAATAATGCACAATTAGATATCTGTACTCCCTCTCAAGGTGGCATATTGCCCACTCCCGGCAAGGCTGAATCTGGAAAATGTTCAAACGGGAGATCGTCAAGGAAAACCTAGGGTATGGCACTGGTGATCCAATAGATGTTACGTATCATTGTTAATTATTATTATTAAAATAACTAGCACTATATAGCACTCTTCAAAGTGCTTTACAAAAGGAGTTACTTATCATTATCCCCATTTTAAAGATCAGGAAACTGAGGCACAGAAAGATGAATAGATTTGACAAAGGTCACCCAGTGGGCCAGTAGCAGAGGCCAAACTAGAATCTTGGTCTCTTCATCCCAGTCCAGTGCTCTATCCACTAGACAAGACTGCCTTCTTAAGCACTATTAATCAGCTGTTATGTTTCACCCTACAAGTAGATGAAATTATTATTTGTGTATTTATAAGGCCATATTCCATCAGAGCACTGTAGATCTGCAACTGCCACGAACATTTTGGAGTGAGTGACTCCAAATTTGACTTTCTGCATTCTCACAGAAAGGTCACTTTGCAAAAATTTAGAACACAGGAAAGAATGGGGCCTACAGGTCGGGTTCTGTGGTTGCCTTCCCCACATCTATATAACCAATCAAGCCAAAGTTCAAAGTCATTTTGGCCTTGAGCAAGCCCCTTCTCCCCCATGCCTTAATTTTCCCACCTGTAATAATAATACTGACCTCCTTTGTAAAGTGATCTTTGAGATCTCTGAATAAAAAGCACAATTAAAAAAAACTAGGTGGTGTTATTTTTAAAGGGGTGAACTTAGATGCTAACTCCAAGTCTGTGTGCTTTGATGACACCAGGGTACAGATTCAGCGTATGCTGAACCACTATACAGCAACCCAACACAACTTGCCAAGTAATGAGCTTTTCTCATACTGTAAGAATAAAAACTCTCACACCAGTATGCTGAATGTGTTCTTAATTCCTTCCCGGGTGCCCCAAAACAATCCAAGTAAGTTAACAATGGAAAAGTTGTAAGCCCATCCCTAAGGGATCTACATGAACAAGAACTTAAATGAATGAAATAAAAGGTAAATTTACAAGAAAAAAAAAGGGTTAGGCCTCCAACTGCTGCCATTCAGTGCTTTCCTTTTCTACTGTACCTGCAGTACCAAAAGAGCCAGAGACCTCACTTATCTGCCACCGACTCCAGTTAAAATAAAACCACTGAATGATGGAAGGAATCAATCCACACACAGCCATGTTCCATCCTGTTTAGCTATCACAACTACACAGTACAGCCAATATTTTTTAGCTTCGCTTCAGGGCAAACAGCCTGTTAATGTTTGTTTTGTTTTGTTTATAGACTTATACTTCCTGAAGCATTAATGGATTTCATTCTTATCTAATGCATTTTGTAGCTTTCACTTTTTCTGGCTTTGTTTTGGTAACTTCAAGGAAAAAAAGACTACTCAGTGCTTATAGTGTTTTTCATGTTCAGAGCATTGTACGAACAAATCCTCAAAACACTGTGGGAGATTGAGTAATACTTCCTGCTTATTAACCTTCCATATAGTCCATAGAGATTAAAAAAATTGGAATGCTGCCCTAGCAATAAGGGATGAGGAATCTCCCCACAAAGGTGGAGGAGGAGAAACCGAGTACATTGAAGGCTGGGGGGGGGCCATGGCCACCACTCCCAAGGGGAAATGGTGGTGGTCAGTGACTCCCTTCTAAGGGAGAAGGAAGCATCCATGTACCAGGATGACCTGGCATCCCAGGAGGTGTACTGCCTATCAGGGGCCCGTATCTGAGACATTACAAAATGATTGCCGACCCTCTGGCTACTACCCCATGGGGACACTAATGAAACCTTGCAGGGTATGACCCTAAGCAGATCAGAAATGACTACAGGGCTCTGGGAGGGAGGGTGAAGGAGTTGGGGGCACAGATGGTGTTCTCATCTATTCTTCTGGTCAAGGGTAGGGGCACAGGCAAAGACCGACACATCCTGCAGATGAATGCATGGCAGAGCAGATGGTGTTGCTAGGAGGGCTTTGGCTTCCTTAATCATGGGATGCTGTTCCGAGGACTGCAGAGCGGAGACAGGGTTCACCTAGCAAAGAAAGGGAACAGTATCTTCAGATACAGACTGGCTAACCTAGTGAGCTGGGCTTTAAACTAGGTTCGATGGGGGGAAGATATAAAAAGCCCACAATTCAGTCCAAAACAGAGTCCTACGTGGACAGCTGGGATCTGGGGGGAACATGTACAATCACAGCAGGGACAAAAGACAGACAAGAAGGAATATGGAGGGACGATCTAATGAACATCTTAGATATCTGTATACTAGGGCAGGAAGTAAAGGGAATAAACAGGAAGATGTAGAAATACAACTGAATAATCACAATTATTACACTAGCAGCAGACCAGATGGGATCAGTAACATGACTAGAAAAATGGTATAGAAGGCCAGGCAGAGGAAAAAAGGGAGGAGTTGCTTTGTGTATCAAAGATGTATACACCTGCACTGAGGTTGAGATAGAAGTGGGAGACAGACCTGTTGAAAGCCTCTGAGTAAGAATAAAAGGGTAATAAGCAAGGGTCCTGGTAGGGGTCTATTATAGACTGTCTAACCAGGAAGAAGAGGTAGATGAGGCTTTTTTCCCCCCCCAAAAGCTAACAAAATCATTCACAGCACAGGACTTGGTGGTGACGGGGGACTTCAATTACCCAGACATCTGACAGGAAAACAACACAGCAGGGCACAGATTATCCAACAAGTTCTTGAAATGTTTTGGAGACTCCTTTTTATTACAGAAGGTGGAGGAAGCGCCTGGCGGGGAGGCTGTTCTAGATTTGATTCTGACAAATAGGGAAGGACTGATCAAGCATTTGAAGATGGAAGGCAGCTTAGGTGAAAGTGATCATGAAATGACAAGTCCATGATTCTAAGGAATGGTGGGAGAGAAAACAGCAGAATAAAAATGACAAACTTCAAGAAAGCGGACTGTAGCAACTCAGAGAATTGATTGCTAAGATCCCATAGGAAACAAGTCTAAGAGGAAAAAAAGTTCAGTACAACTGGCAGTTTTTAGAGATACATTATTAAGGGTACAAGAGCAAGCTATTCCAGTGCATGCTACACTTCCTATCTTTCGTAACAGACCACTGTGGCTTAATTAGGACATCTTCAAATCAACTGAAACTCAAAAAAGAGTCATGTAAAAAGTGAAAACTAGGTCAAATGACAAAGGATTAATATAAAAAAACCTCACAAGCATGTAGGGATAAAATTGGAAAGGCACAAAACGAGATTAAACTAGCTAGAGACATAAATGGTAACAAGATAGCATTCTAATACATATATTAGAAACAAGAGAAAGACCAAGGACAGCGTAGGCCCATTACTCAATGAGGAAGGAATAACAAAAAACACCGCAATGATCGAACTGTTAAATGCCTTTTTTGTTTCAGTTTTCACAAAAATGGTTATCGGTGATTGGATGACTAACTGTGAACATCAGTATAAATCAGGGGTTCTCAAGTTGGGGGTCATGACCCTTCAGGGGCTCATGAGGTTATTATGTGTGGGGGGGTCATAAGCTCTCAGCCTCCAGCTGACCCAAACACCACTTTGCCTCCGGCATTTACAATAGTGCTAAATGTAAAAAAATATATTAATTTGTGAGAGGGGGAGGGGTCACACTCAGAAATGTGTTGCGTTAAAGGGGTCAGCAATACAAAAGTTTGTTAACCACTGGTATAAATTATGTAGGATCCGAGGCTAAAATAGGAAAAGAACAAGTTAAGAATCACTTACAAGTTAGATGTCTTCAAGTCAGCAAGGCCTGATGAAATACATGCTAAATACTTAAGAAACAGGCTGAAGAGATCTCTGAGCCATTAGCAATTATCTTTGAGGAATCATGGAGGATGAGAGAGACCCAGGAGGACTGGAAAAGGGCAAATATAGTACCTAATATAAAAAAAGGGAACAAGGATAATCCAGGGAATTATAGACCAATCAGTTTAACTTCAGTACCAGGAAAGTAATGGAGTAAACAGTCAGTCAATTTGTAAGCACTTAGAAGATAATAAGCTAATAAGTAACAGTCAACATGGAATTGTCAAGAACAAATCATGACTAACCAACCTAATATCCTTCTTTGGCAGGGTAAAAAGCCTTTTGGATAGGGGGGCAAGCCGTAGATGTGATTTATCTCAATTTCATTAAGGTTTGAGATATTGTCTCACATGACCATCTCACAAACAAATCACGGAAATATGGCTTAGGTGAGCTTACTATAAGGTGGGTGTACAATTTTTTGGAAAAACATATTCAGAGTGTAGTTATCAATGGTTCACAATCAAGTTGGGAAGGGCATATCAAGTGGAGTCCCAAAAGAATATGTCCTGGGTCTGGTTCTTTTCAATATCTTCATAAATTATTTGGATAATGGCATAGACAGTACAGTTATAAAGTTTGCAGACAATACCAAGCTGGGAGGACAGGATTTAGAATTCAAAATGATCTTGACAAATTGGAGAAATGGTCTGAAATAAATAAGATAAAATGCAATAAGGACAAAGGCAAATTATACTTAGGAATGAATAATCAAAATGGAAATGACTACTTGGGAAGAAGTAGTTCAGAAAAGGTTCTAGGGGTTATAGTGGATCACAAACTAGATAAGAGACAACAATTTTAAACTGTTGCCAAAAAAAAGAAAAAGAAAAAGAAAGAAGAAAAGAAACATCATGCTGGGATGTATTAGCAGGAGTGTTATAAGCGATGCATGAGAAATAATTCTTCCACTCTACTCACTCTATAAGGCCTCAACTGGAGTATTGTGTCCAGTTCTGGGCACCACACTTCAGAAAAGATGTGAACAAATGGGAGAAAACTCCAGAGGAGAACAACAAAAATGATTAAAAGATCTAGCAAACAATGATCCACAAGGAAAGATTGAAAACATTGGGTTTGTTTAGTCTGGAGAAGAGATAACTGAGCTGGGAACTGATAACAGTATTCGAGTACATAAAAGATTGTTGTAAAGAGGACAAACAATAAATTGTTTTCCTTAACCACTGAGAACAGGACAAGTAGTAATAGCCTTAAATGGCAGCATAGGAGATTTAGGTTAGATGTTAGGAAAAACTTCTTAACTGTAAAGGTTGTTAAGCAGTGTAACAAATTACCAAGGAAGGTCATTGAATCTCTGTCACTGGAGGTTTTTAAGAACAGATTAGACAAACACCTGTCAGGGATGATCTAGATAACACTTCTTATTGCCTCAGTGCAAAGGACTGAACTAGATGACCTAACGAGGTCCCTTCCAACCCTACATTTCTAGAATTCCATTTTACAGATGGGGAAACAGAAGCAGGGAGGTTAAGTGATTTGACAAAGGCCAGTGTCAGAGCTGAGATTAGGTTGAGTATCAGGAACAGCTTCCTAATGGAGAGATCTGTAAGACTGTAAAATAGCCTCTGGTTACAAGTTCCATCCCAAGAAACATTTGAAATTGGACTGTTCAAAACAATGAAAAAAAAATACATTTTAGTGTACAAACCTGCATTGGACACAGAAGCTTAACTTCTACGATAAAAATACAAACTGTTTAAATATAGTGAAGGAAAAAGCAATGTTTTTCATTTAATTGGTGTTTATCAACAATATTTTATTGCTACAGTTTGGAGCTAATAATTAGGACAATAATTTGCATTTATAAAATTATAGCACCATCGATCAAAGCACTTTACAATTATTAGAATTTTAGGATCTAGTCTACAGACCTTGAAAAATCAATAGAAAAATTCCCATTGACTTCAGTGTTTTTAGGATTGGGGTGCTAAGAAAGTTTTCCCATCTCCCAAGTGTTTTACAAGCATGATAGGCCAGAACCACAGCTGAAGCCAATGGAACAATACTGATTTATTTGCACTGAGGATCTGGCCCATTAAAATTAACTCTAAACATCCCTGCGAAGTACAACTGATCACATATTTCCACTGAAGATACTGGAAAAAACAACCCCCGCCCCCCAAAAAAATCTATTGAAAAATACTGGAAAATAAGACATGTGGGATCATGTGACTGCAACATATTTGCACCAGGGATGAATTTGGCCTTTTAGCATAGGAAACCACCATCCAGTCCAACATGCCTTCACTTGTTGACTTTAATCACACTCAACACTTAAATTGCCTTCTACTCTGGAAATAATTATTGACATCAATACTCAATTCAAATTCAGTACTCAGTTCAAATACATACTCAAATTCAAGCAATGCAAAGTGCGTCCCATTTTCATGGCAGACAGCATTTATCCTGTTGAACTTAATCTTGTCAGAAGGATAAACATATATGTGGCATGGTACAATGGAAATCCTCTTACATTCTGTGATCTCTCTCTCTCACTCAGACTACCCCAGAATCAAATCTATTTATTTTGCTTCCTATTCATAAAGGGTTAAAGTCACCCTTATGCAGAAGGACAGCGAGGGCCTATACATCAATTAAATCCCCACTTATACCCTCAGAATTGGACATAAGTGAGAGTTGATTACACTGGGATGTGCAGTTATGCTTGTTCCATTTGCAAAATGTGTAGCTGAACACAGGTTAAATTGAACAAGTGAAATTTTATTAAACCATGTGAATGTCTCTGTCCACATGGCTAGTGGCTTTCAGCCTAACTCCCTGGTACCCCACATTCCCTATTCCCCTGGAGTCCCATCAATAATAGTCCCTCCAGAAAACATGGGCCCTCTGACTCCAGTTCCAGTGATTATGATACAGAGCTCCAAAAAGCGATACTAAAAAGTGTGGCCTTTCATATGGGCTTTCACTTTCTTCTGATCACATTTCCTCAGTTTACAAGTGATTTCCTCCCCCGCAGTTGCTGGTGCCACAAACTCATTCTGAAACTAGAAGTCATGCTGAGTTCTTTCTGGCTTGACCATTGCCAAAAATAACAAAAGATTCCACAATCAGGATGGAGTTAATTATTCAGTTGATGTGTGGAGCAAAGTAGAAACCACCTGTGTTTATCTGAAGGGATAATAGAAGTAAAGAAAAGGAATAAAAATCCATATTGCCAACTCTTGTGATTTTATCATGAGTCATGTGATTTTTAGTGTTCTTCTAATGACCAAGCTCTTGGGGTCAGGTGATAACATGAAAATCTCATCTCAGATTCCCTGTTTAAATATTTAGATATTCTTATAGCTAGACATTTTTTCCTAAACACTGGAATAAGTTACCAAGGGAACAGGTTTCAGAGGGGTAGCCGTGTTAGTCTGTATCAGCAAAAACAATGAGGAGTCCTTCTGGCACCGTAGAGACTAACACATTTATTTGGGCATGTCATAAACAGATAGTTAAGGGTTAATGTCTCTTTTACCTGTAAAGGGTTACAAGCAGGGAACCTGGACCACCTGACCA
This sequence comes from Gopherus evgoodei, assembly GCF_007399415.2. Classification (NCBI taxonomy): domain Eukaryota; kingdom Metazoa; phylum Chordata; order Testudines; family Testudinidae; genus Gopherus; species Gopherus evgoodei. The sequence goes on along the minus strand of NC_044323.1, from coordinate 153,282,598 downwards.
GAGGACCAATCAGAAGACAAGATACTTTCAAATCTCGGTGGAGGGAAGTCTTTGTTTTGTGTTGTTTGTCTGTCTGTTGTTCTCTCTGGGTTCTGAGAGTAACCAGACGTACCTACAGGCTCTCTAATTTTCTGTTCGAATAGTAAGTACCAGTAGAAAGGCGGTTTAGTCTTTTTGATTGTTTTCTTTATTTGCAAATGTGTATTTTGCTGGAAGGATTTTAATTTGTATTTGTGCTGGGGAGAAGGCTTCTCTCTAGTGTCTATAAGCTGAAAGACCCTGTAACTTTTACCATCCTAATTACAGAGACAACTTTTACTTTCTTTCTTTCTTTTATTAAAAGCTTTTCTTTTTTAAGACCTGATTGATTTTTTCCCCTTGTTGAGGCTCAAGGGAATTGAGTCTGTACTCACCAGGGAATTGGTGGGAGACAGGGAGAGAGAAGGGAGGGGGGAAGGTAGAATTCCTCTGTTTTAGATTCACGGAGCTTGAATCTGTATTACCTCTTGGGAAGAGGAAAAGAAGAGGGGGGAAGGTGCATCCCTCTCTGTTTTAAGATTCAAGGAGTTTGAATCACAGTGATCTTCCAGGGTAACCCAGGGAGGGAAAGCCTGGGAGAGGCAACGGTGGGGGAAAGGGTTTACTTTCCTTGTGTAAGATCCAGGGGGTCTGGGTCTTGGGGTCCCCTGGGAAGGTTTTGGGGGGACCAGAGTGTACCAGGCACTGCAAGTCCTGGTTGGTGGCAGCACTACAAGATCTAATCTGGTAATTAAGCTTAGGGGGATTCATGCTGGTACCCCATCTTTTGGATGCTAAGGTTCAGAGTGGGGGTTATACCATGACAGGGCATAAACTTTCATGGGCTAGAACCCACTTCATCAGATGCATGGAGTGGAAAATACAGTAGGCAGATATAAATATACAGCACACTACCAAGGGAATTTTGTCAAAACCTTCCCAGGTTTGTCTCATAATACAGTCTTCATACATGTTAACAAGGCCTGAAGACAAAATAAACATTCATCTCACACCCTTCCCATTTGAAAACTTCTCACTGTCACCTGCTGTTGTTTGCACCAGGGCCTGGTGGTGGTGGTGAAGACTTACAATGACTTCGGTGACATGCTTTGGAATCCCCATGTCTGTCAGCATCCTCCAAAGACAGTATCGAACGCTTCTGAGTAGTCAATGAAGCATGGTCAATGGGTGACTGTACTTACTGCATTTTTAAGTGATGCGACAGGTATTTGCAATTTGGTCACGTGTGCCTCTGCCCTCACGGAAACAAGCTTATTGTGGTGGCAGTTCTGCTTTTATTCTTAATTTCATGCTATCCTAGATTATGTAGGATAGAACTTTGCTCACATGCGATATCAGGGAGATGAAGTAACAGCGACTACTACTACTACTAACCCACATATTTGCATAGAAAAGCTTGGAAATGTGATCTGAGAGTACCCGAACAGCTCAGGAACCAGAAAGTGAAGCAGAACTCAGAGCTGTTGGGTTTTTTAAAATGTGATCTTTGACTCATGGTTTTCGAATGGCTAGGCTTGCCAGTACTGCAAAATTTTGGTTTTGTTAATAAAGTAGATCATTATAAGATCTGCACAGATCAGATCTGTTGAGCAGAAAGAGACCTTTTTTTCCACACGGCCTGATGGAAAGCCCTCTGAAGTCAAAATCAGTTTCCTGGGCTTGACACTGATCAGTTATAAATCAAGGCGGGCAAATAACTGATCTTCCAGTTCAGCCAAGCAAATCAGAAAAAAGAAAGTCCAGAAACAAAAAAAGTTCCGTTCTGTTCCAAAAATTGTTTGGAATTGATCAGTAAATCCGAAATGCATCACCTAGGAGATAGATGTGGGTTCAAACCCCTCTCCTCCCAGGTGAGTGACTATAGAGTCACTCTCTCTCTTTGGCCCTGTGAATACTTAAGTATTTATAAAAGTGGAACAGCTTCTGCACTTCCACACCTGAGGAAGATGCTCTGAACCACTGGGCTAAAGGTTATAAAGTGGGCTGAATGGAGACACACACACTTCTATAACTGCATCTATTTGGGTCACATTTGTGAATAGTTTTGCGTTGACAGACACTGCATTTTTTGGTAAATAAGGTATTTGTCTGAAAAATGTTGCCCAGCCCTAGTTTGAAGTCTCAGTTTTTAAACACAGTTGGCTAAAAGAAAGATATACCCGGGATGAGATGCAAAGATCTTCCTAAGTCTACATTTTGAGTATTTGGACTCTGATCTCCACCCAGAAGTTAATTGCAAGATTCCCATGCACTTCAGTAGGCACTGGATCAGGCCCTTGCTGACTAAAAGATGATTGGACTCAGTAAACATGTCAAAATTCCATCTCAGACTTTTCCCAATCTAATTCAACTTTTGGATTTCGGAGATCAGTGAAATGCTCAGTCTTGTGGATCAGACATAAAAATCAAAGTCCTAGCCATTGTGGTTACTAATAGCCTCTCATTAACAGCCACAATATCTGGCCTAAATTCCCACTTGAGTAATAGCAATTTGCTGTTCTAGTTAACCCTGAGTGGCTGGTTTCAGGAGGATACATCCATCTTGATATCATGTGTTGATAACTAGTTCCCATATTTCACCCACAGCAGTAGTTGTTTTTCAATTGTAGATGTAGGGAAACCAAAGTATGATTTGTGAAATATGGGGTATTTTCATGCAGAGCAGTTTGTTAAGCTTGTGACATAGTCTGGGAGCCCTTTGATGTGAAATAAGCTCTAGAAATGATGTATATTATATACTCTAGAGAGATACATATAAGTATGTTTGTATACATTTGGAAGTAAAGGTGAAATATTTATGTGCACAAACTAAAATCCCTTAATATTTATAGTGTATTTATTTATATATATATTTATAGTCTATAAATATTAAAAGATTTGTTTTGGTTTGTGCACATAAAAATATCACTTGTACTTCTAAGAGATTAAAAATGGATACAGTCATGTATTACTTTGCAGAATAATAAAAACCATGTTTTGCTGCAAAATGGACCCCAAATATTTGTGTTTATTTTTTGTTTGGCTCATTTTGCATTTTATATTGTTCATTGTTTGGATTTTCCTACAAAACCAATGTTTATCTATTGTAAGACATGGGAGAATTTCTATTAAGAGAACAGCTGGTTGGAAAAAAGGAAAATTTCCTTCCTGCAGAAAATTCCAACATTTCAGAATCTATTTTCACTCTGAATTGGAACCATAAACTCATTTTTTTCCTAAAAAAATGAAATTCTGAAAAAATTTGGTTTGGAAACATGGAGAAGTTTCATTTTATCAAAACAATATAAATATTAAATACGATGTTAAAAATAGTTACACTGTAAAGGTCAAAGCAAAATGAAATGGGAAAATCAAAATGATTTGGCCAGCTTAGTTATGAGCGAAACTGACAGTTGAAAGTGTTTACATTGCTAAAGTAAAAGACATTTGAAACATTATTTTGGTTTTCTTATGGTGTCCTAGATGACTGTCTCCTTCCTTCCTCCCTCTCAATGGAGTTCTATGAGGATTCCATATAACATGTAAGTTACTTTGAAGATACTTTATTCTGACATATTATTAATAAATCACACTCTGAGAGGGTATTTTTCCATTTAAATGATAGACAAGAAGAATATAAAGAGATTCTCAAGATAACAGCATGTGTGGAATAGAGCAATATCTTTCAGAATGGCTAATGGAAAAAGAAAAATTTGGGTTTTATCTGATGGGAATTCTGAGTTAGCTTGGTAGGACTGTGTGCAAAGATTTGAGATAGATGGTGAAATAAATTCACTGAGGTGCAGAGATCAGTGGAAATCTTCTGCTCCCTGTAGGTCCTCTTTATGTCCCCAAAACAGAATTTAGGCAAGATGTAAGTGGTCCATAAACTTTGCATCAACTCTCTGCACAAGGGTGAATTTCACTCCTATGTTATTAAGGATATTTAGTTTAATGGAGTTGTGCCCACTTACACCATCAGTGGGCATGACTGTGTGAGAACAGAAGCTTTTGTTGCTATGACTGGAGGGTTATCTGTCCCTAACCCTGCGTTTTAGACTCTTTTGCCTTATATCTGCATGGTAAGAGTCATTAGGCAATGGGCATGGGGTAGAGAGGGAGGTAGAGAACAAAAACAAGCAAACAAGAAACCCTGTAGCAACTTTAGCTATGGCTATGTCTACATTACAGAGGCTATGCCATCATAGCCACCTAACATAGATGCAGCATACGCCAACAGGAGAGGACTACTGTCAGTGTACCAAATGTCACCTCCCCAAACAACTTGAGCTTTGCTGACAGAAGCCTTCTTTTGTTGGCACAGCTGTGCCTATACAGGGATGTCATTTAACACACACACACCTGACTAACACACATATATGCTAATATAAGCTTTAAGTGTAGACCAGGCCTATGGAGAGTTTGCAGTTTTTAAATAAGTCCTTGTTTGAAGAGGACAATTTTCTTGGGCTGTTTATTATTTACACTCCACTCCGCTCAGGCAATTAAAAATAGACTTGTCAGTTTCCTTTTACTTCTAGCCCTTTCCGTTTTCAAAACCATGCACCAGCATCACACAGTTGTTGGGGTTTTGGGTTGGTGGCGGTGAGTTTTTGTGTTTGTTTGTTTTTCGGGGTTTACAAACAAATTTTGATCTTAAAATAACTGACAGAATCCCTTAATATTCCCCCCCATTACTCTCCACCCCAATCTTAAAAGTTTCTGAATCAAATTCCTAAAAATATTGCAAAACTATTGATCCAGATCCTCGGCTACTGTAAATCAATTAAGCTACACTGATTTACACCAGCTGGGCACCTTGCCCATTGTACTTTATAAATGTACTATATCACACAACTAAATATTTATGGCTAAAGTGTAATCCCCTAAAAGCAGGTGTTTATAATGGAAATGGTTTTGCCAGTTTTCACTACACAGCTCTGTCGTGCTGAGGAATAACCTGAATGTATACTGTGCACATGCACATTATCTGCCAGAATTAATACCATCTCTCTTTCCTGTTATTCCAGCTTCTCATATTCCCAATATTCATTTAGTGCATCTGAAAAAGTGGGGTTCCTTACCCAGAGCCAGCTCTAACTTTTTTGCCGCCCCAAGGAAAAAAAAAAGGTGCCGCCCCACCTTAACACCTCCCACAGCGCCGTGCTACCCCACCGAAACACCCCCACGAGCGCCATACCACCGAAACAAGAACAACCAACCCCTCTGCCAAACAAAAAAAAAAAACCCGAGTGCCCCCTGCCACTCCAAGATTGGCCGCCCCAAGCATGTGCTTGGTCGGCTGGTGCATGGAACCGGCCCTGTCTTTATCCGCAAAAGCTTATGCCCAAATAAATCTGTTAATCTTTAAGGTGCCACGGCACTCCTTATTGTTTTAATATCACTGCAGTAGCTGCATCTTTCAGACCTTCATTTAGAGCCTCCTCAATACACATCAAGTATTTGGGAGTAGTATTGACATACCCAGTAGCAGCAGATCCTGGCTGCAACAGTCAATACAGTGATTGGATAGAAGACTCAGTGCAGAAGCCCACAACCAACTTCTTCTCCTACTGCTGCTTTGTAAGACTGAGCCTGAGTGGAAAGGTGGATTCTATGTGTTGCTAGAATTCAAAATCTTCTTCCCTGGGACTATGCGTTATTTGTTAATCAAAAATCAATAGCTCTCCCCTGTTGGGCAGCAGGAACAGGGGATAATTGGCTGCAGGCTAGTGAGGTGGGCAGCATCTGGCGGGGGTGGGTGTCTGTGGCCTGTTTCTGCTTAGCACTAGAAATTACAAAGAGGAATTCAAGGGAGTGATGAGGGCAAGCCAGGAAAAGGGGAGGGGCAATAGTGAGTGACTGAGCAGGTGAGGGAATGGTATGTGGTGGGAGGCAGGAGCTTGTGGAGCTAGGGGGCTCTGTCTGCGAAGGGAATGGGCAGGTGAAATGAGCTGGGCCACTGAAAATGGGAGGCTGGATGGTGATGCATGGCTTCAGGGGTGTAGGGTGAGCAGGGACTAGTGTGGTTTGGGAGATGGTGTGAGGAGGGGCTGGATGTATTATATGGTGATATTGGGAGGGACAGGCAGGCTGTACTGTGAATACCCCTGGGATAATGTGAGGGACTGTGTGGAGGAGGGAGGAATGGGACATTAGGGGTGGCTCAAAGAGGGATTGTGGGTCTGCACAGGGCTGTACGGAGGAGTGGGGGGTGTTAAGTGGTGGGTATTGGGTTGTGGGTGCTGTGTTGTACAGTGCAGGCATTTGGAGGGCTGAGCTATGGGGATGGAGGAGACTGGATACGGGGGGCGGTGCAGTGGGGACTACTGGGTTGGCTTGGACAGAGCTGGGTGTGTGTACGAGAGCAAGTGCTATGTGGCAGTTACTGGGATGAGTTCTGGGTTGGGGTGGGCAAGATGTACGGCTCGGCTGTGGGATGAAGGGGCAGTGGAGGTGTGAGGCTGGGCTGGGGGTAATGGGGGTGAGGCTGGACAGTGGGGGTGGGGGACTGGGGATGTAGGGCTGGGCTGTTGGGGCAGTGGGGTGAGTTGGGGGTAGGGGCTGGTGAAGCTGGGGGGTGAGTAGGGACAGCGGGGTGCTGAGTTGGGATACCAGGGGGCAGGGCAGGTAGAACTGGGTGGTGAGTAGGGGCAATGCAAGGGGGTTGTGGTTGTGGTGGGTGGGGCAGTGGGGGTGAATGGGGTGGCAGGGTGCTGGGTTGGGGTAGAAGGGTGTGGGGCAGTGGGGGTGCAAGGCAGGTGGAGCTGGGTGGTGAGTAGGGGCAATGGGGTGCTGGGTTGGGGCAGTGGGGGCAGGGCAGGTGGAGTTGAGGGATGAGTAGGGGGAGCAGGGTGCTGGTTTGGGGTAATGAGGGGCAGGGCAGGTGGAGCTGGCGGTGAGTAGGGGCAATGGGGTGCTGGGTTGGGGCAGTGGAGGCAGGGCAGGTGGAGTTGAGGGATGAGTAGGGGGAGCAGGGTGCTGGTTTGGGGTAATGAGGGGCAGGGCAGGTGGAGCTGGCGGTGAGTAGGGGCGGCGGGGTGCTGGGTTGGGGCAACGGGTTGAGGGGGAGCGGGGCGGGGCAGGCGCTGGGCTGGGTTGGGCTGGGCGTCCGGCTCCTCCCCTGCGCGCCGCTTCCTCCCCGGCTCTCCTGGCAGCGCGGCGCAGGCGGCTCTCGGTTGCAGCAGCCGCAGTTCCCAGCCGCATCCCGGGGAGGCGGAGCAGGCAACGCAGCGCCCGGGTGAGTGCGGGGCCGGGGGGGCTCCGGCTGGGGAGGGCAGGCGGGCGGGCGGGCGGGCAGGGAGACCCTGAGCTGGGGGGGCTGGAGGGGAAACGTGGGGCCAGGCGCGGGGAGCTGGATCGGGCCCAGCTTGCTCCCACCCCCAGCATAAAATCGAGCGGCCAAAGGCTGCATCAGTCCGGGGCAAGGAGAGGTTTAAATTGGGGGGTACGTGCTGTGTGGGTCGGGGGGGAACAGGGGTACGGACCCCTCGCCCCACTGCCCGGGGTGATCTCATTCTGAACACTGCACTTCCTCCTTTCCTAGTGCTGCCTCGTCATGGAGGGCCTGAGCCAAAGATAATTTAAGTCAGAGCAGAAAACTGATGTGTGTGTGTCTGTTCAGACAGCGAAACAGGCACACGAACAAAAACCCCACCCCATCCATCTGCTCAGATCTACTTCCTTTACACCAGACCAGAGGCAGCAGTACCAGGGACACTTATCCATCTTCCCTCCAAAAGCAGGTCCTGCTTTTCCCTTGCTTTATTTAAGCTCCAGAAATACACTCAGGGCTGTATAAGGCATAAGACCATCTTACACCTTAGACAGAACAGCATCCACATCCCTTAACAAGAACATTGCCCTTCCTACCTGTTGCCCCCTTACCTAGTCCAACAGAAAGACTTTTACAGTAAGAGGAACTCTAGAAAATCCTAGGTCCAGTTTGCACCATCTGAAGGTTGGAAATGGAAGCTGCTAACAGGCACACCCAGCTGCAGCCCTTCCTGGAATTCCCCTCACACTCCATCCCATGGCAGCTTCCTGGCATAAGAGCATTTCAGCTTCAACATTTGTACCCCAGAACTTGTCCCTATATTCTGTTGCCTGATACCTCTGATATCTTCCCAGCTCTCTCACACTTTCACACTCCTCTGCTGCTGGACCTCTGTTTTCCTGACCACTCCTCTCTTCTCCTCCATATCTTTCCCCTTTCCTCTTCCACCGTTTCCCTCCCTGCCTTCACTTACTGTACAGATTCAGCTCTTCACCACCATCCCCCTTGGCCCACCTCTAGTTGACTGAAAAAAACAAAAAATCAGCACTTTTTTTTTGGTTGCAAAACAAAGATATCTCCAATACCCCCAACCCAAACATAACCAAAGCAAACTCATGAATGAGTGAAAAGAACAGGAGTACTTGTGACACCTTACAGACTAACAAATTTATTTGAGCATAAGCTTTCATGGACTACAGCCCACTTCTTCAGATGCATAGAATGGAACATATAGTAAGAAGACATATATACATACAGAGAACATGAAAAGGTGGAAGTTGCCATCATGTTCTCTGTATGTGTATATATATCTTCTTACTATATGTTCCATTCTATGCATCTGATGAAGTGGGCTGTAGTCCACAGCTTATGCTCAGATAAATTTGTTAGTCTGTAAGGTGCCACAAGTACTCTTCTTTTTGTGGATACAGGCTAACACGGCTGCTACTCTGAAACTTGAATTATGAATGAGTATTGTTACTCTCATTCTCCATTTCTCTCTCCTCAGTCTCCGACTCTTTTTAATCATCATTGTAAACTCTTCTTGACACAAACCATATTTGTCTAGAAGGAGCTCACTGTACTTAGGATCTAGATAAATAATCCTTGTTCCATACAACCCGGAAAGCATCTTCTTTGTGAAACCCTTCACCTGCAGAAAGGTGAGATGCAGTACTATTATGTTGTGAGGATCCTTGTATCCGTGTTTGCCAAGTGCTTTGAGATCCTCTTCTCTAAAGGTTGTAGAGAGAGGCTCTGCGTGTACACAAAACGTACAGATTGATGAGCACCAACAGCATCATTACCTGTAAACAAGATAATTATTCTCTCCAACACTTATGTAGGTAACATAGGAATGGATAACATCTTATCATAGTGGCAATTCATCTTTTCTAGGACATGAGGTGGGAACCCCACCCCTAGGGCTGCAGAGACATTAAACAGATGCATGATTAGACACAAATTTCTGAGCCGCTGCCTTGTTTATCAGTTTGTTTTGCCCTGGCACATTGAGCTAGATTATTTAATACAACCCAGATGGAGCATTCTCCAGTTCTTTGCTGTAACATGTCTGATGAAAAAAAACAATTACATTCTTATTAATAATTACTTTGCTTGCTTAAGAGGAGGCTTGGATCTTCATATGAATAATATTGAGCTTTTCTGTCTGTATTCAGGAAGGGACATGGCTTTGTTAGTAAAAAATGTGCAGTTTACCCAGTGAAGTTATGAATGTGATCCCTGTATATGCAGAGCTGACCCACACCAAATATAAATGTCTTTGGACTATTTTTAAACCCACTGCCCTCACTGACTGACAGTGCTTCAGTATGAAGGCATTATGGAAATCAGAAAGGAACAGAGAGAGTTAAAGACTGAGGGCTGTAAAATAGCTAGATTTTAAAGCATTCTGTGGGGTAAGGCAAACAAGCAAAGAACAAAAACCAAAAAGGCTTTGTTTCTTAATTGTTATAGTCATGGGGCGTGTGTTATTGTATCTTTCTATTGCTCCGTTTTGGTAGGCAGAGAGTATATTTAAGTACAAGAATCCTGCTAGGTTATGTAACCATAGTCAGCCATGGGGAGGTGGAGGAAATCCCACTTGCAGGGTTTATACTGTGATCCACTTAAGCTGTCGTATGTATTAAATAAGCATTTTGATTAAGGAGCATTCAGGTCTAAGCTCTAAAACCGACAGTTGATTCAGATTTTTTTTGGTGTGGTTTAATACTGTATTGAATAACATTATGCCACAAATACCTGCCTCTGCCATGGCAACTGCAGCATTCAGAGAGCCATAAGCTACCGTACATTAAAAATTCAAGACTCCATTATGTACGGACCATACTCTCCTGTATGTTCTGCCTTGCTAAATATTGTTTTTAGCATTAGAAATAAGGACGTTTCTATCATGAGTCCAACATTTTTTTGCACGTTATTTCTCTGCACAGTGTATTATGCAAATAAAATATTTCTAGAGGAAAGAGGAACTATAGTGGTGAGAGCAGGAAACAGATAGGTTCTCTCATGTGCAGAGAGGTTGCTGATTTTTTTCCCCTTACTAACAGAAGCCAAGAGCCATCATATCTATTTCCTTGAGCCAAAATTGTACAAGTTTCAGTTGTTTAGATGTAGCGTACTGCTTCGTTCATTCACTTAAAGAAAAGTAAATGGGTGATTGTTATGGTGGACACTCACCGATGGTGGCCTAGTGCAGAACCACAGATGCATATCTGACTCAGTTTCCCCCTATAGACTATCAATGAGTTCCATGAGACTTGTAGATAGTTAACCCCGCCCCTTCAGGGATCTAGTTGATTTAATCAGAGATGAAACATGGTATGCAAACAAGCCTTCACTCCAGCATCTTACTGATGGGAGGGGGGAGAAGAAAAAGGGATGCAAGTTAAATGTTAGTCAGTCTGCTCCCACCTGAATTCCTCCTCCTCCTCCTCTGTCCAGCATCTTTCACCAGTAAGGCCCTCTAGACTTGAGATCCTCCAGAGGAGTCATGCCTCCGGGCATCACCTTCCTTCCCTTGACTCAGGGCCCCCGCAAAGATCAAGCCCCTGCAGCTCTTTCCTAATGACCTGGACCTCTTCTTACTATCTGGTAAGGTCCTTTCGCTGGGACTGGGCCTCCCTAGGTGTTTGCCCTCTTAGCCCTTTGGACATCTGCTTTCTCCAGGCGCACCTTTCTTAGGTCTCCTTTTCTGGTAGCTTCTCTAATCAGCTCATCTGAGATGATTCCTCTCCGTCTTCTGAAGACCTCCTCTTGACTGGGCGCTCAGAAGCCTGTATTAGGCCCAGGTGTTCCAAAACTGTCACCTAGGTGATTAACTACTCACAGGTGGATTTGGGTTGGCTCATTCTCCTTAGCCAGCCATCACAGCTAGACTGGGTGTCTGAAGCACCTCAGGGGCAGCTACCCTATGCCAGTATTCCATAGTCATCTGCATGTTTTAATCATCCTTGTGCTTTGTTAGGACTCATCTCTCTCCATTCTTGGCACTCTCTCTGTTAGAAATTTGCATGGATTCATTTCACAACAAAAGTAAGCAAAGAATAGGAATATGTAGCCAGTTCTCAGCATGGAGAGACATTAAAAGTAGAGTGTGCTTTATGGAATAGAACTACGGCCTGTGTTAGTCAGTATATTTATTAACCATCTGGAAGGAGGAGCCATGAATGATGAGGTGGCAAAATAAGTGAGGTTACTCAAGACTAAGGAACCTTTGGGAGGATTTCACTAACATAGTTAATTGGGCACCACAGAGTAAAGTCAACCCACACATGTGCAGGGTAACAAACATTAGAATAATGGACTGAAATTTCTCCTGTGCCTTGATAGGTTCAGAATTTGTTGTAGTCTGAGGGGGGGAAAGCTCTAGGGACAAATTTTGGCCCCACTGAAGTTAGGATTTGCCATTAATTTTAGTTAGACCAGGACTTGATCTGGGATTTTCACAAGAGCCCAATTCCCATTAAAGTATAGTGAGAGCTGGATGCCCATTTCCCAAGACGCTTTTGACAAGCCCAACCTTGGTGCTTTTCCTGGACAATGGAGTGAAAATTCCCTCTCAGTAGTGGTCAGATAAGCAAATAAGATATTAGTCTGTTAAGCAGGGAATAGAGAGAATGTGGGAATTATACCTTGGTATAAACTGACAGTACAGCTTTACTTTGAGTAGTGTAGTTTGTTTTGTAATCTAAAAGGAACAGACCTGATCCAGGGAGGGACAACGCAAGTTATTGGAGCAAGTGTGTCCACACTAGGGGAAAAAAGTCTGTTCTTACCTTTTGCTAGCCAACATGATAACTAACGTGAGGTGTAATCCTAGTGAAGAGGATTGTAGAAGGTAGTCATAGGACTATTACTTCAATTACAGATGTGATTTTTTTTTTAAAAATTACATTTCTGTAACAGAAAACCCCTCCTGTAAATGCAGTTGTACCAGCATAAAATCCTTTTGCTAGTTATCGTTTATTTTGCTCAAGGAAGCTATGCTGGGAGGGTTTCCTCGTACAGCTATATTTGCAAACCTTTTATTTTACACATCTGTCCTTACTGTTGCTACAGCAGTCTTGTCTTCACTGCCAAAAAGAGGTGTTTTTACAGTGGGATTACGTGCATTAGCTATCCATCTGTAAAATCCTAACAAGTCAAGACATGGGTCACTTTTACTGAGATGTATCTAGGCCAAGTCAAGGCTATATTCACTGCTCATGGTTCACTTCACCTTAGGGTGGCCAGATGTCCCGATTTTTGGGTCTTTTTCCTTATATAGGCTTCTGTTACCTCCCACCCCTTGTCCCTATTTTTCACACTTGCTGTCTGGTCATCCTAGTTCACTTAGCTACACCATAGTAAGAACTACATTGCCCTGTCTCCGCTAGGATTTTACACTGAGAACACTAAAGCACATAAATTATCCCACTATATTAAAAAGAAAAAAACCCCACCACTTTTTTTGGCAGCAAAGACATGTTCTAACATTAAGACCTACACTGCAAAAGATTTGCTGTTATCCCGAAACAAGTGCTTTTAAACTGTGTACAATCTATATATTAGTTTCCCGCAGTCAAACTGAGTATAGCAGTAGCAGCTCTTTTAAAATACTGGTATAACTATGTACTAAGGTTTTTGTAGGTATAGAAATAAAGTAAGAAAAAAATCACTCCCCTAATCCACACTACAACTTAGACCTGGCCTAAGACTGAGAAGAAAATTGAAGTATAAATTTAACAGGTTTTTTTTTAAAATGCCCAACATACTGGTGGTTCAGATGGCTCACTGAATTGAGTCCCCCTTGCCCCTCACACCAATAATGTGGACTTTTTTGGAAACACTGCAGAAGAGCACCCACACATCAAGAGAGAAAAGGATAGGCTTGCACATCCCCTTGTGCCTTTCCAGCTGGAAAGGGATGAAATAATCTGTAAATGTGGTCTCTTGTTTGCTGAATGATTTCAGGCTTACTGTGGTTTAGAAAGTCATTAATAAGCTAGGTACCATTTACACATTCAACAGTCTTTTAATGTGGCCAGGACACTGTCATATTGGACCATGATCCTCCTCTACAGTCGTTTTTATGTTGAAGACCACAGCTTCCTGGTAAGTCTCTCATGCTGAGCACATAACAGTTTTGTTCCTACTAACATTGGCAAAACAGCTTCAAGGAAAGTAAACTCAGTCTAAACCAGGTGTGGCCAAATGGAGGTCAAACAAGGTTTGGTCAACCAGTGTCAATAAGGGCAGGATTTCCCCTGACCCAACATTCATTAATAGAGAGAGAGAGAGGCAAGAAAGATTTGGGGGGGGGGAAGGGACATTTAAATTCAAGTTCATCTGCTTTGTACACTTGACGGCACTTTGTGGATGGACACTTTATCCTAGTGTTTGTGTCCAATTTGCACATATTAACGGGGAATGAAAAGCATCTAAAGTAGAAACGTGATTGTAAAATTCTCAAAAACCAGGGCAGATGTCGCATCTGAAACTGCTCTTAACATCAGCTAGAATTTGGGTGGGTATTGTCTCTTTAAAATATGGTGTGCGAATTGATTATATCAGACTGCCTCATTCCCTGTGATGGTGAAGACAACCTGAAGTGTGTTTGTGCCCTCTTGGGGCAGGAGGGAGGATATCTTTGCCGAAGCATCTTTGACTGGAACTGGTTTCCTCTGGCGGCCAATTAGTTACCATTTTAGCCTTAAAGCTTGCTGGATGGCTCGCCGCTTCGGCCAAGCCTTTGTCTAGTCTAACGCCCTTTCCCCCCTTTCTATTCCTGCTTTTACTTCATTAAATGATGCTTGTGTTTGTAGATAATGTGCTCCGGTGCCATGGCAGTTGACAAACTAGAAATTGCTGCTAAACTGCTTAACACACCAAGAGCGGATCAAATATGTAGAGCGAGAGTTGCTGGGACTGCATATTAGTGCTTGTACCTTGTGCTTTCTAGAGCCAACAGTGAGCTGGAAATGGCAAGATTCCTACCCACCCAGCACTTGAGACTGGAATTATGTCAGTTTCCGCACACTGTTGCCTCTCAAGTATAGGTTCAGTTGGAAGAACAAAGGAAGACCTGGCTTCTGTGTGTTTGAATCAAATCGATCCTGCTTTGGCTTCTGGTGGATCATACACCTACACCTTAGGAAGGAGCTGAGGTTTCAGCTATGGACCGTTCTTAATTCTGGTGGGGAAAAGGTTCTCAGTGTCCTTTATATTTTCACTTTTATGGAAACATCTTTAGATGGAAAGCCATCTACAGTAAGAAGGTAGAGTTATCCTTTGGTCTAGTCAACAAGTGTTAAGCCTGTCATTGAATTTCTGTTACAGAGCTATGAACCCAGAGCTCAACTTTTTGTAACTTTCACATGAGCCGACAATTGGTTTTGACCAGGATCAGAGTTGCTGTGACCTCCGTGACTGTTTGCATTAGGGTAGAAACAGTTTAGTCTTCTACACAGTTTAATTGTGTCATTCAAAGGTATACATTAAATGTTGCACTGCAGTATAAATAATTTTTTATAGTCCTGTACTAGGTGTTATATTTATATAATTCATTTGGAGCTCATTTCTTCCAGACTCTCTCCAGTGGAGCAGCATTTCAGGTAGTAGTAGTAGTAGATAGAATTAGTGTAGAGTAAGCATGGAAGCCTTCTAAACAGGCATTTAACCCAGACTTTCCTTGGCATTTATCCTGCCAATGTGCAGTAACTGAGACACAAACGCTGGGAAATACACAGTCATTGGATGTCTTCTCCTTCTGCCTCTCCCTGACATTGTAGAGCTGCCAATACATGACTTTTCTAATGGCTTGTTGTTAAAAATGCATTTTTTGCTCTTATGTTGAAGGTTGTTCTCATATAAATCTTTTCTGAGCTGAATTTGTTGTAACTTCTGCATCACAAAAGAATGAAGTAAAAATCTTAAGTGAACCCACATGTTCCATAGAATCTCTATGGATAGTAATTTCATGCTCTAATAAAAACATAACATTAAGGATCTGTTATCAACCACCTGACCAGGACAGTGGACAGGATAGTGATGATGAAATGCTAAGGGAAATTAGAAAGGCTATCAAAATTAAAAACTCACTAATAGTGGGGGATTTCAGTTATCCCCATATTGACTGGAAACATGTCACCTCAGGATGAAATGCAGAGACAAAATTTCTCGATACTTTAAATGATTGTTTCTTGGAGCAGCTGGTATGGGAACCCACAAGGGAGAGGCAACTCTAGATTTAGTCCTAAGTGGAGCGCAGGAGCTGGTCCAAGAGGTAACTATAACAGGACTGCTTGGAAATAGTGACCATAATATAACAATATTTAACATCCCTGTGGTGAGAAGAACATCTCAGCAGCCCAACACTATGGCATTTAAATTTCAAAAAGGAGAACTATGCAGAAATGAGGGGGTTAGTTAAACAGAAATTAAAAGGTACAGTGACTAAAGTGAAATCCCTACAAGTTGCATGGGCATTTTTTAAAGACACCATAATAGAGGCCTAACTTAAATGTATACCTCAAATTAACAAACACAGTAAATGAACTAAGAAAGAGCCACTGTGGCTTAACAACCATGTATAAGAAGCAGTCAGAGATAAAAAGTCTGCCTTTAAAAAGTGGAAGTCAAATCCTAGTGAGGTAAATAGAAAGGAATATAAAAACTGCCAAATTAAGTGTAAAAATGTAATAAGAAAAGCCAAAGAGGAGTTTGAAGAACGGCTAGCCAAAAACTCCAAAGGTAATAACAAAATGTTTTTTAAGTACATCAGAAGCAGGAAGCCTGCTAAACAACCAGTGGGGCCCCTCGATGGTCGAGATACAAAAGGAGCGGTTAAAATAATCATGATAAAGCCATTGTGGAGAAACTGAATGGATTCTTTGCTTCAGTCTTCATGGCTGAGGATGTTAGGGAGATTCCCAAACCTGAGCCGGCTTTTGTAGGTGAGAAATCTGAGGAACTGTCACAGATTGAACGGTCACTAGAGGTGGTTTTGGAATTAATTGATAAACTCAACATAAACAAGTCACCGGGATCAGATGGCATTCACCCAAGAGTTCTGAAAGAACTCAAATGTGAAATTGCGGAACTATTAACTAGGGTTTGTAACCTGTCCTTTAAATCAGCCTCTGTACCCAACAACTGAAAGATAGCTAATGTAACGCCAATATTTAAAAAGGGCTGCAGAGAGATCCCAGCAATTACAGACTGGTAAGTCTAACGTCGGTACCAGGCAAATTAGTTGAAACAATAGTAAAGAATAAAATTGTCAGACACATAGAAGAACTTAAATTGTTGGGCAAAAGTCAACATGGTTTCTGTAAAGGGAAATCATGTCTTAATAATCTGTTAGAGTTCTTTGAAGGCGTCAAACAAACATGTGGACTAAGGGGATCCAGTGGACATAGTGTACTTCGATTTCCAGAAAGCCTTTGATAAGGTCCCTCACCAAAGTTTCTTACATAAATTAAGTTGTCATGGGATAAGAGGGAAGGTCCTTTAGGGATTGAGAACTGGATAAAAGACAGAGAACAAATGGTAGGAATTAATGATAAATTCTCAGAACAGAGAGGGGTAACTAGTGGTGTTCCCCAAGGGTGAGTCCTAGGACCAATCCTATTCAATTTATTCATAAATCATCTGGAGAAAGAGGTAAAAAGTGAACTGGCCAAGTTTGCAGATGATACTAAACTGCTCAAGATAGTTAAGACCAAAGCAGACTGTGAAGAACTTCAAAAAGATCTCACAAAACTAAGTGATTGGGCAACAAAATGGCAAATGAAATTTAATATGGATAAATGTAAAGTAATGCACATTGGAAAAAAATAACCCCAACTATACGTACAATATGATTGGGGCTAATTTAGCAATAACAAATCAGGAAAAAGATCTTGGAGTCATCGTGGATAGTTCTCTGAAGGTGAATACTGCGTACAGATGTGGTCTCCTCAGGCTAGGACTTTTCAGGTTGGTAAAGAGGAGACTAAGGAGGTATATGATAGAGGTATATAAAATCATGAGTGACATGGAGAAAGTAGATAAGGAAAAATTATTTACTTATTCCCATAATACAACAACTAAGGGTCACCAAATGAAATTAATAGGCAGCAGGTTTAAAACAAATAAAAGCGCACAGTCAACTTGTGGAACTCCTTGCCTGAGGAGGTTGTGAAGGCTAGAACTATAACAGCATTTAAAAGAGAACTGGATAAATTCATGGAGGTTAAGTCCATTAATGGCTATTAGCCAGGATGGGTAAGGAATGGTGTCCCTAGACTCTTTGTCAGAGGATGGAGCTGGATGGCAGGGGAGAGATCACTTGATCATTGCCTGTTAGGTTCACTCCCTCTGGGGCACCTGGCATTGGCCACTTTCGGTAGACAGGATACTGGGCTGGATGGACCTTTGGTCTGACCCAGTATGGCTGTTCTTATGTTCTTTGATATTTTACAGTTTTATACATGATAATCCACTGTCCACTTCCTAGCCCAATACTGTGAAACACTGTAGTTACTTGCCGTAAGTTTAGGGAAATACGGCACTCTCTCAGATAGCATGTGCAGTAACACTCTGGGTTTTCAGATTTTTAAAAGGTGACAGCCATACTTTGAGAATTGCATGTTTATGAGCATTGTAGAAATCATTGTTTAACTGAGATCTATTAAACATCAATACTGATGTATTAAAGTCATTCTTTATTTTAAAAGGTTTTTTTTTTTAAAGTGAACACTAAAATATTTGATTTTTTTCTTCTTTTGAAGAAATCCGTAAGGTCAAATCTGTAAGGCACCCACCACTCCCATTGAAGCTTATGGGAGCTGAGAATATTCAGCACCTCTAACTCAGAACTCAGGTGTACACTTCGAAACAATAGCAAGAAACAGCTTTTCTAAACTACGTTTGAGATTTGGTTTGAGGTTTTCTTGGTTTGGTTTGGTTTTGTTGTTTTCCCATACCCACACATCCTTTTACAAGGAGCAAAATCTCCTCTTGTGATTTAGCATAAAATATTGCAGAGGAGGTTTAAGTGAATGTGGTTTTAAATTTTAACTGCAGCTAATTTAACAGGTCAGATATAGCAGAAGTAACAAGGTCTGTTTCCTCTAGGTATTATGTATCAGGTCTGTTCTCCCTTCATCTGTTGGCATTTCTCATCCATAGGAATTAAAGTGCATGTTAAGAGAAGATAACCTTTTTAGAAAATTGACTTTTACTTCTATTGCTTCTGTAATTTAAGTGGATTTTTAATATTGATACACCTTCAATGCATTCAGTCTACAGCTATATAAGATGGAGTGTTTGTTTATAATGATTTCACAAGCCAAGCGTTAAATAACACCCTTAGATGCTGACAACAGCGGGAGCCCCATAGATGCAACCAAAGGTAGACCATGACCCTAGACCTCATGCAAGACCTCCTTCTGTCTGTCCTCATGTTATAAATACAGTTGCACCCACTGAAAAATCACTGTGCTGATTACTATCACAGTTTTCTCCTGTTGTGTACAAAGAAATTCTGAAGTATCTTATACCGTTGTACAGTAACTGTTGGCAAAAGGTAGGTTCGTTAATGGTGAGGTTATTTAAAATCAAATATAAATGAGGCTGAGTAGACAGCCCCCTGCCATCTGGTTGTAATATTGTGTGTGCCAACACTTTTATACATCAGGTTGTTCTTTAAATCCAATAATTATCTTTTACAGACTAATCACCATGGGGAGGTACCGGATAACCTGCTGGATAGTCATCCTTTTTGTTGTGATGTGGAGCGACGTTTCCCTTTCCAAAAAAGGAAAGGGTAAAGGTAGAGGCGGTGGGAACACAGGAGGCAACCGCTATCCCAGCAATCCTGGCTACCCCCAAAATCCTGGCTACCCCCAAAATCCTAGCTACCCCAGAAACCCTAACTACCCCCATAATCCCGCCTACCCCCCAAATCCCGCCTACCCCCCAAATCCCAGCTATCCCAGGAACCCTAGCTACCCCCACAATCCCAACTATCCTGGTGATGGTGGGCAGCACTACAACCCAGCTGGTGGCAGAACAGACTTCAAAAACCAGAAGCCCTGGAAGCCTGATAAACCCAAAACCAACATGAAAGCCATGGCAGGAGTAGCAGCAGCAGGCGCTGTCGTGGGTGGTCTAGGTGGCTATGCCCTGGGAAGTGCAATGTCGGGAAGACGCATTAATTTTGACCATCCTGACGAGCAGCGGTGGTGGGACGAAAACTCCAATCGCTATCCCAACAGAGTGTACTACAAGCAATACAACGACCACTCCGTTCCAGAGGGAAGGTTTGTGTGGGATTGTGTGAATATCACAGTGACCACATACAACATTGATCCCAATGAAAATCAAAATGTGACCCAGGTAGAAGCCAGAGTCATGAAGCACGTGATACAGGAGATGTGCCTGGAGCAATATCAGAAATACCAGCTGGCCTCTGGTGTCAAACTACTCTCTGACCCCTCACTCATGCTGATTATCATGCTTGTCTTTTTTTTTGTAATGCATTAAGCAAGCAATCTCAACCTGAACTGTGCTGCTGATCTGTGCACACATTCAGAGGGAATAATCTATATAAAACAGCCTTTCTGTGGAAGTCTTTCATTTTTGCTTGTGTTTATCTTAGGGGAAGTATCTTAAGATCTGTAATAGGTATCAATAATGTACCATAGAGACACAGGCTGACAGTGTATAGCTCTCTCTTCAAAGCTATCTCAGATTATACACCTACTTTCCAGAATTAAAATTGAACCAGACTTCAAATGGAAAGAAAAGTCAATCCGTTAGCTCCACGTTTGTTCTAGTGCAATAGACCTTAAAAGCCAATACAAATCAGTTAATACTGACACAGTGAGCTTGTGATCACACAAGAAAGTGGCCTTCACCAAAATGCCCTCTTCCTCAAATCCATTCTTTAAACCCTGCTATGGATAGGATCCATCTGATCACACTCATCTTCCCTCCTCCAAAACTAGACCACTTTTGAGAGCTGTTTTTTCCATTTCACTACACCATTGGACTTCTTCCTCTCCAGCTCAGCTAATTAAAGATTTCAGACTGTGGTTTGGCTTCACAAGCGTTCCTGGGTCATCTAGGCTGAGCACGTTGCAAAGGCAGAATACTTATGAAAATCCTCTTTAGAGATAATTGGTGTCTTAGCTAATGGCACTAAATAGTACCAAAATGGCACCAACCTTAACTTGGGGACACCACATTTTTTGGGACATCCACAATCCAAGTTCATATTACAAGTTAATTTTGTGACCTAGAGTACGTACCAAGTATTTCAGACAGTTTTTCCTGCCGGTCTCTGGCTTGTGAAGTGAGACCCTTCCATTGTTAGGCTGTATTTTGTACCATTAGATCACCGTTTTGTACTTAAGAGTATCCTCTCTAAGTACATGTTTACGTAGTGGCATTCCATCCGTTTAACAATTTGCCCGTTGCAAATGTTCCAGCAGAATAGGCCAGCTTTGGATGCCAAGTGTCAGCCCAAGATGGTAGCCTGCCAAACGCCCAGGTTTCAAGGAGCAGGCCTAGGATTGTTAAGTTTGGGTAGAGTATCCTTTTAGTTGTACAGTAATTGACTTGGAATGTTTAAGGAGACAAATGCTTGATGAAGGTGTAAATAGCTGCTACAATAACACTTGTTTCATAGTTGTCGTCACAAGGAAAAACAATTCTGCCGATGCAGTAAAAGGTGCATGGTTTCATTCATGGCTATATTGTCAGTAAAGTTTCCCCCTTCACTGAGCTGCATTCACACAAACTGTTGACTTCATTGGAAGTTGTGCATCACATACTTCTGAGGGCAGGATTTGGCTTTAACAGCCTCATCTAAAGCCTGTTGAAGTCAATAGAAAGGCTCCCATGGATCAGGCACTAAATCAGTAAAACTTGCATTACATTTACTTCAGCAGCTTGATCACGTTAGAACAAGCAACATCAGTCAACATTATCCTGACACAGACAGTCAAAATGCTGCAAACCATCTTTTGGAAGCAACTAATCCTGGCTGACCCACTGCTTAATACCCAATTTATTATGGGGATTTATTATGGGAATTTACTGCTAATCTGCATTTTGATTGTCTTGATGATGCAACTGTGTTGTATATAATGTGTAGTATATGTAAAGGTTATGCTTATTGCAACTGCCATGCCAAATATTTAGTGTACTCTATATTGCAGCAAGGCACTGAGTGACTAAAACAAACAAGCACCCTTAATTATTTCTGCTTCAATGTAAGTTGAATGGATATATTATGAAACTGTTCGAAATTCACACCATAAAGACAGGACTTGGAAGTCACATGTAGTTTGTGATGTGAGAATATTTTGTATATTTGTAATGGTGCATGTACTTAATGCTGACGTTCAAATCCTTTTATAAATGTTTGATGTCTGGTAAAAATTAAACAGACACAGCAAAGGCTCAAGCGTGTCTCTTGCATGCGGATATCTTTATTTGTGAATGGTTCATCTACTCAGATCGAATGCTGAACTCCTGTTCTCAGAGACCACTACTTCTGCCTGAACATTTTTTGACTTCTGTTGATCCAGGCACTTATATGGCCCTCATCACCATAATATCTGAGCATCTCACATTCATTAAATGAATTTTACCCTTAAACACCTCTACTGATTTCATAGAATATCAGGGTCGGAAGGGATCTCAGGAGGTCGTCTAGTCCAACCCCGCTGCTCAAAGCAGGATTAGGGAAGTATTGTCCCCATTTTACAGATGGAGAAACTGACACGTAGCGTATATTAAGCAACTTGCCCAAGATCACCCAGGAAGTCTGTGGCTCAGGCAGGAATTGCCAGGTCTCCTTGGTCCCAGTCCAGTATCATATCCACAAGATAGTCCTTCATTGCTTGTGCTTTAATTGCATTTTAACAGCATAGATGCTTAGAAAATTATACCATATAAGTCTCATTTTCCTATGTGACTGAGGCACTCTTGAATATTGGATTTAGCTTCCTTGGTAGCATAGCTGGTTTTGAAAGTTTTATCCATAGTGGCTAAGCAATTCTTGTGTTCTGATAAAATGTAAGTGCCAAGTTACTAGATGGAGAAGTTATTTACCTAGCTCAAAAGACAGGTAAATAAAAGAGAGGTAAGGAAATTATCAACTTTTTTGCCCTGGGACACAGGAGAGTCTTGTTGCTAATCATATAACAGATTGATAGCCTTCAAAAAATTGTGATCCTGTATATTGCTTTGCACCCTGTCTAAACACTAAAGCTGGTCTAGGAAATGCAGTTTCCATTTTGCGGGAAATTCCAACGTTTCAAAAATTCATCCTGAATTGGACTGAAAAGTTGAAATTTTCCATGAACAGAAATTCCAAAAACATTCAGTTCAAACACCATTATTGTTTTGATAATGCCCAAAACAATATAGTAAGTCAGAATGAAACAAAATAGTTTAAGCAAAATGTTTTCACAGTATCAAAAACCGAGGAAGTTAAGATGAATCCAAAGTTCTCCCCTAAAAAAAAAAAATCCTCAAAATTGACCTAAAAAGTTCCAGTTTCAACAAAATTGCATTTTCTGTTCCACTGAAAACTTTGACCAGCTCTAGGAGGTCACATAACTGGGCAAAGTGGGTATAAATGCGGCTGTTCTGGTTTGGTGGTGTGTTGCACCCACTTTAAATGTGTACTAAGCAGCAAAGAATCAAGATGAGAGCATCACATGCCATCATTTGGTGAATGGGGGGCCAGACTTTTGGCTGGTCATCTCAACAAGCTGGTCTCGGTTAATCAGCATTGGTCCGTTGACTTCAATGGAGCAAAGGACCTAGGCCTAGAAGGATAAATAAGCACCTAATGTTTAACATCAGATCCTAGAGTTAATTTATTAGCCACTTAGTTTTGCATGCTTCAGAAAATGATGGGCCTTAAAACCATTTTGTTCATTCCTCTTTTCAGGGAATGTTTGCTTCCTCTGTGTGTGAATTTAAGGACTTGTGTCAGGAGTCCAATTCATGGCCTCATATTGAAGCTCTATTGGTGCAGAATATTGGTGTCTCCTAAGCAACGGCAGCACAAGCTCCCCTCACCTTTCCTTTCCTTATGAACTTCAGTCTTTCCCTGAAGGGTAGTTCTGTCACCATGACCCATTCAGTCCTTCGCATCTATATTGAGATGGCTTCAAATTAGTGGCAATTTCTCTGATGCCGGTACTTATTCATTAAAAATACTGACAAACTCCCTTATCATAAGGGATCAAACAGCCATCACTTTCCTTCACTACGGAGGAGCATTTGAACTGGTATCTCAAGAGTTAGTATATCTTATTTCCCTCCCCTTCCCAATCTCTGATATTTCTTGCTTTAAATTAATTTTAGACCATGTCTTGAATCAGTTTGTCTGGGGGAGAAGGTGCACAGAGAAACAAAATCAACCGTAATTTTCCCTACACACACACGGAAAGCTGTATATAGTGTTGGTGAAATATGAAGAACAAGGATGTATAGTGGCCTTATGTACAATCACTGCAAACTTGACTCAGGATCCTATTTTGAAACCCCTGATTTAATATCTCCCATTTATATATTTCCGCAGAGGTGGGGGTGCTGGTTTGGGCCCAAATTCAAAAACCAAATACACACTGTGGAAGTCCAGATCCGAATTTTACACCTGGCCCATACTCCTAAAATGGGCTGGACCAAAACTCCAAGTCTAGAATGCCAGTACCCTGAATGTTGGGAAAGTCCAGGGAGGGATCTGAACCGTGTGTCTCAGGTCTTCGTCTAGTTTTCTCAAGCACTGGGCTTTTCCTAGCAATGTAAGTAGGTCACAATTCAAATATTTTATGCAGTGATCTATCATGGATGTAGCTATCCATCTTAGGTCTCTTGTCCCTCTAGTATTAAATCATGTATGTGTTATATTGCAATTTATATATAGGGCTGACTGAACTTTCATGACTTGCATAGCTGTCTGTTTTACTTACAAGAACCAGATGAACAAGTTATTGCTTTCCAATGAACAGGCTTAAAATGAAATGCATTGTTCCCCCACCCCCTACCTTGAGTGTAAAACCCTGTTTTCACTCGATTATGAAAATATTAGCAGCTGCTCTGCTGTGATTATCTATCCATTACTTCACTGGTAAGACTGGCAGCCACGAAAGATTGATGCACAGCACTTCACACCAGAGTAACCGGTTCTTTCCCCTTAAAACTCCAAACCTGCAACGGACCAAGTCTGCACATCTCTAATACCAGTGGACTCTGGGCTCTCTCACCCCATATATACAATTCTTCATTAAATTCATTTTCTTTAAAAAAACAAAACAAAAAAAAACAGCTTTGAATTTTTTCCCCTCACTCTCCCCCCCTCCCTGCTTACTTTGTTTGTTTTTTTTGGCAGTTACTCTTCGCCACTGAGGTACCACGTAAAGCATTATAGAAACACTAAGGCAGACATGATCCCAGTAGCAAAATGCTTACATTCCTGTAGCTCTGTTAGTCCCAGGACCCTGGAAAGGGAGGATGCTTTGAAGTAGACCCACTATTTAAATTTATTTGCAAAACAGTAATTGGCAATGATTGGTACCTCTTGAGATATTAGACCCGTTTTAAGATGCGGCTGCTTTATGGATGCCTGGTCTCTTGGGCCTAACAGGTTGGAATTGCACAGCTCATCATTCTGAGCCACTGAGGACACGTTTACACAGCATTTTGGAGGTAGGGTGACCAGCCATCCCAATATTAGGGGTTTTGTCTTACATATGCAACAATCCCGGCCCCTCCCCCCACATCCCCCCCCACAATAAACGTTTGGTCACCCTGTTTGGAGCAAGGCTCCCAGCCTGACTCGACAGACTGGGGATAGCAGGACTGCACCAGTGCCCTAAAAACAGGTGTGCACGCAGCACTGCGAAGTTGCAGCTCAGGCTCTGAAGCCTGTCTCTCCTCAAACTTCAAATCTTCGATCATACAGCTATTTGTAGAGTGGTAGCGTGCACCCCACTAATCCAATTCGGTTGACCCAGGCTCATTCCAAAATTTTACATAAACATACCTCCCCCGCACCAGCCTCTATCTGATGAGGCAGGAACAGAAATAGTCACGTCTCATTTTCTCCCTCTGTGTCCCTAGGATAAGATGCTTCCTCCTTTCAGCTGCTGTGTTGACCTTAATTTTTGTTTGTCTTGCCACACCTTTTCCTGCTGATCCCCTCAATTCCTCTAGCAGCCACAACCCTTTCCAGTCACTGCCTGTCCAGATTGTAAATCCCTTCTTCCCACTGGGGCAGCGCTTAATTTGTAATCAAAGAGGTGCTTGGGCTCAAGCAACTTTTTTTACAGCATAACTGATGCAGCAAGTCCAGAGGTGCTGGGACTATGAACTGCACCTGTACTCTTAGGTTTTCAAAGGAGGACAAAAGTCGAACCCCGCGTTACACAAGACTGTTTATAAAAGGCAGCAGACATTGAAGACAAGTAGGTGGTACCAACCGGTGAAATGAACTAAAGCTAGAGGACTTCCAGGCTCCTGCTACAGTCACGGGTGGATTTAACAATAAGACGGAAGATTCTAGAAATGGGAGGAAGTGCTTGTAGTGGAGAGTACTGAAATGTGCTTTCATTGAATAATATTAGTGGGATGAGGCTGCCACCCTTTATGGGCATTGTTTATCTGGCTGTCATTCAGTGAGAGACTGAGGGATGTGTAGAATGGAGAAAACAAGGTTTACCATCATGGTTTCCTCTCCCCACTGTTTTCTGAGACTCCACATCCACTGTGACCCCCTTGGGCCTTCGCTGTCCTACTCCTGAAAAATATCCTGATCAGACTGGGTAAAAGAGGTTTCTGAGACTGGGGCCATCTAAATTAACTTGCTCTCTCAGCCCCCATAAGGGCCTTTAACACCCTCTTTAATTCCACCTAAATGACTGGCAAAGAAGGGTTTCTCCTATTAAACACAGAAGGTCTCAATACAGCAAACATAAGAGAAAGGGCAGTTTGTTTTATACAGTGAAAGCCTTACTTACTACTTTATATTTCAAATGCTTTAACTGTTTTTCTGTGTCTTTAATAAAAAGGTTAAAAAGTGGTTGTTACACTGGGAGTCGCCAGCAATCACGTGACAGAAAACCCTGCCTTACTCCTGCCTGTTAAATGTAACAATGAGTAAAGATTTTATTAACATCTTATCCCATCTGCAGTCTGACACCCCCCTATATCAACACAACAATTCACAATCTGACCCTAAAGGATTTAGTGGGGATTAAAAAAAAAATCTTAAGAATCTTAAATCTGAACCCTTTTTATGAATAAAATTGATGGTCAGTCTGGTCTGCCAAGAAGCAGTGCACACTGTGGTTATTCATCTGGATAAAACTCAGAGTTTAAGGCTAAAATGAATCACACCAAGGTCAATGAGTCTGACTTCCTTTACATCACAGGCCAGAGGAGAAATAGGGGTGCAGTTTGGATGGCTTACATGATTTTGGAGCTGTTCCCATGAGACTTCAGCCAGAAATGGTGGCTATTTCACCAGATCAGCTCATCTGGCAAGAGATTAAGAAAGGAATCATTTATGATCAAGACATTTGTTTCCTTGGACCAGAAGCTTGCAAGAACAACCCATCATGG
The DNA here is from genome assembly GCF_007399415.2 of Gopherus evgoodei. Classification (NCBI taxonomy): domain Eukaryota; kingdom Metazoa; phylum Chordata; order Testudines; family Testudinidae; genus Gopherus; species Gopherus evgoodei. The sequence continues at coordinate 153,255,675 of NC_044323.1, read as the reverse complement.
GAGATTTAAATATGTAGGATTTAAATTGGTTTTTGCTCTCCCAGGGAAATAAGGTCACAGCAATGAGTTGGGATCCAGCAATCTGAATTCAAATAACCCCTTCCTGAAATTTGGAAGGGTTCAGATTAAGTATTTGTGAAAGAGAAATATTACAGTATTCCAGCATTTGAGCATCCAGCATTTGAGGCTACATCTACACTATGACCTAGAGGAATGATTTCCCTGCTTGTGTACATCATATACTCATGGCTAGCTGTCATTGAGCAAGCAGGAGTATCAATAGCAATGTAGCCAAGGTAGCACAGGTAGTAGCAGCCGAGCCTTGAAACCCACTGGTTTGGGGCTGATGGGTCACTTACAGCATAGACATAGCCTAAGTCAGGATTTCATTTTCATAGCTGAAAGGTAGGACATACTTCACCATGAAGCTACTTGCAATCAGCATGAGTACATTTGGCATATATTTTATAAGATAAGAAAAATATCACTGGTAACTTGTGTTATATTGCATGCTTCCCTAGGATATATAGATTACAGAGGAGGCAGGGATGGGGGTGGAGCAGGGAAATAGCACTTCCACTGAAATCACTTACTGGACACATTTACATTAGCCCATCCTAGAATATCAGAACCTAGAGGGGAGCAAAAGCCAACATGGAAGCCAGAGAAAAGGGACTGGGGTAAGAGAAAGAAAGTCTTACCATGTTTTTAGAACCAAGATATAATTGGCTTGACTATACCACAACAGCTGCATCTCTGTAACATGAGCAGCCCTTGGCATAAAGGGGGCAAACATCTCTCCTCAGCTCAGTGACAGAATGACTCTTTCATTACCAAGAGAAGCCTGCTATAGAGTTTCAAGCTGGTTATTAGATAGTAAAATTAATGGAATAGGGAGCAAACAGGTCAGGCAATCTGATTGGTTAACATGGGGGTAATTCCCTATAATATCCTTTATACGCCAACCAAAATGAGATCACTGAAAAAGAAAAATTCAGACAATATTTGATTTTATTTTTTGCTATGTACGAGCACTGAAGATCTCAAATGTAGAACATTACTTAGAGATCAATGAACAGAGCTGGGTCTGTCCTGCCAGTCAGTAACCCTCAGAATGTGCCTTGCATCATGCTGCCAAGTTTGAGCGTTTTACTCCTCGTCAATCTTGTATGCTAAAGCCTAGGCAGTTACACAGCAGTGCCAAACCATCATCAATGGCAAAACCAGCACGGTCTCCAGTGGGACTCAGATTTGACTCTGATTGTGTGAGCGAGCTGAGGAAAATAGAAATCCCCAGACAAGGAAATCAGCATTACTTACCCAAAGTGGTCTTTTCCGGCACCTCCCATCCTTCCTCCTGCTTTGAGTTTCTCATAACTTGAGTCTAAATGGTTTTATTTTTTCTTTAATCTTCTGGAAAGTTCATTCAAATAAGCTTTCCACAATTCTGGCACAGCTGGCTGGGTGCCATCTCTGCTAGGAAAGCCCATACTGTGAACCAGGGCTCTGCATCTTTCTGATCCAGCTAAAACAGTGGTTCCCAAACTGGGGTTCATGAGTTCCTGGGGGTTTGTGAAGTGTTACAGGGGTTCTCAGGAAAAAAACTCCCTAATGGTGGACAGAGCTGTCCCTAGGGACCCCGGGCAGCATGGGGCCAGCAACCCAGAGCCCCTGGACTTCCAAGAGCTAAGCAGATCAAAGCAAAACATCTCTATCACACTGAGGAGTTTTAAACCTCCAAACTCCTTTTAAGAAATGGAAAGGGAGGTGGATTTTTTTTTTGCTGTTTTTAACATTAAATTAGCAGTTAGTATTGTTTTTAAAATTATTATGAAGAACAAGTTTAAACTTTGTTGTACTGGACTGCTCAAGACCTGAATGCTTGTGTAGGAGGAACTCTGAGCTGGCTTCTTAAATATCTTCATGCTGTTTCACATCTGATGTTCCTTGATGAAACATAGGTACCTTGTCTCATAATAGGCTTATTCAAAAGTGATGCAAGCTACAAATGTGACATCTTGGAAGAATGTTGCCTTTTTCATAATGTAAAAATACTGTAATAATAAATAATTAATAATAGTGTGTAATAAGCATGTCATAAAAACAAATTTTATATTTCCAAGATCACTGCTTTAATAATTTATACTCGGGAAAAGGAGAAAATCCCTAGAAATATTAATTTTTAGGAGGGGGTTTGCAAGACTTGAAATTTTAGTGAAAGTTGTTAAAGTTTGGAAACCACTGAGCTAAAAATGTATATTTGTATTGAATGTTGTTGTGATTTGGATTATGCACAACAGAGAAAGAGTCTCAGATGGAATTGTGATCTCCAAAAGGCTGTGACAGGATTAGGGCTGGTTGAAAATTTTCCATCAAAACTGTTTTTAGAGGGATAATTTGACTAAATGACATTTTTCACAAGGTTGCAGTGGCTGTATTGGTCCCTGAGTACAAGACAAGGTAGGTGAGGGAATATCTTTCTTCAATTAACTGCTGTTGGTGGAAGGGACAAGGGTGACAGGGTGTTTTGGTGTTCTATAATTTTTCTGTAAGAGTTCATTCGAGAGCATAGTGATTCTCCCATTTTACCCACGTTGTTGGTGGGACATTTGATGCACTGGATGAGGTACACCACATGTTGTGGCAGGCCTGTGTAGGATTCAGGGACCTCAAAAGGTGTGTTGGGGCGGGGAGGCGGGGTTGCAGATCATCACAGCAGTGGAGGTATGTCTGCAGGTTTTTCTCCTGTTTTTCTGTCAGGGTTTGGTGCCAACTAGAGTTGGTGTCTCCTGGGCTATGGGGAGCTTGCTTCTGATGATGAGGTTGGGGGCATTGTTTCAAGGCCAGAAGAGGGGATTCAGGAAAGATTTATATGTTCAGGTGTGTATCACGGATTCTCTTCCAGAATACACCCCTAAACACATTTAAACCCACCTTCAGTAAACAAGGACACTCCACCAGAGAAGTAGATTGCCTTATGGCCACCTACATACCTGGAGAAAACCTGCTTTGATGCAGAATCACCCCCATGCATACACTGACTGCACAACCCTCATTGTCACCAACCGCCCTACACTGGGACCCATACAGGGTATCAAACAATTGCAACCTATACTATCAGAAGGGTAGCCATGTTTGTTGCTTTTTACAGATCCAGACTAAGAATCCTGTGGCACCTTATAGACTAACAGACGTATTGGAGCATGAGCTTTCGTGGGTGAATACCCACTTCGTCAGATGCATGTAGTGGAAATTTCCAGAGGCAGGTATAAATATGCAGGCAAGAATCAGTCTAACCTCGTTATCTCTTGACTGATTCTTGCCTGCATATTTATACCTGCCTCTGGAAATTTCCAATACATGCATCTGACGAAGTGGGTATTGACCCATGAAAGCTCATGCTCCAATACGTCTGTTAGTCTATAAGGTGCCACAGGACTCTTTGTCAACCTATACTATACACCCTGAAAGAAATACCCACCCTGGACACTGGCTTCCTTTCCAAATGCTAGTACTTTGAATTCTTGCTAAATTTAAAAAAAAAATCCAAAAGGAAAAAACAATATTTTCCAACCAGCTCAAGACACAACCCTATGTACTGCTGTTCAATCAGCTGAGGTGGGTCATTTTACCAACAACGGTAGGTGGGCTGCAGAGAGAGATCTCACCAAACAGAGCAGCAGCTTCTTCTCCTACACTTTGAGCTCAGTGATGTATTATATTTGTGCTCTAGCCTGATGCCAGCTTGTGATCTTGACTAGATTGAAGGCAGCTTTGATTACCTGCCTTTTAGCTTTTCATTTAATTAATTCAGGCCAAGCTCCTCACAAGGTGTTGACACCTTGAAATCAATGGGAGTGAGTGAGTCGGTTGCCTAAATACCTTTGAGGATCTCAGCCCAGGTCCCAGTCAATAGTTTTAGGAAAACCAGGTCTTCAGTTCATCCACACTAAAGTGCAACTGCATAGGGAGCATCAGTCACTCACTGCTCCTTCACACTGACCCTGTGCCTTAATTCAGAGCCACCTGGCCTTGGCCCAAGTTTGGCACAGCTGTGCAAAACCTATAGCCTGTGTTATACAGGAGTTCAGACCAGATGAGCACATTGGTCTCTTCAGGCATCATGCTCTATGAATCTACGAACTGCACGGGAACCCTGCTGTGCGTCTTCCCCCCACCCCCCATGACAGAAACATTCCCATTATAATACATCCTATCTCTGTGGATGTGGTTCCCCTTTTGGTCAATGTGGGGGAGCAGGGCAGAAGGCTCTCCATACACATCCCCCCTTGCCACCAGACAGGATTACAGGGAATCTGCTGACACTACCACCAGCCAGTACAGAAACCATCAGAAACCACCAATACTGGTAAGTGTTTTGTTTCCTTCTTTCCCCCTCCCTCAGCATCAAGGCAATTTAAAGGGCTAGTGCCACCCAGTCAGCTACCCTGTCCTACTGCCACCTCATCCACTCAGCTCCCCATCCTCCCTCCTCACGACAGCAGCCTTTCCAGGAAGGTGAAGTTCCCTGGGCTAATGACAAGAGGGTAAGTGGAGAAGGGAAGAAATGCCACCCCCACCACTCAGACCCCAATTCACTCGGCCTTCACCACCCTTCATCAGTCAGAGTTTCTATCCCACAGGAAAGTCCACAGTTTCTATGTTTGTCTTTGTTCTGCATTGGAACCAGGAGTGAAAAAAATCATGGAATTCCCTGCAGAACAGAAGAGTTCCTTTCAATAACCTCAAAATGCTTCTTTTCCACTTTAACATTTCAATTTTTATTTTATAAATAAGTTGAAATGAAAACATGACTCCTCCCCCAACCCAAAATGAAATTTTGACACATTCAACACATGCTCATGGAAGGTTTTAATTTTGTGTAATCCAATCTACAAAGCATTTTTACCATTGAAAAAAGGACTTTTTTTTAAAAAAAAGAAAGGGTTTTTATTATTTATTTTTCTATTAAACTTAAAATTGAAAAAAAAAGTCCTTTTCCATTCCCATTTTCTTTTTTTGTTCCAGTGACAAATTGGAAAAAAAGGGAACGGGCGTGGAAGGAGGAAAAAAATGAAAGTTTTGAAACAGGAAGTTTTCCACATCCAATCGTTCCTTTTCAAACCATGCGGCATGAAAGGGACAGAGAAATTTTCAAAATGTTTCACAACTTAAAAAAATAGAAAACCTATTTTGCTACTAAGCTCTAAAAGAATTCAGGCAAGAACCAGGATAGTTAAACACATACTAAAATATAAATGGATAAATTTTTTCTCTCTCTTTTTAAATTAACCTCCTTTTTATTCAAACTCCAGGAAGAGTAGGAAAAGGTTATATGTTATGCCTTCCACCGCCATGTTCAAATCCTAACCCCATTCTGCCATTTTGAACTGAACTTCACCAAAACTCAAAAACCATCTGCATGGCGGAAGAAAGCATTTTTCCTCTCTGACGCAGCCGGTATTACAGAAGCCTCTTTTATTTGTCCTCTAGATTTATTGATGGACTCGCTCCATCTGTCCCTGGTTTAGTATTAAGTGGAAGACATCTCCTGTTAGAATTCTCTAGCCAGCATGTCACTGGCTACATAGGTAAAAATCAGCTGCCCTGAAACAGTTCGTCTAAATACTTTATTGTTTCTTTATTGCCATCTGCTGGTCAAGTGGGGGTAGGATCCAGCTTTAGAAACTTCCCCACGTGGGTTCTGTGGGCTAAGCTAGATACTGAATTAAGGAAGCAACAGACAGACAAAGGTTGTTGAGCTCAGCCCATCCCTGGCTTGTCCCACTAACTGCCAATAGTAAATACAATGATAAGAAGCAGCACTCCATCCCCATTGTGCTGCTGTTGAACAGAATAAAAATACTAGCCTCTAAAACTACACACAAACGAGGAGTCCAGTTTAAAAGAAAGGGAGAATAAACATACGACTGACAGCCGTCATGCTAAATACCCCATCACATCACATTTGAGCACTCTAATCCACACAACTGGACCAACGCACCTGTTCAGGCTGCCACTGATTTCCCTGCCTGGGTCAGCTACACTAGCTGACCCTCGAGTGGAGAGAGACAAGACCAGTTTCAAGGGGAGGGAAGTGAATGCCCGTCTACAGGGCCATCTCCAGCAAAAGATCCATCAGCTGTCTGCTTCTGATGGTACAGTGGCATCCTTCAATATGCGTGGCATGTGATTGCAAGTACCCACCAGTAGATGGCTCAAAGAGCAGGTCTCTGATATTACCAGGATCTGTTGATTGTTACCTTTCAGGAGGTAATAGAGTCGAGTCTATTCTGATTGTAAGCTGTTCACGGCAAGGATTGCCTCTGCTTATGTCTTTGTACAGCTCCAACAGAGCTCCAATCTTAATACAAACAGGAACTATTCCTTTTAGTGCTCTCTTGATTGAACACAGCAATTAACTGGCCCTTTGACATTCCTGCAGGAAGACAGCATTGTATTCAGAATGCCTGCACCAGAGGTGGCCAGGTCAAGTGCTCCTGGAGACTATGAACCTGGTTTGACCCTAGCAACATCCCAAGACCAGGGAGCCCTTTACCCTGTGGCATCTACCACTGAGTTTCAGCTGGCTTGACCAGCGCACCCACTCAGTGGGGTCATGTTCTGTATCTAAAACAGTGGTCCTCAACCTTTTTGTGGCCAGTAGCACATTCATGTTTTCAGAAGAGTGTGGCGGGTGCCAGCAATTTGTTAAGGCTTATTTTGTATTTGTACATTAAATAATACAAAAAAACCTATCGTATTTAATATTACATAATATGAGAAGCCAAAGAGAAGCCGCAAGGACAGACAACACCAGTGCCCGCAGCCCCAGAGTACTCTGTCCCCAGCAGGCATGGGGCCCAAGCTTCTCTTCCCTGCTCAGCACTAGGTGGGCCCTGCACATGCCGGGAACCAAGAACACTGATGCCTGCAGCCCCAGAGTTTTCTGTCCTTGGCAGGTGCGGGGCCGCAGCTTCTCTCTGGCTTAAGCCTCAGCCCCATCCCTGCCAGGGACCAAGAACATCGGTGCCTACAGCCTGCAGCCCACGAGTTTTCTGTCCCTGGCTGGCGCGGGAGCCGCAGCTTCTCTCCCTGATGGGCACTAGGCAGGCCCAGCACCTTCCGGGAACAGAGCACACTGTGCCTGCAGCCTCAGTTCTCTGTCCCTGGCAGGCGCAGGGCCGTGGCTTCTCTCCCCTGCTAGGCACTAGGCGTGCACACATAAATGCCCCGGCGGCACGTTGAGGACCACTGATCTAAAAGGTGTCAAGTAATATATTGTTGGGAAACTAATGACACACTGATGATGAATAGCAATAATACATACATTTCACTGTGAAATATGTGGAGTTATGGATGCTCTCTGAGGCCTGGTCCACACTACAGCGTTAAATCGATTTAACGCTGTACCATCCACACTACAAGGCACTTTAAATCGATTTTAAGGGCTCTTCAAATCGATTTCTGTACTCCTCCCCAACGAGAGGAATAACCCTAAAATCGATATTACTATATCGATTTAGGGTTAGTATGGACGGAAATCGAAGTTATTGGTCTCATTCTTTTACTGAGCTACCCAGAGTGCACCGCTCCGGAAATCGATGGTAGCCCAGGACCATGGACGCACACCACCAAATTAATGTGCCCTAGTGTGGATGCGTAAAATCGATTTTATAAAACCAGTTTTATAAAACCGGTTTTAATAATTTCGATTTTATGCTGTAGTGTAGACGTGGCCTGAGACTGTGTTTGAAAGTCTGTATTTGAACAAAGTAGAAAACAGGTCTGCCTGTTTCATTTATGATTTTTCCTTAGTCCTTTTGCCAAGTCTTGTTTTGTAAACTCTTCATGGGGGATGTAAGCAATTTATTACTTGACACACTTAAGGCCTGGTTTTCAACAGATACTGAGTATCTGCAGTTCCCATAATGTGGATGCTCAGCACTTCTAGAAATCAGGACTCAACAACAATTGAACTTATACTGCAGTGAATGCAATGGACCAGGTGAAATGCAACTGTAATATTTGGACATCAGGAGAAGCCAACCAAGTATTCTGCTTCTTAATCAATGTAGATTGTTCAAAAGTAAGACTTAGCACTTAGAACGTGTTTTATGGCCCAGGTTAATTCTTGGTTTCCATGTGTCATGGACTCACAGATCGTGCCCACTCGTGGCCCCGTGCGGTCTGTGGGGGGTACCCCTTCCAGTGTGACAGTCCTTCTCGGGGGTCCACTCTCTCTCAGGGTCAGGCCCCTCCACCTCCCAGAGCCACACATCTCTGAGCCTTAGCACACCTGTTTCTCACCATGGGCCCCCTCAGGGAGTCCACTTGCTCTGGACCCCCTGGGCCTCCACCTCTGAAGGGGTTGATGTAATCCTGTTCTCTAGACCAGAGTGACTCTCAGCCAGTGTAAAACCGGAGGGTTTATTGAGAGTTGAACACAGAACAGGAACCTCTCAGGGCCTCAGCACAGCACATCCAAGTCTCCCTGCATCCCCAGTGGGCTCTGCCAGCTCCCCCTCTCCATCCCAGAGACCCTCTGCTTCCAAGCTGGGCCTCCCATATCCCTGGCCCCAAACCCCACTTCTGTCCATTCTCTTCTCTTAGGTAAACAGGGTCATAAACAGGATAGCCTGGGTGTCCTCTCCTCTCAGCCCTCTTCTGGCTGGAACTGGCTGGTCAGGTCACCAGGGTCCTCTCTTCGCAGCCCATTGTCCTCACACTGGCCAGAACCAGCTGTGACTCCTGAGCTGGGCCTCCAGGTCACCAGTCGCTGGGGTCTCCATCTTCCCAGCCATCGGCTGGGGTTCCAAGGTCCCTCTCTGGTCCTCTGTAACAACAAACTCCCTCTCCCCTCACCTCATTAAACCAGTAACACCTGGGGACACTGAGTCCCATTCCCTCTACATGCAACCCACTGGAAAACGCAGAAAAACCAAAGAAAAAACCCCACTTTGTCACACCATAGAAATTTGGGTTGTGAGCCACTAGCAGTACAAAGTCTGCTAGGTAAAGTCACATGGCAAAGGAGTACTGTGGTACAAGGTGACACGGAGGGACCCAGAGCCAGCCAGCACATCCCACAATGTGGGACCCAGGCTTGTAGACTTGGTGTTTCCAGGTCTGTGCTTGAGTGTTTACACTGCACTGTAAACTTGGGTTTACAATTGCTGGACCAAGGTCTCACAGCCATGCTAACATGTCCATATTGTGCCATGCAGACCCTCTGACTCAGATCTGCCACTTGAGCTGCATCCACACTGCAAAATGGCAGGGCTTGGACCAGAGTCACAGCAAGACTCAGACTCTGACCTCCCCTCGTCTCCTCCCAGCAGGGTTCTAGGACCCAAGTGCGTGGACAGGAGGGCGGCTTAGGCTTATACCTAAAGTCAGAGCCTGGCTTTAGTGAAGAATGTAGACATACCCATGAGACTAGTTGTAGAGGAGCAGGGCTAGGGGTGCCCAAAGAGAGACACACTTAAACAGTACATCTCCCAGGGGTAATATTTCACAAGTGGGACACACCAGAACGAACAGCTGCCCTTCCCTGGTGGAACCTCCCAGAGATGACAATGGTGTCATCATCATCTGGCCTCTCTGGGGGCAACCCCTATGCCCCACAGGGCATCCTCAGCTGGCTTTGGGTTCTGGATCAAAAATAGGCAATGCCTAATCTGTGTAATTGTGCCATTGCATCCTTGCTCCCTGCCTGCTTGAGTTTTGTCTCAGATCACAGAATAAGGAATCATGCTTTATTGTGAGTATTTGCTTAGCACCTAGCTCAACCTCCCTGGTTGAAGCCTATGGGTGCTACTGCCATAAAAATAAATTGCATTTGGAATCTATTGCCAGCTACCCCTGATAGGGAGTTACCTTGTGAAGACAGACCTGGGCTTGCTCAATAAATGATACCCATTAGCCCTTCTCCAGTGCTTTTCATCAGTCGGTCTCCACTTTACAAAAGGAGGTCAGTCGCAACATTAGAGCTGGATGGGAAACTTTTTCCTGTCCCTAAGAAAATTTGAGATTGCAAAAACATCTGTTCCACATCTGGATGTAGCCAAGACCTTTCAAAATTTTTCATGAAAAGGAGAGAGAGAGAGAGAGACCGAGAGAGAGAGACCGAGAGACCGTCCCCCTAGAATAGCCAGTAATCTGCAGCAAAGCACTCACTTGGCAGGTTCAAATCCATGCTCTGCCCAGTTCCCAACTTTGGGAGTGAAGCATCTAAGTACCTTTGAACCTTCAGCCCAAGTGATTTGCCCAAGATCCCACAGGACATCTGTAGTGGAGCAACAAACTGGACATGACTCAAGTCCCTGCTGCCTAAACCACTACATCATTCTTCCTCTCTAGTAGCTGCTGCAAAGGAAACTGAAAATACTGAAGGAATCAGCTGGTCAGCAAGAGTGTGATTCTGCATGATCCTGAGTACTATCAACTCTCATTGTCTTAAGCAGGAACAGAGGATGCTCAGCAATTCACAGGATTTGTCAATGACGACCTGATCCAGTCTTCATTGAGGTCAATGGAAAGAGTCTACTGACTTCAGTGAGCTCTAGATCGGATGATTGAATAGGTGAAATTCCCTGGGCCTGTCTCTCATTTTAAAAAAATTGTGAAAATTTTATTTAAAATAATTTTGATGTTAGGCTTGATTCACTACTGTCTAACACCAGGTAGCTCCGTTGAAATCAGTGGAGGATTGGGATCATCAAGCCTATATATAATCTGTGAAAGAGGCCAAGTCTAAAGGCAGAGGGGTGAGAGAGAGCACCTATTTTTCGTTTGGCAGCTTTAGGTGTTGTCAGAAGTTTTACTGTTCATCTTTAAATCCATACCAGACACTGGCTGATATGAAGATTGCTGCCCACTTGAGTAGTACAAGACAGGGCCTGCTAAAAGGAAAAATTAATAAAAATACTAAATTACAGTAAGTGCTTTTTTGGAAAAAAAAAAGTAATTATTGAAATTGCCTCTAACATCATGCATAAATGTATTCTTGGCTCATTAGCTCTTAGAGGGGTTATGTTTCAATATTTCAGACTGAATATTGATGAATGGATTGGATACACTGGAAATTAAACCTCTTAAGCTTTAAAAATAAAAATAAAAGACAAACAACATTAGGGTGGAGAGAAAGTCACAAAAGCAAGAAACTTCTTACATAAATCAGCGATATCATCTGTAACTCAGCCGCTGGGTGTGACTATGGATAGAAAGAGGACCTGTGTTTAGCGCATCACAACATAAACTTGTGGGGGCAAATCTTTTATAGCTCTTCCTCAGACAAAAAACTCTTTATAGGAGAGTCCTAGAAAATGTGACAATTCAATTCCTGCTGTGGCATTTTCTTTTTAAACAATGCTTTAGTAAAGAGACAGTTCTCATGGCCTCATGTCTCCATTACAGGAACATCTTTTCTTTGGCCTTGACCACCATTCAGGGCGCAGTTGCAAAGGTCAATTTTCCTAGCCTATCACTTTTTCCAGACCACTCTCTGTTCACTCCCTCGTCTCCACAGCATCACACACAAACTACTTGTCTTCCCATTAAAAGCCCTTCATGTCCTATCCCCACTATAGCAAACATCAGTCTCAACACTGCGTACAAAGAAATCCAGTTTCATTCTACCCAAACTGGTTTTTTCAATTTTTCAGAACTGCCAGTGAACCAAAAATAAAATCTGCTACTTGACCAGCTCCATTAAGAACTACAGGTTAGGGAAATTAGATATCAGTGGGAATTGACCTGAAAATTGCTAAAGAAGCATCATGTGTTTAGCTAAGGACAGAATTCAGCCCTTTGACATCAGATGCAATGAGTAGAAGTACTATAATTTTACACTGGAGTTTTCCTTTACTAGGAAATTCACTACAGCTAGGGGTAGCAGTTTAAATGACAAGAAAGGCAGAAAACCACATCTGTTCAGCAAGAGAATCTGACACACAACTAGCTAAATTGACTGTGTGGCTAGCAGTTAATTTATAAAGGGATGCTTTTACATAGCTCCGTGTGTTTACTCAGCTATTAGACACTTGCAGAGATCTGGGAGTTTTGCTGGTACGAGCCAGCTTACTGGGTGCTTAGAACATGATACTGGGAACCAGGGCTCCTGGGTACCATTCCTGGCCTGGTAATTGATTTCCTGTGTGATCTCAGGCCCAAAATGAGATGTGCCTGCTAATTTTCAGGGCAGAGCATGAAACACCTAAATCCTGAAGTTAAGAGGCACTTGACACCCACACCACCAAAATGAAGTCACTGGGAGGTGCACATACTCTGTGCATGTGAAACTTGTGTCTTGGATTAGGCACCTGGAAGTTAAAGGGCACATTTGAAAATTTTGGGCTCAACCTCCTTGTGCCTCAGTTTCCTCATCTTTAGAGGGATGGAACAATGCTCATAGGGGTGTGGGGAAATTTAAGTGTTACTAATATGTTCTCCAGTGTCCTAGATGTGCATAATGCTGGGAAAAGGAGCTATGGATGTCATTAATTTTCAGGAACACCGTAAAACCACACATACAAGATTATGGCCAGTGGACTTTATTTCTGGCACACTCTGCATTCTCTGAGTTCTTTGATTATTTGCATTCTCAATTCTTTATTTGATTATATCTTATTTAACACCAAGCAGCATTCAAGAGACAGAGAACCCCTGTTTCGAACCCAAAGAGCTTGCTTTGAGACTGCCATTTGCTTGACTTAGAGGAATCTTTATTACTAGAAAAGCTATATGAATCTAGTGCTTCCATGCCCAACCAGAAGAGAAGAAGTTCTTGAACTGCCTCCCGTTAGACACATGACCACATAAGTCTTTTCTTTCCTGAAAATCTGATTCCTAAATGACTTGCACTTACTGTGTAAAGTGGTGCTCTCTCTAATCATCTGGAGTTCATTTTCTGGATTTAGTTTATTGTAGAGATGGGTGCCAACTAATTCCCTGGATCCAACCACCTCCCATTTGTCAAAGTCAGGTTAAAAGTTTGAATCATGCCCATGGCCCAACTATATAGAAATGGTCCAACCCAGAATCCAAGATCCAAAATATCCCCTTTCCCATCAACCTGCCAAACAAGAGTGTTGAGATTCTCAACACAATCCATGTTTACTATGTGTGCTTACTGGAGATGGGCCACAAATCAGAAGACAGATCTGAATTCTTCTCAGAATTTATGACTTTTCAGGAGCCAGACCCCAGTTTTACAGTTCAGAGGTGCATAGAATCATAGGACTGGAAGGGACCTTGAGAGGTCATCTAGACCAGGCCCCTGCACTCATGGCATCTATCGATCGATCTTAAGGTTTATATGGCACCCATCATCACAATATTGAGCCTCTTTTTAGGCACGATCTGAACTTGGATACTCAATCCAACTGCCCTAGAATTTTGCCAAGTTCAGATGCAGATCCAGGTCCAGATAGTATTTGTATTGCAATAGCACCTATAGTCCCTAATAATGGATCAGGGCCTCACTGTGATAGGTGCTGTACAAAATGTCAGTCCTTGTCCCTACAGAGCTTACGGTTCAAATACAAACTGCACAGCTCAGTTCATCTCTAACATGTACAGGAAAATGGAATATTTAACAAGAGGCAATTGAAACCTTGAAAGGGGAGGAGGGGAAGGGAACAGAACATGCTCTCAGACACAGTACACTCAGAGAGAAATAATTTGCCATATTTGGAAATGAACATACCCCACCTACTGCTATATAGTTTGAGAGATTCAGCTTGGCAAATGCTATCGAGACCTGCACTTCCCCCAAAAAGCAACCTGCAACTCTCTAGCAGAAAGGTGAGTGATTACCAACATCTGGCACCGATTTTTATCACTTATTTTCATTTGGGCTTGCATAGGATTTTGCCATATACCTTTGTTTAAAAACCTCTCACTCCATCCAGTGAATTGCAGAGCTATGTAAATCACCATTTGTTTTCAGTTACTCGTAAGTGACCTGGATAAAAGGGACTGCTCAAAGACCCGCAGTAATTCATGACCCAAAGACTGATCTTGAAGCAAAAGAAATTGCATTGCTATAACAAGGACCAGAATTCACGTCAAGCTGTCTTATCGGATGATTATTAGACTTGCTCTCAGATAAGTTACCCAATATCTGCATGGTTAGGTCCTAAAAGAACTGGCTGTTTCTTCCAGCCCATGCAATGTTAATTGCTCTGGGATATTAAAACCATCATTGATAAATATTTTTAATGGGTATAGTTGTATGTTGGACCTTAACTGACCTTTCCATTGAGTTTCAAAACCTTGTGTCTATAGAGTCTTTTCCTGGAAAGAAAGGAATGATGGAAGAGTTCTATTCATCTGCTAGTTTAGACTGAAGCAAATATATGAGTATGTAGTACCATATTTAAGGGGAAAACCACAAACCGTTTACAAAAAAATGTATCTGGTAGATTTCGTTGCTGAATTTAGCCTCATAGAAAAAAAATAATCACATACATAGACTTGCTTAGGCTTGTGATTTCTTCTTTGAACTAAACAATTTCTTAATGGTCTGTTTATGAACGTGCTAAATCCTTCTGTTCTAACCCGATCCTTACTCTTCTAGCATCCCACTGACTCTCAGTCAGAGTTTTGCCAGAGTAAATGCTGCACAATTTGGCTCTACAGAAATACACAGGCAGCACCCTATTTTCCCCCCAATAATACCACCGTGCCTATCTTGGAGCTCTCAGGGTCCCAAAGCGGCTTACCATCATCCATTCTCACCACACCCCTGCAATACAGGCAAACAAACATGGAGAAACTAAGGCTCGGGGACATTAAATGATTTACCCAAGATCAGAGAAAGCTAATAAGAGAGCTGGGGATGAGAACCTAATTCCTCTGCTCTAACCAGAGGTCAGAAAGAATAGGAAATGGTGTAGAAGCATCTGCTCATCCCATCTTCTATGTTTCAAGCTAACCAACATGATACATATACGTAGGGTGACCAGACAGCAAATGTGAAAAATCGGGACAGGGGGCGAGAGTGGGGGTTAATAGGAGCCTGTATAAGAAAGAGACCCAAAAATTGGGACTGTCCCTATAAAATCAGGACATCTGGTCACCCTACATATACATGATACTCTATCTGCCCAGGTATTTAAAATGCACCTATCACCCTTGTATCTGCACTGTTGTCTCTTGTTGATCTTTCCGTTCTAGCCTGCCACTCTGATGAAGACTGGTAAGCAAAAAAAACCCCACCCAAACGTAGACATTTGAGCCGAATCCATGGTTGTGGGTACATAACTAAGAGGGAGAAAGAGAGAGAAAGCATGTGTAATTGCACACTTTTTCCTTCCTTTTTCTCTTTTCTGTGGAGCATTCGGAGACAACACTCAGCAGTACATCCGAGTACCCTTAGCTGGGTCCACAGAACTGATTCAATGGGGAGCTTCATTTGATAGCCTTTTTTAAAAAAACAAAAACAGAAACAAAAAAAAGTTACCCACAGATTTCTGCGATGAATAAAACAGCCACACACTATTTCCGCAGGAAGAAGCTGTAACGTACCGTGGAACAATTTCCCAGGGCTGCAAGCTACAAACCTTGTTCTATGAACCTAGCTGGAAAGCGGCTACTCGTTACTTTCCACTGAAAGTGAAGCCTTACAAAAAGACAACATCCTGTGATCATAAAACAGCCTTCCTATAAGCACAGAATGAGTTGGGACATTAGGGACCTGATGCAAAGCCCAAAGTCAAAGGAAAGTCTCCCAATGGATCAGGTCCTACATGCTCAGAAAACTCTATTTCCACACTGTGAACATGAACAGTTTCAAAACTTATTATGAGAAGCCCAATGGGTTGATTTTTAAGCAGATTTCCCCCCCATTGATATGGATGGAGGGAGTTCTGCTTGATACCCAATGGCACAATATGGGTTGTGGCTATTAGTTATTTCTTACCCCCAAAGCACTTCTGAAACACGGTGGGTTCAGAAGTAAATGGGGTTAGGTGGAGAACAGCAAACGATCATTAAAAACTAATATGCACCTGATCCAAAGCCCATTGAAGTCAGTGGGACCAATGTATTCCTGGAGAGCCCTGTTCAATATTCTTAATTCTCCTTTAGCAGCATACAAAGAAAGCTCTTATGGCAGCCTAGTTCGTTAGGAGTTAATTCCAAAATACTGACAAGTTAGAAAGCCCTGAACTTCCTACATAAATCTCAATGGGGAAAGCATCTAAATCCCCAAGGTCATTTTGAAAATAGCAACCATTGACTTTAACCTGTGCCTCAGTTTCCCCAGATGTAAAAAGGAAATATCACTCTGGCTACTTATATGATGGCACCTTTGCACCTGAACCAATGCTATTCAAGGACATGTCAGTCTACCGCACCGTGCAACTGCAGGTGTCTCTTTTGTACTTAAATGGCCCCCCACTGCTGTAGTTTCTGGGCAGGTCACAACACCACTGTGGGGCACGGCAGTCTGACTATCCCCATTTGACAGGGTCCAGAGATGGAAAATGATTTAACGCAAGGCCAACTCGGAAATCTGTGGCAGAGTCAGGGAATTGAACTTGGGTCTCAAGTGCTAGGGTGGTGCTGTAACCATTAAACCATCTTTCCTCCACCCAAAAGGAAGTATATGGCTGCTCTTATTCAGCTTCTGGGTAATCCTGAAGGGTTGTGATGCTTCATTATTAAGTCCTTTGAGACTTCTGGATGAAGAGCGCTATCTATTTATGATTATTTGTCACCTAAATGTTGGCAGCTTCCCCTGGTTGTTACCCCAGCAGTTAAACAGCTTGCCCAAACTGCATATGTCATGGAGTTGACGTGCTGGAGAATTTGGAATCAGAGTTGTTCCCCCTCCTCTTCCAAAAAAGGTGGGGGAGCATTTGCGACAAGGGGGTTGGTTTGTCAATTACAAAGTTAGGAATTGTATGCAAAATTCAGGTCTAAATGCAGGCTAGGATTCTGAAACCTTCCAAAGTTTACAGGGTGTTGGGATTGAGCCCATATCTATAGGAAATACATTAGGTTGTTAAGAATTAGCATTAATCCAAGAAGGACATTGTAGAATTGGAGAGGGATCAGGAAGAGCCATGAGAATTAGGAAAGGATTGGAAAATATGCTTTATAGTAACAGACTCAAGGAGATAAAGATAGCTTAAGAGAAAGTTAATGGATGATTCTATGACAGGCTATAAGTACCTACATGGGCTCTTCAATCTAGCAGACAACGAGCATAAGAAGATCCAGTGGCTAGAAGTAGAAGTTGGACCAGTTCAAACTGGAAATCTTTTAAAATAGTGAGATTCAAAGGTTAATTATCATCAAGTTGCCAACCATTCTGGCGGTTTTGCCATCAACTGCCATTTTTTAAGTCAGGGATAGGCAACCTATGGCACATATGCTGAAGGCAGCGCACAAGCTGATTTTCAGTGGCACTCACACTGCCCAGGTCATGGCCACCGGTCCAGGGAGCTCTGCATTTTAATTTAATTTTAAATGAAGCTTCTTAAAACATTTTAAAAACCTTATTTACTTTACATACAATAGTTTAGTTATATATTATAGACTTATAGGAAAATACCTTCTAAAAACGTTAACATTTATTACTGGCACGCAAAACCTTAAATTAGAGTGAATAAATGAAGACTCGGCACAACACTTTTGAAAGATTGCTGACACCTGCTTTAAGTCAAGACTGGATGGATATACTATAGTTCAAACAGGCATTATTTTAGGGATGTTCTGTAGCCTGTGTTCAGCAGGAGGTCAGATTAGATGATCACAGTGGTCCTTTCTGGTTTTATAATCCAAATCTCTTCCCTTTTCAGATCCTCCAGAATGGGAAGGACCCGGATGGTGACCTGCTGGATGGCTATGCTTTTTCTGGTGCTATCTAGCGATATCACCCTTTGTAGGAGGGGCTCCTCAAGGAAGAAAGCAAGCCAGAATAAAAGTCCTCCCCCCGTTAATAAGCCCAGCCCACCAACCAAAAAAGAACCAGTGACGATTCCAGGAACACTCTGTTACACTGGCCAATTGCTCAACATCAAACTAGAGCCTGAAGATGCCAAATATTACATTGACAACTTCAAAAAGTTCCCTGATTGCGTTTATTACCCTACGTGCTTCCGATCACTAGAGCCAAACGCAACCAAGGACACGGTTAGCGAGTGCTTTAACGTTACGGTGAGTTTGACTGAAAACAAACTGGACTTATCTGAAGGAAAGAATGCCACCAGTGTGTACACCAGGGTCATGTGGCAAGTGATAAACCACTTGTGTGCAATGGAATTCTGCTGCCAACCATGCAGCCTTGCTCTGTCAATCCACAGTTCCTTTGGTTGGTTAGCAATGCTTTGCCTCGTGAGTTTTATTTCTCTTACCATGCAATGAGCTTGCAGCAAAAGCCATTGATTTACTGGCAAAAGTGGAGTGCCTGTCAGTAACTATTTACTTTTTATGATTTGTATATACTAAACTTCCATAATTCTTTTATTTGTTATTTTAACCAAAATCCTTTGTGCATATAAACTAAAGTGATTTATCTAGCAAACTAATGTGCTTTGTTTTCAACTGGATTAATGTGTGTCCAAATAAAGGAACATGTTAATCTTTTAACTCCTTTAACCTAGTCCAGAGAGGGATTCTGGATTCTATGATAATAGACATTCTTATTAGTAAACAAGACTAGCTAATATACAGGGTGTGTATGATTGATAAGAGGCATTTGTTATTGCAGATTTTTCCTGTGATGAATGAAATAATGACCTATTGAGAGATGTTGTTAACTCATTAAGAACTACCGGTTGCCACAGCTGTCAGTAATAGTGACTGGATTATAAATCCCCTTTAGTTTATCAATCAGGTACAGTGAGATAATCATAAAAGAAATCCCATCAGTAATGAGGTAAAAATAAGATATTGAAAACAACAGAGTAAAATAATTGTGAGAAAGTAACTTTTCCCTCCTCACAAAGATTTCTTTGTCTCACACCCTGTAAAAAAGCGTTTTGGGGAGATAAATTGGGAATGAATACTGCCAGCATTCCACTAAGTACGGAAGATGGGACTAAACTACCTTCATCGTGGACAGGAGTGGTTCTCTTTCTGTATCCTGGATATTGCTGTATTAATCTCAAATTAAATAATTCCATTTGAGCCAGTTATTCCAATACTTTGCATTGTTATTAAATTCCAACATGCAACAACATTGAAGTGAAGGAAGCCATGAACTGGTTGCAAAGACACAGTCTTCACCTCTTCAGTTTGTGTAATGCCAACAGACCCTGCTCGACAGCAGACAGGATCGAACTGAGGACCTCTAGAGCAGAGTGCATGAGCCTCTATTACTTGAGCTAAACGCCTGCTGCCTGTTAGCCAAGCCTGTAGAGCAAACTCATTTTATGTCTCTTTCTAAGTGCCCCCAGATGGGACAGAACACCACACCCAAAAGGTACATGGGTTCCATTTGCACAGTTGAATGGCCAAGCTATTCGATAGACAGTGATCTGTGTGGCCCTAGCACTCCCTCATTTCTTTGCTTTGCCATTCCTAATCAGCATATTTAAGACTCATCGGAAACTCAGTAATGGTAATAATATTGAATACTGGGGCGGAGCAAAGCATATTTGGAAAAGCATTATGGAATATAAGAAAGCCAGAGTATAAGGAAACCTACTGAGCAACCAAACTTCCTCCCACATGTTGAGTCTCAACCGACAAGATGCCCAGGTGCAAGAGTGTGGATGGGGATGGTAAATGTTGCACCAAATCCAGTGATCCTGCTTTACAGAGGTTATTAGATGTTCTAAAGAAAGCTTGGTCTTTTGGATTAACTATAATGAAGGTGAAGATTTTATCATGGTTATTTGCAGTAAAAGTCACAGACAGTTCACAAGCAATAAACAAAAATTCACTGAAGCCATGTCCTGTCTGTGACTTCTGCTGCTGTGGCAAAAGCCTGTGGCAGCTGGAAACTTCAGGGGGTCCCCTTCTACCCACGATGGCTGGGAGCTGCAGGGTGACCCTATTTCCCAAAGAGAAAACAGGACACCCCCAGCCGCTCGCCAAAGGTGTCCCTCTGACCCCGTGTGAGGCTATCTCCAGAGTCCTGCAGCCCCTGGGGCTGAAGCAAAGAATGTCACGGAGGTTTCTGGAAATCAGATTCCATGACCTTCGTGACATAAACATAGCCTTAACTAAAGCTTCAAAACTGTAAGGGACTGTCTCCCACTGTCTGTAAGCATGTAACACAATGAGGCCTCTTTCTCTTTATTAAGTTGTTGTGTCCTATTCCAATAGTCCTTTTGAAGCTTATAAACATCTCACTCCCCTCAGATACGGAGAAATTCATATTCTGCATGGTCATCACATCACCCTGCTCATGCATCACTGAAAATGGAGCTGCTTAGAGATGAATAGAACATCATGCACTTGGCTGCAGAGACAGTAAACACTTTAGTGGTAGGAAGTCTATTTCTTTGAGTGTAAAGAATTCTAATGAATGTTTAATGGGACAATAATGCGTGGGGCACAATGGTTTGTGCTTAGTTTGAAATGAAGGATTAATGTGCCTATTTAGAGGGCTATGCCCTTCTCACATTAAGGAGGTTACATTACATCACAGCTGACTCTGGCATATTACAGGAGAGGAGACGATGCTGTCAGCTAATTACATTGCGCTACATCACATCACTCCAACAGACTGATCTGCAGCAGAAACAACTCTGTCCCTGGAATCAGCAGCACCCAGACTGTCTCTGCAATTGCATCATTATTATCCAAATTAAGAGCAGAGTGAGATCTAGGACCAGGTCCTCAGCTGGTGTAAATCAGAAAAGCTCCACTGCTGATTTAAAAAAACACAATTTTCTATCAAACATTTTAAAAAAATAAGAAAAATAGGTGAGTGACCATTCAACTAAGAACAAAAAATTGTCAGAAAAATGCATTTGGGTATTTTGTGTTACAACCCCCCCACAACAAATAAAATAAAATAAAATAAACTGCCAGCAAAACAGATTTAATTTTCATTGCAGTTTTTTCATGGGGTCAAAAAAATCCCCCCATCCATTTCCCAATCGCTATTTCAAAAGCTCCATACGTAACAAAACTTGACACATGAACACCATTGCAGAAGAAATAGTCTGAGACCATAAAAAAAAAGGAGAAGAACGAAAAGCCAGGCTGCAAGAGCAATCCGTAAGCAAAAGCAGAGAGTACAAAGCGTCCCTCCAGGTAGAACATAGCCTCAGTCATTCAATTCCAGAAAGAACACTGGCTTAAAGCATATAGCATTAGCTTCTCCCACTGGACATACTCCTCTGATCTGACGTTCCTTCTCAAAAAGGCACAGGCAGCTTGATTTAACTTGGAGACCATCACCGAACTGCATTCCTATGTGCTGCCATGATGGGTAAGGATTAAGATTGTGTTAGCGGGGCAGGGGGGAAGGAAAGGAGTTGCCAATCAGCACTGCACCCCAAGCAGAAGGCTCACACTCATTAAATCCTGCTGGACTTGGCTCTCTGGGCAGCAGAAAGCTTTTTCTGAAGTAACCAAAAGATCACAACAGGACCATAGTGCTGGAGAGAGGATGGTCAAGCAGTTAGGTCATTAGCCTGGGACCTGGAAGGCCTAGGTTCAGTTCTGTGGTCTGTCATAGACCTGCGTAATCCTGGGTAAATCACCGTCTCTCTGTGCCTCAGTTCCCCATTTGTAAAATGGGAACAATAACACTGCCCTACCTCACAAGGGTGTGGTGAGGATAAATACAAGAAGGACTGT
This sequence comes from Gopherus evgoodei, assembly GCF_007399415.2. NCBI lineage: Eukaryota > Metazoa > Chordata > Testudines > Testudinidae > Gopherus > Gopherus evgoodei. Next base: position 153,233,907 of record NC_044323.1, on the reverse strand, counting down.
GAGGTGCTCAGATAATGGGGGCCATGCAAGTACCATAGATTGGTGGGTAAGGAGCAATGCGTGGAGTGCTCTTGAGATGGCAATACATTTTTCTTCTCCCGTTGCCTCCGAGGCTGCCTGCATTGACTGACCGCAATCCTCCATGATGCTAGGAATTAAAATAGCAAGCCAAGCCATCTGAACTCTGGATACGTTCGTAGGTTCTTATATTATATATGACTCTGTGCAGCAACCCGAATGCATAGACTGTAAGCGCCTTGGGGCGAGGACTGCTTTCTGTTCTGTTTGTTTATCACACCTAGCTCAGCGTGGCCCTGTCTATTGTTTCGTTTCCTAGATGTTACAGCAATAATGGTAATAAATAGGAAGGAACATAAAGCCATCTCTATGGTACCTATATCCATTAGCTGCATCAATGCAAGTACTATGCTTTCGTAGATTGACAAATCAGGCCTTATACATCTTATTGATCTTTTACACTAAGACCACTTTACATTTCCAGAGAAGCATATGGGTAAATTATACCTACTTTAAATGGTCCCTTTACGCTGCCAGATCAGTATAAAGTGGCCTGAATGTAAAAGAGAAAGAATCAGGTTCATGACAGATAAGAAAAACCCCCAATATAGCTCCCCCAGCATGGGGAAAATAATGATGATGATGATAATGCTCAGAGCAAAGCCAATAAGCAACGGTTATCCCCTCTGTTCCCCAATTTACAGAAACAAAGAGGTAATACAAGTCACCACAAAGAGAGGGCAATGGAACAGGATAGCAGCCTACAAATATCTGATGGGTATAAACACCTGGGAAGGAAGGGGACTGTTACTTTGCGATATGGGGATATAGGTAGGAGAAAATGGATTAAATTTAGGCTGAGCATCCAAGAAGCAACTTTCTGACTGTGGGAAATGCAAGGCTGGAGACTTTGGTTTCCCCAGGGATGTGAGACTCTGCATAAAAGTTACTGGAAAATCTGAAACATCAACACACAAAAACTGCAGAGATGCATGTGGTGTCCAAAGTAACAGGACATGGAGCTGGGAATTCAAAAGATGTGCTCTCAGATGCAATTCAGCCCTGAGGTCCAGCACGGGAGTGCTGGGCATCTGCACATGGATGAATTTCACCCTTAGTACATGGAGTCAGTGACCCCTACACAAATCAACTACCCTTTTACAAAGGTGTCTCAGCCCCAGTTAAGAATGGAACAAACAGCACCATCTACTGGCTAAAGCACACAAATTATCTCCCTCAGAAGCATTTGCTTCTGGCTGGAGCCACATAATCTTTAAATTTGGCTTCTATAATCATACTTTCCAAATGGTCTGTTATCTGAGGTGAAAACTGCTGCTTCCTATGAAGGAACTTAGCAACACATTTCAGAATGCTCATTTACTGATGTCATTTCAGAGCCCACTGCTAGAAAAAAGCAACACACTCCAGGTTGCTTAAAAAAAAAAAAAATCCGACCTATACACTGTTGATATGGAATAGCAAGTTTTCATAGCAGCTTAATGTCTCTAATTGCTTGACTGGAGAAGATTAGTACAAACAGAACTGTTTTTAATTGGAATTGTTATAGTTCTGTTTATTGATCCAACAATACTAACCCTAGTGGATCAAAAAAAAAAAGATGAATGGGTTTGGTTTGCCTTAATACATTGATCCATTGTGTTTGAGGAATAGGAGTCTCAATCAAAATGAAACAATTCCTTGGATGATAATGGTTATGGGCCCTGTGGAGCCATTGAAGCTTATTATGCCATTAAATCGATACAATATTTAGCATTTGAAACAAATGAATATTGTGCTCACATCATCAGCCATTTGAATGTTGATGCCTACATATTATTTTCTTTTTGAAGCTACCGAAAATTAAGAAATGTAATCTACAAATATTAAATAAAAATAAAAAACAGTTAAATCTAGGCAGGACAAGGCAGTAGGACAATATGCTCTAGGGAACAGTCCTGCACTGTCATGGGAGAATGGACTGGCTCCCCTAGGAATTGATTGCTGTCACTATGATTCTGCCTGCTGTTTCATGCACCAGGTTCTGGGTGGTAACATGAGAGGACTACACTTCTATAAGTAAAATGGCTCTCTCTTAATAAAGTTATCTACCGGGATGCTGCAACTGCAGTTAGCATTCCAGCCATACGCACACAGACTGACTTTCTGGTGCCTTCTCCAGAATTCTCGCCTCCTACAACCTGTGCTCCTCCCTCCAAGTTCCATGCAGCTTGCTACAACTGTGAGCAAAGAAATTCAGATTTCAGTCTCATGTTCCATATTTAACAGGATTGGATAAATTCACTGAAGTCAATGGAGTTACATAAAGGAGAAGTGGGTTAGTTGTGCCTAGATAATGCAGACATGTGACTTTAGACCTCGATTTAGCCAGATGCCCAAAGATGTGCCTAATTCTAAGCATGTGAGTAGCCCCATTGACTTTATACATTTACTTTAAACCATATGCTTATACGTCTTGCTGAGTCAGGGCTGCATATACTACAATACCATAAGAGCAACAGAGTTCTGCTTTGGCATGCGTCAGCAAGGATGCGAGCATGGAAACAGAGAAAGCATTCTAAAGCTGTGTCGTGCCTGGTGACATGGCAGATAATGAATGAGGTAAAGAAAGATCACAAAAGGGCTGGCCCAAAGTCCATCTAAGTCTCATAAGATTTTCATTGGTGTCATCGGCTTTTGGATCAGGCCCTAAAAAAAACCAAAACCTTGTTTGGGTTCTCAACATTAAAAAGCAAGACCAGAACTGTTTTGCAAAACTAAAATCCTGCATCCTTGGCCCACCTCATCGTGGTGCTTTCAGCTAGAATATTACTTTAAAAGTAACTTTAATAATAATAAAATAAAATAATAATAAAAAAGTTTTCTGGATACACTGAAAAGGCTATATTTTATGTGGGTAATTTGATGGATGCAGGCCCCTGCAGGGTTATTGGGATAGGTCAGGCGGTTTCTGACGTTTTATGGTTCAGACCATTAATTAATGTCATTGTATTGCTGACTGTGTTTTTTAAGTTCTTTGTGAAGGTTTGATTAAATAACATGAAGTGCTTCAAGTTTGGGATTAGCCCAAAATAAATCCCATCATATAATTACAGTAATCATCTATTCACTGCTCATGAGAAGCTGAGCTGGAAGTGCTTGAATGGACTTTGCTCTTGCTTAGACCATTGTAAACCAGAGTGACTCCCACCTACATCAGTGCACTAGATTTGTACTGGTGTTTCAATACAGGATTGAACCCACAGCTACAGAATTTCATACAGAGCTAAATAGTAGTAAAAATAATATATTATAGCAGAATACAGCAACATTAAGTATACACAGAATATATTAGTTTAGGTTAGTGATTTTCAACCTTTTTTCACTTGCGGACCCCTAACAAACTTTTGAATGGACATGTGTCATGGTATAATTCCCCACTCTGAACCTTAGCGTCCAAAAGATGGGGTACCAGCATGAATTCCTCTAAGCTTAATTACCAGCTTAGAACCTGTAGCGCTGCCACCAACCAGGAATTCCAGTGCCTGGTACACTCAGGTCCCCTCAAAACCTTGCCCGGGAACCCCGCAAGACCCAGACCCTCTGGATCTTAACACAAGGAAAGTAAATCCTTTCCCTCACCGTTGCCTCTCCCAGGCTTCCCCTCCCTGGGTTACCCTGGAAGATCACTATGTGATTCAGACTCCTTGAATCACAAAATAGAGAGGACAATTCACCTTCCTCCCTCCTTCTCTTTCCCCCTCCCAGACTCTTCCTGAGGGAAAGTAATCCTGGAATAGAGAGAAATCAGCCTCTCTCTCTCTCTTCCCTCCTTTCTCCCCACTAATTCCCTGGTGAATCCAGACTCAGTCCCCTGGGGTCTCACCAGAATAAAAAAACAATTAGGTTCTTAAACAAGAAAAGCTTTTAATTAAAGAAAGAAAAAACAGTAAAAATTATCTTTGTAAATTTAAAAAAAATGGAATAGCTACAGGGTCTTTCAGCTATAGACACTGGGAACACCCTCCCAGCCTAAGTATACAAGTACAAATTAAAATCTTTTCAGCAAAATACCAATTTGAACTCCTCCCAGCCAAATACACATTTGAACTCCTCCCAGCCAAATACACATTTGCAAATAAAGAAAACAAACATAAGCCTAACTCGCTTTATCTGCCTCGTACTCACTATTCTGGATCTATAAGAACCTGTATCAGGGAGATTGGAGAGAAACCTGGTTGCATGTCTGGTCCCTCTGAGCCTCCAGAGTGAACAACCACCAAAAAAGACGGTTACTCACCTTTGTAACTGTTGTTCTTCGAGATGTGTTGCTCACATCCATTCCAGTTAGGTGTGCGCGCCGCATGTGCACGTTCATCGGAAACTTTTTACCCTAGCAACTCCAGTGGGCCGGCAGGTCGCCCCCTAGAGTGGCGCCGCCATGGCACCTGATATATACCCCTGCCGGCCCACCCGCTCCTCAGTTCCTTCTTGCCGGCTACTCAGACAGTGGGGAAGGAGGGCGGGTGTGGAATGGATGTGAGCAACACATCTCGAAGAACAACAGTTACAAAGGTGAGTAACCGTCTTCTCTTCTTTGAGTGATTGCTCACATCCATTCCAGTTAGGTGAATCCCAAGCCATACCTAGGCGGTGGGGTTGGAGTGAGAAGTAGCGGCATGGAGCACTGCAGATCCAAAGGCCGCGTCCTCTCTTGACTGCTGGACCAGGGCGTAGTGGGAAGCAAAGGTGTGGACCGATGACCAGGTCGCTGCCCGACAGATTTCCTGGATGGGCACACGGGCGAGGAAAGCCAGCGACGACACCTGCGCCCTGGTAGAGTGCGCAGTCACACGGCCTGTAGGAACGTGAGCCAAGTCATAGCAGGTCCTGATACAGGACGTTACCCACGAGGATAACCTCTGCGAGGAAATGGGAAGCCCCTTAATGCGGTCCGCTACTGCCACGAAAAGCTGGGGGGATTTGCGGAACGGTTTGGTCCTCTCCACATAAAATGCGAGAGCCCGACGGACATCAAGCGAGTGGAGTTGTTGCTCCCTGCGTGAAGAATGAGGTTTCGGGGAAAAAACTGAGAGGAAGATCTCCTGGTTAACGTGGAAGGCTGAGACCACCTTGGGGAGAAAGGCAGGGTGCGGTCTCAGCTGCACCTTATCTTTATGGAAGACTGTATACGGGGGATCTACCGTGAGAGCCCGGAGTTCCGACACCCGTCTAGCTGAGGTAATAGCTACTAAAAAGGCAGTCTTCCAAGGAAGATAGAGCAGGGAGCAAGTAGCTAACGGCTCAAAGGGGGGCCCCATGAGCCGAGACAACACCAGGTTAAGATCCCAGGTAGGGGCAGAGGGTCGGACGTTAGGGTATAGACGTTCCAGCCCCTTAAGGAATCTAGTCACCGTCAGGTGAGAGAAAATGGAGCGGCCATCCCCACCCGGGTGAAAGGTGGAGATAACCGCCAGGTGGACCCGCAGGGACGATATTGCCAGGCCCTGTTGCTTAAGGGACCAAATATAGTCCAAAATATTGGCCACCGAAACTTCCATCGGGAGGAGACCCTTCTCCACGCACCAACAGGAGAAACGCTTCCACTTGGCCGAGTACGTCGCTCTAGTGGAAGGCTTCCTGCTGCCCAAGAGTACCTCACGTACCGGGGTGGAGCAGCGCAACTCAGAACTGGTCAGCCATGCAGGAGCCACGCTGCTAGGTGCAGCGACTGGAGGTCCGGGTGACAGAGAGTTCCGTGGTCCTGGGTGATCAGGTCCGGGTGAAGGGGCAAGAGAACAGGGTCAGCTATGGCCAGGTCCAGCAACATGGGGTACCAATGTTGCCTGGGCCACGCCAGGGCTATCATGATCACGCAGGCCCTGTCCCTGCGCACCTTCAGAAGGACCTTGTGGACCAGCGGGAACGGGGGGAACGCGTAGAACAAGTGGCTTGTCCACAGAATAAGGAAGGCGTCCGCTATAGACCCGGGTTCCCGGCCCTGAAAGGAGCAGAACGCCTGGCATTTCCTGTTCCCCCTGGACGCGAAGAGGTCCACGCGGGGACAACCCCACCTCTGGAAAATCGAGAGGGCGACGTCCAGGCGGAGGGACCATTCGTGCGCGAGGAAGGATCTGCTCAGGCGGTCCGCCAGCGTGTTCCGTACCCCGGGGAGGAAGGAAGCCGTGAGGTGAATGGAGTGGGCTATACAAAAGTCCCAGAGTCGCATCGCCTCGTGACATAGGGGAGAGGATCTGGTGCCACCCTGCTTGTTGATATAGTACATGGTCGTCGTGTTGTCGGTAAATATCGCGACACAACGACCCCGAAGCTGGTGACAGAACGTTTGACAAGCAAGGCGGACCGCTCTCAACTCCCGCATGTTGATGTGTAGCTCCACCTCCTGTGGGGACCACAGGCCCTGTGTCCTCAGGGTTCCCAGGTGGGCCCCCCAGCAGAGATCTGAGGCATCCGTCGTTAGGGACACCGAGGGCTGGGGTGGGTGGAATGGGAGCCCCGCACACACGACGGACTGGTCTAGTCACCAACTGAGAGAATCCAACACCCCCTGGGGGATTGTGATCAGCATAGACTCACAGACTCTAGGACTGGAAGGGACCTCGAGAGGTCATCGAGTCCAGTCCCCTGCCCTCATGGCAGGACCAAATACTGTCTAGACCATCCCTAATAGACATTTATCTAACCTACTCTTAAATATCTCCAGCGATGGAGATTCCACAACTTCCCTAGGCAATCTATTCCAGTGTTCAACTACCCTAACAGTTAGGAACTTTCTCCTAATGTCCAACCTAAATCTCCCTTGCTGCAGTTTAAGCCCATTGCTTCTTGTTCTATCATTGGAGGCTAAGGTGAACAAGTTTTCTCCCTCCTCCTGATGACACCCTTTAGATACCTGAAAACTGATATCAGGTCCCCTCTCAGTCTTCTCTTTTCCAAACTAAACAAACCCAATTCCTTCAGCCTTCCTTCATAGGTCATGTTCTCAAGACCTTTAATCATTCTTGTTGCTCTTCTCTGGACCCTCTCCAATTTCTCCACATCTTTCTTGAAATGCGGTGCCCAGAACTGGACACAATACTCCAGTTGAGGCCTAACCAGCGCAGAGTAAAGCGGAAGAATGACTTCTCGTGTCTTGTTTACAACACACCTGTTAATGCATCCCAGAATCACGTTTGCTTTTTTTGCAACAGTATCACACTGTTGACTCATATTAAGCTTGTGGTCCACTATGACCCCTAGATCTCTTTCTGCCATACTCCTTCCTAGACAGTCTCTTCCCATTCTGTATGTGTGAAACTGATTGTTCCTTCCTAAGTGGAGCACTTTGCATTTATCTTTATTGAACTTCATCCTGTTTACCTCAGACCATTTCTCCAATTTGTCCAGATCATTTTGAATTTTGACCCTGTCCTCCAGAGCAGTTGCAATCCCTCCCAGTTTGGTATCATCCGCAAACTTAATAAGCGTACTTTCTATGCCAACATCTAAATCGTTGATGAAGATATTGAATAGAACCGGTCCCAAAACAGACCCCTGCGGAACCCCACTTGTTATACCTTTCCAGCAGGATTGGGAGCCATTAACAACTACTCTCTGAGTACGGTTATCCAGCCAGTTATGCACCCACCTTATAGTAGCCCCATCTAAATTGTACTTTCCTAGCTTATCTATAAGAATATCATGCGAAACTGTATCAAATGCCTTACTAAAGTCTAGGTATATCACATCCACCGCTTCTCCCTTGTCCACAAGGCTCGTTATCCTATCAAAGAACGTTATCAGATTAGTTTGACACGATTTGTTCTTTACAAATCCATGCTGGCTATTCCCTATCACCTTACCACCTTCCAAGTGTTTGCAGATGATTTCTTTGATTACCTGCTCCATTATCTTCCCTGGCACAGAAGTTAAACTAACTGGTCATGTCTAGTGACTGCCTTGCCGGCCGGTAATGTGCGATGAGCCAAGACTGGAGGGGCCTCATGCGGAGCCGTGCATACCCGGTCACAAATGTGCAGGCTGCCATATGGCCTAACAGGGTTAGGCATGTCCGTATCGATGTCAGGGGGGCTGCCAGCAAGCGCTGAACGATCGCCGACAACGACTGGAACCTCGGCAACGGCAGAAGGGCCCTGGCCACGGTGGAGTCCAAGACGGCCCCAATGAACTCCACCCTCTGTGAGGGGAGCAGGGTGGACTTGTCCACGTTGATCATGAGGCCCAAGGTAGCAAACAGGCCGGTGATCCTGCGGACGTGGCTGCGGACCTGCAGCTCCGACGTGCCCCGAATTAACCAATCGTCGAGGTAAGGGAACACGTGAATGCGACTGCGTCGAAGATGTGCCACAACGACAGCCATGCATTTTGTGAATACCCTCGGAGCCGTAGAAAGGCCAAATGGGAGGACCGCAAATTGGTAGTGATGGCGGTCGACCACGAACCGAAGGAAACGTCTGTGGTGTGGCCATATGGCAATATGAAAATAAGCGTCCTGCATGTCGAGGGCGGCATACCAGTCTCCAGGATCCAGGGATGGGATAATGGTCCCCAGGGATACCATGCAGAACTTCAACTTCACTAGATATTTGTTGAGCTCTTGCAGGTCGAGGATAGGCCTGAGGCCTCCCTTGGCCTTGGGGATCAGAAAGTAGCTGGAATAAAACCCCTTGCCCTTCTCGTTCTCCGGAACCGCCTCTATAGCTCCTTTGTTGAGGAGCGTCTGTACCTCCTGGCAGAGGAATTGCTCGTGAGAGGGGTCCCTGAAGAGGGACGAGGGTGGGGGGCGGGAGGGAGGAAATGATACAAACTGCAGACGGTATCCCGTCTGCACCGTGCATAAGACCCAGAGGTCGGATGTTATCCGGGACCACGCCTGGAGGAAAAACGAAAGGCGGTTGGAAAATGGGGGGGAAGGATCCATGGGGGATACTGGTATTACGCCCTCGAGCGCACCTTCAAAAACGAAGGTTTGGGTCCAGGTGGGGTTTTAGAGGAGCTTTGGTTTTGCCCTCCTTGACTGCCCGACGGCCTGCGCCTGCCATTTCTGCCGCGGAGCCTATTAAGGTCCTGCCGCTGGCGGAACTGGGGGTACGGCCGACGCTGCTGCTGTTGCTGCGGCCGGAAGGGTCTGCGTTGCGTCCCAGGCGTGTGCATACCAAGGGAGCGCATAATGACCCGATTGTCCTTAAGACTTTTCAGTCTGGGGTCTGTCTTCTCCGAGAACAGGCCCTGGCCTTCGAACGGGAGGTCCTGGATGGTGTATTGGAGCTCCGGTGGAAGGCCAGAAACCTGAAGCCAGGAGATGCGGCGCATAGTCACCCCGAGGCGAGGGTACGGGCAGCCGAGTCTGCAGCGTCCAAGAAGGCCTGCAACGAGGTTCGTGCAACCTTCTTGCCCTCGTCAAGAATCGCTGCAAATTCTTGACGCGCCTCTTGTGGCAGCAGCTCTTTGAACTTATCCGCTGCCACCCAAGAGTTAAATGCATAGCAGCTAAGAAGGGCTTGCTGATTGAAAACCCTGAGCTGAAGGGCCCCAGCCGAATAAACCTTGCGGCCGAGGAGGTCCATACGCCTGGCCTCATTGGATTTGGGGGCTGGGGCTTCCTGTCCATGACGCTCCCTCTCGTTCACCGACTGTACCACCAGGGAGCATGGTGTCGGGTGAATATGGAGGTACTCATAGCCCTTGGAGGGGGCCATGTACTTCCTTTCGACGTCCCGTGCAGTAGGGGGGATGGAGGCCGGCGATTGCCAGATCGTATTGGCGTTGGCCTGGATCGTCCAAATGAAGGGCAGGGCGACCCTGGTGGGAGCATCGGAGGAGAGGATGGTGACGACGGGGTCCTCGATCTCAGAGACCTCCTCAGCTTGCAGGCTCAGATTCTGTGCTACGCGCCTGAGGAGGTCCTGATGTGCCCTGAGATCTAGCGGAGGAGGGCTATTAGAGGAAGTGCCAGCCACCGCCTCATCGGGAGAAGACGATGAGGAGACCCCCGGCAAGAGAGTGTCCAGCGGAGGGTCCGCCTCAGCCCTCGCCTCTGGCTCAGGAGGGAGATCAGGGTCCTGTTGCTTTGACCCGTCCTCCCCGTCCGGGGAGGGAGGGGGGCGAGACAATGACGCCTCCGGCGCCCTGTGCTCTGCCGTTGCAGGCCTAGGAGGAAGCTGTTGGGGGCCCTGTGCTTGATGGTACGCCCAGGGTGTCCAGAACCCCCACTGCTGCGGACCCTGGTCCTGTTGCGGAGGGTCTTGAAAAAGGGCCACTTGTCTGTCAGTGCCCAGCGCGTATACACTGTCCGCCTGCGATGACACCGACGGCTGTCTGGAAGGCCATGGAGGGGCCGACCGCGGCTGGTAAGAGTCTCCGCGTCCTGGCGCCGAAGATGTTCTCGGTGCCGGGGACCGGTACCGGGACTCATACCAGTGCCGGGATCGGGACCGGGGTCTGTCTTGGACTCGGTGCCGGAATCGGGACCAGTACCGGCCGCTGACTCGGTGCCGGGATCGGGACCAGGACTTGCGACCGACGCGGTGTCGGGAGGTCGACCGGGACCGGGACCTGCCACCAGCTCAGTGCCAGGAGGTTGACCGGTGCGCTGATCGACGGCGGGACTGGCTCCTAGAGTCCCGGTGCCGGTAACGGTGGCTGGAACCAGACCGTGACCGTCTGGAGGCCGATCGGTGCCGCGAGTACGACCGGTACCACCGAGGGGAGCGGTGCCGGGACTGCGAGCGGCGGCAGGATCTTGAGCGACCATGGTGTCGGGACCTCGACAGCGAGCGTGAGTCCCGAGACGGCGCTGTCATCATAGGTTTGCCCCTGGACGCTACCCGCACAGGAGGTACCAGGGGTGGAGGCTGAGTTGACTCAGTCAGGGCAATGAGGTCCCGTGCTGAGGCGAAGGTCTCTGGCGTCGATGGGACCAATAGCTCAACCCCAGATCTTATGGGGGAGCTCGGCGGGACCAGACTCGACGGACCCTCCGGGCCCGGAGTCGACGGTGCCGGTAGCTCCGCGGCAGATATCGGTGCTGGGCGCTCCACTCGAGTTTGCCTGGATGGAGTTGCAGACTTCGAGGGTCTTGCTTCTGCACCCAGTGCCGGGGAAGGTCGGTGCCGGGGAGTCTTTCCGGTGCCGGCGCCGAGATGACGGCCTGCGAAGCTGCCGGGTCGAGTGCCGCTTCCATGAGGAGAGTCCTAAGTCTCTGGTCTCTCTCCTTCTTTGTTCTAGGCTTAAAAGCCTTGCAAATGCGGCACTTGTCCGATCTGTGCGATTCCCCCAGGCACTTTAGACACACGTCGTGAGGGTCGCTAGTTGGCATCGGCTTCTTACAGGCCGCACATTGCTTGAAGCCCGGCGAACCAGGCATGAGCCCAGTGCCGGGTGCTGGGAAGGGCTACGGCCCAAACCGGCTAACAAATATCTACAATATTATTTACACTATTAACTATATAACTAACTACACTTAACTACTAACTACAACTATCAACTGTAGAACAAGGAGAGCTAGGGACGTGGAGGACAGCTATGCCGCGCTCCACAGTTCCAACGACCGACACGGCGGTAAGAAGGAACTGAGGAGCGGGTGGGCCGGCAGGGATATATATCAGGTGCCATGGCGGCCCCACTCTAGGGGGCAACCTGCTGGCCCACTGGAGTTGCTAGGGTAAAAAGTTTCCGACGAACGTGCACGTGCGGCGCGCACACCTAACTGGAATGGATGTGAGCAATCACTCAAAGAAGAACTAACAGCACACACACACACAAAAACTTCCCTCCCTCAAGATTTGAAAGTATCCTGTCCTCTGATTGGTCCTCTGGTCAGGTGACAGCCAGGCTTACTGAACTTGTTAACCCTTTACAGTCAAAGAGATATAAAGTACTTCTGTGCTATTAACTTTTCTTATCTGTTTGTGACAACATGTGAACCCCGTTGGAAATCTTAGGCATAGTCTGCAGATCCCAGGGGTCCACAGACTACAAGTTGAAAACCACTGGTCTAGGCTAGACATGCCTACACACAGACATCCCCAACCCTTGTTTCTCCCCTCAAAGGAAAATCTCAAAACAAGTTTTCCTACTACTTGAAGATATAATCTCAGGAACAGTACCAGGAGCAGTGCTTATTAATTCCACATACATCAATAAGAACATGCCAGTGGTGGTTGTTGTGGCCCTGATCCCACACAGCAATTAAACACATACTTAACTTTTAAGCATGCGAGAAGTGCCATTGACTTCAACGGGGCTGCTCAGATGATTGAATCAAAGCACTGGCTTAAATGTGTTGCTGGATGAGAGGCTATACTCAGTTTTAAGTGTATGCAGGATCAACTCTTCTCTTCTTCCTCTGCATGGGCTGTGGGTCACTTGCTAGGTTCATCTGGGTCTCTCTAACCAAATCAATTCCCTACCATTGCAGGGACCTTAGCTACTAGTGTACCTTGGGCCATCCCATTCTCTGCCTGTGGCACACAACAGTTTAGACCAGGGGTGGGCAAACAACGGCCCCTGGTCAGATCCAGCCCACATGCCATTTTAAGGAGGCCCGCCAGCTCCGCTGGGGAGCGGGGTCTATTAGCTTGGTTCCACAACAGTGCTCCAGCCTGGGCACTGGGTCAGGGGCCACTCCAGCTCCCCAAAGCTGTGGCATGGCCCTTCTCCAGCTCTTACGCCCTTCAATGGCCCCCTCTGGTGCTCCAATGGGAGCTGCAGGGGCTGCGCCTGCGGATGGAGCAGCATGCAGTGTCGCCTGGCCATGCCTAAGCATAGGAGCCAGAGAAGGGCCATGCTGCTGCTTCCAGGAGCCGCTTGAGGTAAGCGCCGCTCAGAACCTGCGCCCCTGAGCCTCTTCCCATGTCCCATCCCTTTGCCCCATCCCTGATCCTTCTCCCACCCTTCAAACCCCTCAGTCGAGAGCACCCCAGATTCCTCATCTCCAGCCCCACCCCAGAGCCCACACCCCCAACCAGAGCCCTCACCCCCTCCTGCACCCCAAGCTCAATTTTGTGAGCATTCATGGACCACTATACAATTTCCATTCCCCGATGTGGCCCTCAGGCCAGAAAGTTTGCCCACCCTGGTTTAGTCTCTGACGTGTTTTAATATTTTAATCTAATCCAAGTTATTGGGGTCAACGCAGGGGTAACTGGGCTGTGTTTAGAGGTCTGATGTACAGAAAGTCAGACTACATGATCTATTGCTCCCTTAAACCAGGGGATCTCAAAGTGGGGGTCATGACTTCTCAGGGGGCCGCAAGCTGTCAGCCTCCACCCCCAGCATTTATAATGGTGTTAAGCAGATAAAAAAAAGTTGTTTTTAATTTATAAGAGTGGTCACATTCCGAGGTTTGCTCCGTGAAAGGGGTCACCAGTAAAAAGTTTGGGAACCAACTGCTTTAAACTGAGTCTAGAGAGTCCATGTGCATGCTTGTGCACCCATAGGCGACTCAGGATACATGACAATAAATGGATAATTATATCATATGACACAAATGCATCAAAATTGCAATGTTGTAATACCATCAAATCTCTGACTACAGATTTAGACAGGCAACCTCTAAACTTTTTCCAGCATGAGTGGACTATGACTTGGGTATTTTCTTGTGGACTAGAGTTGAGACACAATCTGGCAAAGCCGAACCAATTTTGAGCAAGGCTGGCTCCTCTTTCAGTTTGTGCCCTTGGATATATGGATTTGGGGGGGGTTTGCATTTGATTATACGTTAGTGTTTATGGCCGGAAGGATTATAACATGTGCTTTCCCAGGCAAACAGCAGCAAGGGAGAGAATGCAAAATGGGTTCGGATCCTTCCTCAGACAAAAAAATAAATGAAGGAGTAGGTGTTTTACTCTCCCATTGAAACCAAGGGGAGTTTTGCCCAGGATTATAATGGGAACAGAGTACCATATTTTTCCATAGATGTATAACCCACATCCACTCAGGGTGCTGCTCTGTCCCCTTCTAGTGGTGGAGAAGTGACTATAGTGGTTGATAAGCCTGTCATTGCCTTGGCTAGCAGCCCAATTTTAAGAGCCAGAGGTCACAGGTCTCACTCCCCACTGTGAACACCAAACCAGGACATGGTGCAACATAGGTATCTGTTTCGTGCTTTCAAGCTATGGTGAAATTCACCCTCCCTCTGCAGCAGGCCCAGCCCAATGCCCCATGCCTCTCGAGCCCACCAGAACCTTCAGAAGAGGATTTATGCCCCCCTCTGCACAGGGTATGTTTTACTGTATCTGCCAGAGGCACAACACATAATTTACATTCCCCCATCGAGTGTGCCGCACACCCGCATACAGTACGGGTTGGGATCATCTTTTGTGGGCATGGCTGGTATGTACATTTGAAAGATTTCCTCCTAAAACATATCTGTGACGTGACCTAGTTAGAGATGAAAGATGTTCTTCAGTTAAGACCCTGGACCTCAGGAGGACCTGGATTCATCTCCTTGCTCTATGCAGGACTCCTGTGTGACCTTGAGCAAGTTGCTTCATCTCTCAGCTTCCTTCTCTCCCCGACCCCACGTATAAAATAGGGACAAGGCTCCTTGCCTTTCCTTCCATCTTTTGTCTGTCTTGCTTACGCCGCTTATCAAAAGCTGTTAGTCCTGAACAGTTTACAACATTCATACACTGCACCCAGCACAGCAAACCCCATCGCCACAAATCTAATACACAGGGTAATTATCATAATGATCAAATCAGTGGAGTACAGTATTTCAGTTCCTTGGTGCATGGCGGGTCAGTCAGAAAGGAAGTTATTAGTGAAGAGTGATATTACAGCACAGAGGTCAGAAAAACACTTCGTTGTATAAGTAATGGGGGAGAGAGATAGATCATGTCCAAAGAGCCACTCTTTACAACAATTGCTCTGCTAATGCAAAGCTTACCAGCAATCAAGCCTAGCATGAGAGGCAAATGATACGATTAAATGAGAGTTACTGGAAAGATATCACAGGATTCCTGGCATTTCCTTCAGCTACAAGCATAAATAGAAAGCAACGTTCAAACCCCATGGAGAATTAAGAGGAGAGGGGCTAACCTTGCACAACTTGAACTTTATTGGAACAGGGCTCAAGTTCTAAGTGCTGCCAGGAAGAGATCTCTCTCATCACTCCTTGCACTGAGGTGTGTGCATAGTAAAGATAACCACAGAATGGTCTGTCTCTCATCTAAACAGTTCTCAGAGCTGCAGAGGACTCCCCATATACTCAGCTTATCAAATTGCTGTTGGGAATTTTAGCAGTTTGGGACCTTTTCCTTCCTCCTCATGTATGAAATCACAGACCTCCTTAAACAAACCATTTGTTGAACAAAACAACTACAGATCAACAGGCTTCCACACAGCTCAAGTTCCAGCTTAGTATGCCTTGTTTACCAGGAGCCACTTGCTGGATGCCTATACATCATAGAGACATCTAATGGCTGCATAGCATTCTTCAGGCAAATAAATCATTGCACTCCCCATAAGATGTTACCACAAGTATAATCAGCAAAAAAGTCTCAAGCTACCAGGGATCGGCAACCTTTGGCACATGGCTCACCAGGGTAAGCACCCTGGCAGACCAGGCTGGTTTGTTTACCTGCCATGTCCGCAGGTTTGGCCGATCGCAGCTCCCACTGGCTACGGTTCTCTGTCCCAAGCCAATGGGGGCTGCGGGAAGCGGCAGCCAGCACATCCCTCGGCCCGCGCTGCTTCCTGCAGCCCCCATTGGCCTGGGACAGCGAACCACAGCCACTGGGAGCTGCAATTGGCCGAACCTGTGGATGTGGCAAGTAAACAAACCAGCCCGGCCCCCCAGGGTGCTTACCCTGACAAGCCGCATGCCAAAGGTTGCTGATCCCTGAGCTAGACACTACTCAGTATAGAGAAGGGGGTGCTAATGGCAAGATGCACTTTGTGAGAGCTTCTTGGGCTTGGCGTTTGTTTCCCATTCCTTTTCCAGAGCCTGGCTCCAACCTGCTAGGCATGCTGTAAAGCCTACTTTTGCCTCAAAGGTTTGGGGAGGGGGTGGGCTTTCTGGAAGGAGGTCGGGTCAGGATTGTTAATAGGGAGCATTGTTAAAGAAGCTTGTTTGTCATTTGTCCAGGCAGCCTGTGAACCTCATTGAGCACACACATATAAAGTTACCCAGGAACCTAAGAGTTTGCAGAGACAGGGCCTTAGATAAGCACCATAGGCAGGAGATTCCCCTTTGGCTGTAAAAGGGGATGCCCTGTAGTAAAGCGCTGTATAATAATCCATTAGAGAAAGTGCCAGTCCGGCTCTTAAATGAGCAGGCTCACTGAGCAGCTATGCATCTTCTCAAGGACAAACAGCACTGCAGGACCATGGCATTGAGGGTAGCATAAATAGCTAGATGGACAAGCCGTCCCTCACCAGGCCTGCCATGTGTCTCACTTCTCCTCTTTCCCTACTCCTCCTTCACTTTTGCAACAAGTGCTCAAGCCATCCCTCCTCCCTGGGAAGGAGTAGGGAGCAGGCAGTTGCCTTGTCTCTGAAGAGGGGAGAAGTCAGCGCCATTTTCTCTCTCCCTCACTCATTCCCAGCATCCGCAGGGCATGTCCCAGAAATAGAATTCCCTGCCGTGCCCCCTTCCACACGACAGGGGTCCCTGTTTGGATATCTGATCACTTTAGAAATGTGAAACTAAAAGCTCATGATCCAGTCAATGAGGCACTGGACTGGGGCTCAGGTGACCTGGATTCTAGTCCCAGCTCTGCCACCCACCTGCTCTGTCGTCTTGGACAAGTTACTGCCGCACTCTGTGCCTAAGTTTCCCCTCCTTACCATTCATCCTTATTGGATTGCAATTTCTTCAAGCATGGACTGTCTCTTGCTATGCCTAAGTACAGCACCTAGAACAAACCACAGACACCCAATCTTGTCTGGGGCCCACAACTACCACATAATAATATGGTCATCATCAAGGGACCAGAAATCAAAGACATAACCCAGTGGGAATTCTAGGGAGGAATTGTTGAGGGTCAAGTTATGATGTAGCAGCCTGTGGTCATGTGTGCACATTTATGTGAGTGAAACAGAATGTGCTGGCCAGCAAGAGAATATTTGTCTGAAGGCATCTAGATCTTGATATGGATTAAAGAAATCCCTGTAAGTGAAAGTGTCACGTGAATGAATCGCAACTCTCGTCAGAATCCTGGCACATCTGAATCTGTAATCAGTGGTAATCATCATTGGAGAAACAGCCTTTCCTGCTTTCAGAGGGCCTGATACCTCTCTTCAGCCATGAGTCACCTTCTCACTGCATTCTCCTCCCCTGCAAAATAATGGCACCACACTGGCCTGACAAGTGTCACCTCTTGGTTCCCTGTCATTTTCACTAACATTTAATTATTTAAACAGGAGAAAGGCAATAAACAAGCACTGGAAAGTAACTTACAAATGCCTGTTAAAACACAGTAGCAAAGGATTCTACAGGGCATCCAACCCCGGCCTCTTTCTAGCAAGCTTTTACTGAAAATACAGTCTTTGGGATAAATGCCACCAGCCATGCCCAGACTCCTCACTGTAATGATGTTCACTTACAGTACACTAGTCGGCTCTCTGTGTGCAGTACAGCATTAACAGAGCATGGTCCCTCGGAGACAAAGCTGGAACTTGGGTTGTGTGGAAGCCCATTTCTCTGTAGCTGCTGCTGCTTGTTTAAAACAGGCTGCGACTCCATGCCTGACACTCACTTTTCCTTTGCTCTCTGTGCCTTTCCCTCTCGTTCCATCTTCATTTTTAGCATCCTCTTTGTTGCTGCTTTGGTAGCAAGAACATTTTTTCAGGACCTGGGAAAGATTCTCAACTCAACTCCTCCCCACCTCGGCCAGTGGGCAAGAGTTCATGAGACTCTCTCCCTGCCCCCGCCAAAAACAAACAAACAAACAAACAAAACAAAAACACATTACAAACATTCTTGGGGGTTTCTGGTAATGACTGTGGATTCAACAATTTCCAGTGGGTGTTGCATTCGCTGGGTTCTGGGGTGTTGCATTCAGTTCTGAGGACTGCCATACTAGAGTGATTGACAGCTTGGAGGGAGTTCAGAGAAGAGCAAAGGAGGAGGAGAGGGAAGAGATGCGGACAGGTCAAAAATATGCATGGTTGCATTTTGAAGCATTGACTGAAAATTTCATCAAAGTTTAATTGGAAAAAATGGAGGAGGAGGGGAATTTGTTTTCCTATTTCTTGGACGATAGAGCTGGTCACTTCCCACACCCCAAATTTCAGAGAAATTTTGAAACTGGATGAAAAAATAGAGGAAAAAAGAGCAGGGACAAAAAATTTTGACAGATCCCCAGGGTTTTGACCAATTCAACTGACTAAAGTGTATTAAGGTTGTAAACAGCCCCTCTGAGGTGATAAATGACTTATGGGAGCTCCTGGAGCTGGCCTTCTGAAATCACAGAATGGAGAATTTACCCTAGAAAGAATTCCTGAAGGAAGCTAATGAGACTGAGGGAAGTTCTCCCCCAGAAAGACTATCAAAGGTACTTATGTGGCCCCTCATCAGCGCAGTATCTAAGTCTCACAACCTTGAATGTATTTATCCTCACAACAGCTCGGGGAGTTCTGTGACCCTCTTCTGTGAGGGGGACCGAAGAGGCTAAGTGAAGTAACCAAGGTTACAGAGGGAATTTGTAGGGAGACCTGGGTTCCACTCCCTGCACTGCAAATCTTAGACTAAAGTGATGGAACCCTTAGGGCTTGGGACATTCGGAGTCTGACGCTGTAGCAGCAGGGATGCATCATTGCCAGCTAGAGGAGCCAGATGTGCACTAGTTCTGCTCAAGCTAGCACCTAAAACTGGGAGGGTAGCCATGGTGCCTTGGGTTAGCCATCTGAGCATGTACCCAGCAAGTCAGGCAGGGTTGTATTCAGCCAGCTAGTCCGACATGCTGCCCAAGCTGCCACTGCTCTTTTTAGACTCTAGCCACAGGAGGATTACCCAAGCTAGGAACTGCACCTGACAGCTGCTGCATAGACATACCCTTAAAATTAGAGCTGGTGCTACTTTGTGAGCAGTGGTGAGGTCTCAGCTGGAGACCAGGGATACTTGGGAGGAGAAGAGCATGAGGGAATGAAACTTTCATTTATGAGCGATAATGGACCTCACTGCATCTCATACAGGGCTAGGCAGAGCCCTCCATTTCAGTGTGGGGTGTTCACTGATCGCTGGCACACGAACTTGTCTCGGAAGCTCAGCCCTTGAAGGCACATTCCCTAGTACCACATATGCAATTACCCCAGGTAAAGACATATACTTTTCTCTCCACGCCTTTGATATGTGACTGTCCCCACTACTGCCCCCACTGAAGTCACTAGCAGGAGATATTATTCTGTTCCTAGAAAAAACTCTCTCTCCAGATCCTGCCCTGTGAGAATCGCGTACTGTGCTGAATGCCTTCCCCTCCCCCCACTAGCTCATCATGACAGTGCAATGCAAGCGATGATCACTGAAGTACGTAATCTCACATTTATAGAGAACAGGGGAAATGCTGCTAGGATTAATGCTGCCGACTGATCCACAGAGCTGCCCTCTAAAATAAACAGTGGTTGGTAATGGTAACTAGTACATAAGAATGGCCATACTGGGTGTGACCAAAGGTCCATCTAGCCCAGTATCCTGTCTTTGACAGTAGCCAATGCCAAGTGCCCCAGAGGGAATGAACAGAAACAGGTCATCATCAAGTGATCCATCCCATTGCCCATTCCCAGCTTCTGGCAAAACTAGTGGGAGGGGGTTTGTCATGGGTTTTGTGTTTGTTTTATAATTTGTATTTTAAAGAACTCTTCAATATAGTGTCACATCGCAGCCCTCAAACCACAAGGAGGAAAGCAGGAGAAATTGTGTCAAACAGACTGTTGGGATTTAATCCATACTGTTTGCAGGAAGAGTCAATTTTCAAGACAGAATACAAGCGCTTAGCGAGAGCTACCCACCGCAGTAAACTTGTCCGGATGAGGCAGCGTGCCCGAGCAATTACAAGTGAGGTCAGTGAAATCCAAAGAAAAGCTTTTCTATTGTTATTCACATCCTGAGGAGTTGTCTAAAATCTGGTGTTTACAGCTTTTAAGAAAGCTCTGTGCATTTCTCTCCCATACCCCCAGCTCCTCACACTCTGCAAGATTATCAGAAGTGACAAGCAATTTGGGTCATTCCTTCTGGGTACCAAAATTGACACACCTTGAAGGGGCCTAATTTTCAGGGTATGATGGCCCAGCCTTCTGAAAATCAAGCCCTTTTAAGGTATCTTTAGCTGGACACTCAACATGTTGTGTCAATTTTTCCATCTATGACTCTGGCTACAGACCACCGCCGCGTAATAGTTATTTAACCTAAAATGTCTCTTGCTGTTCAGTGTGTAGTTCTAAGCATCCAAGGGACTGGAAGAGGGCAATCTTGGAGTTCCACATTTATTCTCACTCTGACATTCATACCATGGGCTCAGTTCTTCAGCCAATATGATACCACATGAAATGCTGCTTGAAGTTGTACTGTACCTGCATAGGTCGCAGAATCAAACCACAGGTCTGGGCAGTTCACAGCTTTTGGAATCATGCAGTCATCTGAATGTAGAGCTAGAAATGAGCAAATCCCACATTCATACTGTTACAGCTATACAAAGCTCCCACCTATACCTCTTGGCCTTAGCTTCCCTTTTTCGTGAAGTAGCAAACCTTCATCTTCAAGGGATTGCATGATGGCTCACTAATTTATGACTGAAAACATTTGGAAGATGGCAATGCAAGGCTCCATTTTCTAAAAGCCATTGCAAACCCAGCTCAGGCTCCAAGTACCAAGCAGGAAGATGCTGCAGTCAGAATTTTGCTAGCTCTGTTCAGTGAAGAACTGAATCTAGCTCACTCTTCCATAGCTGAATTAGGCCTATATTTTAGCTTAAAAAGCACCTCTCCACAGCTCTACATGCTGTATAGAGTCAAGATTCCACCACCAAGTGATGCACCTGAACACAATCCTAACCCTGTTAGTCACAAAACATGGTCAGACTCCTGCACAAAACCCCCAGTGACTTAGACAGGGAGTTATTCCATATGGTAGGCTGAAAAATCAGGGTCCAGAGCTCCAGGCTAGATTTTCCTCACCCAAACACAACATTAACCACCCTCTTTGCAGTCACCTCTCAGCCTCGTGACACAGTTAATAGAAAATAAACACCGATTTGTGCTACACATTAAGCAGATGCATTTTTAATAAGTCTCTACCTCCTCTATGGCAATGGTAAATGCATCATTATGTCTTCCAGACAGTTTCTGAACGCTATAATAGAGGGGAAAGTGGTAAATAGCAAAGGCATCAGCCTGCCTACAAAACTCAGCTAAAAAATCATGATATGTGACTTACCTCCTTGAGGAAGATGACCAGCTCTGAGTGCATGTCTTCTGGGATTTAGCCAGTACTTTTGTTTGCTTTGGTTTTCCCACCTCTTTGCTTCTCACAGGGGTGGGTCTTAGACCTTGGCTAACCAAGGATTTCTGAATGGCTCTTTCCTCCAGGTGCATGGATAACCCAGATGGGGAGATAAAAGAGACCTCAGGGACAAACATTATTATTAAGCACTTATTCAGAAGGACTTTTCAGGAAGCCTCAGGTTGGCCCTTTCTAGAAGGAAGGACAGACAGAAGTTGAATTTGCTGCCTGGGGATTGTTTGCCTTCCTCTGCTAAGCTGTTAGAGGGGGAAATGTCAGGGAAGGCTTCAGCTGGAGATAGCTAACAAGTTTCACCTGGAACCATCAAATCACTGACTAATGAGAAGAGGTAAGAGCCATCTGCTTGCAAGGGGGCTTGCTCCTAGGTATGTATGTTAAAAGATTTGTATAACTTGGTGCTTGATGTATTTGAACACAGTGGTCAAAGACAGGTAGGAAGGTGTCAGGTTTGTGACCAGATGCCTTCTGTTCACACTCAGCCAGCATAACACTGATTCAAATCCCACATACCGTTGCTTTAGGGACTTCAGTGGTGCATCAACCTCATGCTTGGCCCCATGTGTGTCTGTGTGCACGTGCCTGCCAAACAGAGGCATCTGCCAACACCCAAATGCATCGAAATCTCTGATTTAGTTGGGGATTGGTCCTGCTTTGAGCAGGGGGTTGAACTAAATGACTTCCTGAGGTCTCTTCCAATCCTAATACTCTAAGTCAGTAGCAAACCCTCAATGCAGAAGTTCTGTTCCACAACATCAGAGCAGTAAAATATGGTGGGAGAGGGAATAGATGAGGTTAGAACAGTAAAAGTAAGTGACAAAGAATCTCAAGGCAAAACTTTATTACAGGTTGCAATTCAGGGCTTTTCTCTTACATATCTTTGAACCCACCCATTTGTTTACAGTGGAAGCTCTCACCATGTTTTTTTTAAATGTAAAATCTAAAGGCACGACACAAGTCAGTGCACCAAACCTACAACAGTACAGCAAATCAGTGCCTTTATAGCACCAGGTCTATTGAAGCACTATTTAACCATTAACTAATAATCCTCATAGCATCCCTGTGAGATAGGTGCACTGCTGAGGTATTATTACCCTATTTCACAAATGGAGGTATGACTCATCTGAGGCCAGGCAGTGAGTCATGGACAAGGCAGGATTTGAACCTGAGAATGGCCTGGCTCCCAGTCCTCTGGATTGCACTATCTATCTTACAGGTTAATGTTTCTCACCCAGTTTATAATTTTCTAGAACCATCATTGTATTTGTTTGCTCAGCTATGGCCAAATACTAAGGCTGGTGGAAAGCAGTAATACACATACATAGCCCTTATGAAGGGTTTTTTCCTCTTCCAAGCACTTTTTAAAATAATCCTTCCAAGTACCTCTGAAAAGTGGGTCAATCGTATTGTCCCCATTTTACAGAAGGGAAAATGGAGGCACAGCAAGGTGAAGTGAATTGCACAAGCTCATAGTAGTAGTCAAGGAGTGAGCCAGGAGTCTATCTTGAAGGTTTCAGCCTCCCAGATCACGCAGCTCTGGATAGTACTCTTTGGTATTGAGCAATTGATTAAAAGCAGTAATGTCCTCCCCGCCCATAATCCTGTGTACATTTTTGAGAGTGGAGTCATACAAAAAGTCCAATTTATCTACTGCCCTGCTTTTCTAGCTATCAGATCAGTTCTTTGTATCGATCACTCTAGCACAATAGTTCCCCACCACAAAGAGCTGGGAGGTACTGACCCAGAGTAAACGCAGAGAGAGATACAGAATAATTGTGGTGACGTATTGGTTGTGATGTTCCAGTTGTAACACTGCTTCGCTAGGCAATAGGCTGCCTTATCCTAAGTCAGCACAGCCCCACCCTGGCAGAGCATCAAAGCTATCACTGCAACATGCTCATAGGTCACATCAGCCTGAGTCCAACTAGCGTTTCACCTCTTGGGGAACGGGAAAAAATGCCTCTTGCTGAATGGGAATCGATGTACATTCTTTGAAGGAGCCTAGGTTTTTGCCCAGCTAATGCAAAAAAGGGATGCGCACTTGTGCCACAACAGAGTCCTTCCTTTGTGCAAACTATTCCTTAAGATGCGAGCAACTTTTGATTGGAAGTTCTCTGGTCTGTGTACCTGGACATTGCTTTACTAACAACTGGGTGAAAGACATTCCTGGGCCCTATGTGCTCCATAAGGCTGATCTTCACCCTTAAAGACTAGAGGTGCCATAGCATACCCTGGGAGCTGAATGTGGCTTATATATAGGTGCTACCAAATTCGCGGTCCATTCTGGTCCATTTCAGTCATGGGATTTAAAAAACTGTCAATTTCATGATTTCAGCTATTTAAATCTGAAATTTCAGTGTTGCAATTGTATGAGTCCTGACCCATGAAGGAGTGGTGGGGGTGTTACAAGTTTATTGTGGGGGGGAATTGTGCTGCTGCTGCTAGCAGTGGCGCTGCCTGCAGAGCTGGGCAGCTGCTGGCTGGGAGTCCAACTCTGAAGGCAGCGCAGCCGTCAGCAGCAGCACAGAAGTAAGGATGGCCTGGTATGGTATTGCCATCCTTATTTCTGCACTGCTGCTGGAGAGGTACTGCCTTCAGAGCCGGGTGACCAGCCAAGAGCTGCTGCTCTCCAGCCACCCACCTCTGAAGGCAGCTCGGAAGTAAGGATGGCAATCCCGCAACCCCCCTGCAACTCCCTTTTGGGTCAGGACCCCCTATTTATGAAACACTGGTCTCCACGATGAAATCTGTATAGGATGGGGTAAACGCACACAAAAGACCAGATTTCATGGGGGGAAACCAGATTTCACAATCCATGACACATTTTTCATGGCTGTGAATTTGGTAGGGCCCCACTTATAGAGCCTTGTAAAAATGTGGAAGTGTCAGATGAGGGGCAAGAAAAAACCCAAGCAAATTCTAATTATGTCTAAGAAAGAGCAGCACCCAGATCAACGGTGCACAGTTGTGCTAATCACCATCTTGGAGGACACTGGAATTCAACTGAGGACCTCTGGTGTTCAAAGCATGAATGGCTACAGCATGAGCTTAAAAAAAAACAACCAACCAACCAAAACATCCTTGCCTGTGGAGAGCAGTAATTAACTTATGTGCTGTGGGGCTCAGCCAGACCTGGAGAGGGAAGATGCAGTGTTCAGTGGGTTACGCATTTTTCTTTAATTATGTAGTTATTAACTAGAGCTGGTTCAAAGAACTTGAAAAGTTTCATGAAGCTTTTTGAAAATGTTCACAGAAATGTTGAACGATGGCAGCCAGCTCCAATGTTTATTAGACTGGCAAAGTGGGGAGCTGGGACTCTTGCTTTTTGTCATGTGCTAAATTCAGTTTTATTATCTTATCCTACTAACCCACCCACCCCCCCAACGGGTGTTTCATCCACTGCTATCTTTTATGGAGCTTGTGAGGCTTAACATATTTGTGCTGCACCTAGCTCTCTGGGGCCCTGACCCTGAACTGAGATGCTCAGATGCTTGGGAGTAGTTATACGTATGGAAGCTATGAACAGGCCTTTGGATCCTGGCTGGTGCCTGCTGACGGTGCTGTTGGAGAATTCCTGACAGTTTTCAATTAATTCAGCTGAGGTCTAGTTTTTAGAGCTTTATTGAAACAAAGCAAGTTAATAAAAGATAATGGAAAGAGTTGCACAAAGCCCAGTGTCTGTAATGAGCTCTGTTTATTAGAATTAGAAGGCACTAGGGGGTTTCAAGGACCAGGGCTGAATTTTTTAGGGGTCCTATGGATTGTGGAAGCCCTAGGCCTATTAAATCCAGCCTCTAACTCAACATCAGGATTTGTCATGAGTGAGTTTTAATTTGAGTAATTAAGCTGAACTTTGAAGAGCAAGAGGTTGGATACTTGAATCCAGACCCCCTCACCTACCTCCCAAAAAAAACCCAAGAGCTGGCTTGGATTTTGTCAAGCCAAAAGCTGATCTAAAAAGGCTTGCAAAAATCAGCACCCGCCCTCAGCTTGCTCCTTTGCAATGGTGTTGTGGTCCTGTTCCTCCAAAAGACTATAGCGTTATTGAGAGTGGGAAAGTGACTCTGCTTCATGAAGTCCATCTCTTTGCCTTAGAGAGACTAGGAAGAACATCTCAGAGAGATAGCGAACAGTGCTAGATGTCTGTTGGTCTCCAGCTGTTCTATACTGTCTCTTGTTCTATACTTAGATTGTAAGATCTTTAGGGCAGGGACCAACTTTTTGGTCAGTGTCTAGCGCAATAGGGTCCTGGGCTAGAACTGGGGCTCAGATCTATCATCACACTAGATGCACAGGGCTTGGAGGGGCCCTGCTTCACCCTGACATACCCCTTTGGTGTAATTCCATGGATTGCAGTGGATTTTCTTACAATTCACCCTATCAGGCAGCAGCATCAGAACATGGAATTTTTGTTTCAGATCTCCACAGGCAAAGACAAAAGAGCCTCATACATTGTTGCACCCTTCACCACCAGTGCAAACCCTTAACATCACTGACTGGAGCAGTCCCAGAAACTCCAGGGGCATTATTCACCGCAGTAGCATTATAGAAACATAGGACTGGAAGGACTCTCAAGAGGCAGGATTAAGTAGGTTTACACCATCTCATGTGCTTACGTGTTTGCAAGAGGTGGGCATAGGTACATAGGTTGGTCACAGTCAGGATATTTGTGACCAAACTCACTGATTTTCACCCTGCTTGCTCCAGAGTTACTGGGATTGGGTATGTGTCTAGCTTCAACTGCATGCAAATATTCCCAAACCCATTAGACTCTGCCTTAACTAGAGGGTTAAGTTATAGCAGACGAGGGTGGAAAGTTGGTTCCATCTGACCCTGTGCGTCGCTGTAGTTTCACTCCTGCAACCCAGCTACAAGATTACAAAAAATAATAAAAATAGCAAACCCTTTGTGGGCCAGCCTCAAAAGGGGTTTGCACAGCTCCCGACACGGCCCCCTGGGTTTATCTACACACAGATTAGACTAGTTCGGCATTAAGGAGGTGCACAGCTATGGACTCTCTTTTCCTCATTGCTTGTTTTAACTCACTCGCGGGGGCACTGTTCAGCCCCTAAGGATAATACTAAGGCAGCACCCAATCGGAGACAGAAGCAGGGTAGTGAGGGCTTCAGCATCCTTCGGGGCCCGGTTGTAGAACTCTCCTTCAGTGGAGGAGTAGGACCAGTTGGAATAGCCCTGGCCCACTTGGTGGCACCTGCTTTCCTCCTGAAGCGCCATGTCCTACGCGGGAGTGGCGAGACCTCCCAACAGCGCCCAGGCCGTATCCAATGGCAGCCCCGGCAGCAGCTGCTGCGGCCATCTTCACACCACCGCTGTGGCTGCTCTCTTTGCTCTGGCTGCTGCTGCTCTTCGGTAGAGCCTGGAACCCTCCGCGCATCCCTCTGCTTCCTCCTCCATTTTTCCCGCTTCCTCCTCCGCTTCTTCTTCCTCCTCTTTGGTAAAACGCAGCCTCACCAAAGACAGCGAGCACTAGCATTATTATCCAGTACCAGGCCTTCAGGGTTCTCCTCATCCTGCCACACCTGCAACAGGTACACGAGGGAGAGAAGTGAGCACTGGATTCGCCACAGGGAATGCTACAAAGAATGGCGCATTGATACCTAGCCCACCAGTCTGTAATTAAGATTCAACAGACCAGAGTTCTGTTCCTAGCACTGCAGCCATGCTGCTGTGTGACCTTAAGCAAGGCTTTGTGCCTCGCTTTCCCCTCCCACTCTTTATCTGTCCCATCCATCTAGCTCCTCCAGGAAGGGACTCTGGTACAGTATAGCACTTAACACAATGAGGATCCAATCTCTGGGGAGGCCCCTCGGTGCAAACCCTTAATACAAATAATATTAAATAGATTTGCTACCTAGGGGGTCCTCTTAAAGGAGAGAGAAAGTTTATATGCACTTGAGTGCTATAGAAGATAGACAAAAATTTCAGAGCAAATCTGTGCCACAATTATTTAAAAGGAGAGGTCTGGTTATAGCTGGCCTGAAACTGGGACCGTTCAAACCAGTGAGTCGATGAAAGGACAATTGGCATCAATCAAGAGATTCCCATTAACTTGTTATTTGGACCATGTCCTTAGAGTATTAAAATCACCAGAACCACTTGTCATCCCGCTGTTCACTGGGTGAGCTGCAGTAACTTGCATTGCACCCGTGACACAGCAGAACCTTCTCCCCCGGGAGCTGACCAAACAAAAACTGTTGTGTGTAATCAGCTGAGCCATCACCAGCCAAGCGCTAACACTGGACACACCGTCAAGGTTTACAAAGCACTTTTGACAAGCCACATGCTGATGTGGTTCCGTAGCTGGAGATTCCATTTCAATGGATGCGCAGACATAGCATTTAAGGCAGCAATTTGGGTGCAAATATCTGTAGGATGACAGCCATCAAATAGCCCTTTTAAAAAAATATAGGGGATGAAAAACAAAAAGTATAAAAGCTCATATAGGGCAGATGGGGGAGGGGGAGAGAGCTGCTTTATTTAGTATTTGTTACAGACGCTGATCCTGCAAACTGAGCACGGCTAAACGTTTTTTTGAGCAGCACCAGGGCTCTGCTGAGTGCCTGTCAACCGGCGCTTACAGCTCAAGATCAGCAGAGGGTCCAGCTGGGTGTTTGTGCCATGCCCATCCCCATAGCATCTGAACAGAACTGCAATAAACAACGTATGCAGTTCTTGGGCAGAAAGACAATGCCGATAGTAAGGCAAATGGTTTATTTCCCATCTACTGCCGGCTCCCCATGCCAGATGTCATTTCTGACACTGCCTCCTCATTTAAGTATAAGGAATAAAGGTGAGTGGCTCATCTCATGAGAAAACACTCAAGTGTATCCAAGTCAGAGCAGGGCTCTGTACTCTGTACTTTTCACATCATAGGATCCAGGCTGAGTTGCATGTGTTCCTATAGGCAAATCTTGGGATGCTACAGCCTTGCAATCTTCACTATCCCCTCTCTGCTGTTTCTAGGGACCCCACAAGCATAGTCCCTCAGTTCTATCCTTCCCCACCTAGTCCCCTTTATTTCTGCTATCTGAAGGCATTTAAACCCAATCATCTGCTGCCATCTTTCCCTCACATGCTCTTTACTTTAAATGCTTAGGAAGTAATAGACACAAACAGGTTAACATGTCTGCACACCAGGTTGCAAGACAAGACTTATTTCAGAGTGCTAGCCATGTTAGTCTGTATCAGCAAAAAGAACGAGGAGTCCTTATGGCACCTTATGCTCAAATAAATATGTTAGTCTCTAAGGTGCCACAAGGACTCCTCGTTCTTTTAACCAAGACTTAGACCTTCCTGTATTTAAAAGGAGGCAATCCAGGAAATGCAAATCAAACCAGGAGCCTGTGAAAATACATGTTAGATCAGATAAAGAAAATGGCTTCACTTACTTGTTGCTGGGGCAGTAAGAGACAGCTTGATTCCCTCCAGGGAAATAATCTGCTAAGGAAGGACTTCCAAAGTGCCGCATTCTGCATGTGTGCTGGTGATAAAGCATCAGCTACTCTACAGGATTAGGATTCCCCATCAGCTAACTATGACTAACAAATAGAGCTGACATCACTCATCACATCCTGCCCAATGAGGAACACGTTAAAGGCATGTGCTCTCTTTGGAATGGTTACTATTAGAGACACTCTGCAGACTGTCTGCTAGGGCTTCACTCATTCACTCGTGGCCTTCACATGAGGGTAGGGTGACCAGATGTCCCAATTTTATAGGAAGACTCCTGATTTTTGGGTCTTTTTCTTATATAGGCTCTTATTACCCCTCCACCCCATCCTGATTTTTCACACTTGCTGTCTGCTCACCCTACATGATGGGTTGCAGGTTGGCTTTGCAGGATGCAGCCTTACTTTCCAGAGGGGTGGTGTCAAACAGGCAGATTTCAGTGCAGATGCTTAGCCACTGGGAAGAGGATGGAATCCACTGCACAGGTACTGGACAAGGTTATGGAGGAAGATGTCCATTTAACAGGTTAAGACTTGTATCTGATTAACAACAGCATCTGTGGAGACACTAGGCAGGTTAACCTTCCACAAGACAAAGCCTCAAGCTTCAGGGCATAAACTGATATCAGGGTCAGGAAGGAATTCCCACACACACTTGGTACCAAACAGCACAGTTCAGCTCTCCATGGAGGAAATACAGCCCCAGGTAAAGGGTGTAGTCTCAGATAGACTTCAAAGGTACTTAAGTGATGCACAGACATTCTGCTGCCACTCTACAAAGGAATGAATTTTGCCATCTGGAAGATAAACATCTGAAGAGTCCAGCACTGAGGAGTGAGGCAGATAGGCTATCAGGCTAGATTGCCAAAAGGCCAACAAGAGACAATTAAGATCAAGTGCTGTATGTCACTATCAAATGGGCTTTTGGTCTGTGCCACTGGGGAAATTTTTGGGATGCAACCCTCATAAGCCCAATTGAGGCATAATGCACCAGATGCTTAGCTAGTGTAAGGAAGCTCCACTGGCACTCCAACCCCTAGTTATTCTCACACTGTGAAACCTTTCCCCTGTTTTAACACTTGTTTATTCAACTTAGTCTTGTCTCCTCTTCACCATCAGCTCTAAAAAAACAAATAAACACAAACTCAGCAATCTCAGTAGCATTTCTATCCGCAAAGTGCTTTATTTGAAAAACAAAAAAGGATCTAACTCATGTGCTTTGATAACGTATTGAATTGTTACATAAGCTTTTCTCATTAATGAGGCATTGTCAAAGTCATAGTCAAAATACACAAAAAGCATTTGTCACTTTACAATACTTTCAGTAACACATGCTAGACAGATTTGTGTAAAAATAAGGTACCATTTAAAAAAAGCCTACAAAGTTACACTACAAAAACCTCAAGAGAAAGAAAATAACCACAAATTTTAGTTAGCATCGACATACAAAGAGATATTGCTAGTTTAGCTCCAGAATGAGAGAGATTTACACAGAGGTTCTACTTATGTCAATGATAAAGCAGATATTGCAGGTGGTAATTGAGGCTCAAACTGCAGCTCAGCTAGGGATGTGGGGGCAAACCCAGTAGTGGTTTTAGATTTGGATCTGGGTTCACATTTATATGAATTTCTAAAGGATTGGGAAAATGGTTCCAGCATTGCCCCGGTTGCTGCACATCTGTCACTGGCGTAATCCCAATTGCTGCTCATTCTCTTAGTAACAAGGATGCACTATTGCCCCATTCGTTCCCCTTTTGCAAACAGATCTTGGTGATCAGGATTTATGTCCCCATGCCATGTCAGAACCGTGCTGGGGAGAGCAACCATGTGAGGTGCAGGGCAATGAAGAAATGGAGCTCTTCAATTTTTCTGGCAAGGAAGCAGAAGCCCAGCATGCATGTTCGCAATGGCTCTCAGAGTCTGAACCTGTGTACACTGAAGGCCTTGAAAAAGACTCCTATTGCCTTCAATGAGGAGCAATGTAAGGGCCACTCTAAGTTAGGGAAATCTGCGCCCCCAAAACACTGTGACAGCGCAAAATGGTGCTGGTACTAGAAAAAGCTGCAGTGGGGTAAGCACCACTGACTGGGCACTATGGTCACGTGTCTAAAGATAGAGAAATATGCCATAGTGCAAGACCCTAATCTACACAGACGTTAGCAAAAAGTCTTACAAAGATCTCTATTCACCATATACCCAAGGGCAAAGTTAGCCTAGACTTATTCATTAACAAAAAATGTACATAGTGACTCAAAAACTAAAAAAAAAAAAGACACCAACGAATTCACAAATAGCTGGTTCTGTGCTACATGATCCCAAAACAGGTGTGGAGTAACCTCCCAAAACCACGCTGATCGGAACCTCAAGTTGCAACTCTTCATACGGTCATTGTGCTGGCTTGAGTTTCTTTATAATAATGTCTTCCAAGAGAAACTCATTCTTGGAAACTATTTCCCTGGGTGATATTTGGCATGTTGTGTAGATCAGAGAGATTCACATCATTTTTTTTTTCATTCCCCAATAGAACTAGTGCAAATGAGAAGCAGGGGAGGGGGAAAAAAAGAAGGGTTACACGACCAGATACAAGTGGAAAAGAAAACAACATGAATAGGCAGTTCTCCCACAAAAAGCCCAATGGACACTCGACTGCAGCTTCTTTTATTTTCAGCAGAGGCCATGCAATCAAAGGCAAATATTTCCAAGCCTAAAGAGTCTCTCTTCCCTTTTAATTATTACAATAGAAATGTGCTTTTATTTAATCAAGTCATTTTGTTGCATGTTACTGTTTTGTGCCTTTAATTATGGAGGGGGGAGAGGGCAAGGTTGCCTCTTAACACTGCGTGTGTGAACTGAGCCCTGGTAAAAAATGCTAGAGGCCTCAGTTCAGCAAAGCACGGGCTTAACTTTGAAGGTTGACATAAGTGAGCCTCAAGCTAGGGTGACCAAATGTCCTGTTTTTATAGGGACAATCCTGATATTCGGAGCTTTTTCTTATATAGGTGCCTATTATCCCCTTCCTGATTTTTCACGCTTGCTACCTGGTCACCCAACCTCACGCACATGCTTAAATGTTTTGCTGAACCAATGCCCATGCGACAGCCCTGGAGACTGGATAAACATACACGGCATTAAAGGGACAGTATAAGCTTCCCCAACGCTGCCATGGCTGCATGCCTCAGAACCACGCCCTCTTCCAAGCAAGGGAACAGGGTTCTGGCTCTGGGGCCTGACAGCATTTAGCTTCTCTGCTGAGTCTCCCAGCAAGAGAGGGTTGTTAGCACCTACTCTGGCATTGGGTTTCATGCCATCAGCACCAGTTCACTAGGAAAACAACACATTCCTCTCCCATTGGGCCACTCAACAGCCATCAGCGTACAACAGCTTCCATCCGGACTTCGATCTGAGCTAACTAGAGCGGCTTAAAGAATGGGGCAGGGAATTGCAAGAATAAAGTAAAAAAAAAACAAAAAAAAACCCTGGTGTTTCTGTGAAAGTTTTTAGCAAAAATTAGAAAAAAATTTTTCCCAGCTTTAAAAACAAAAAACGAAACAGCAGTGCAGGGATGAAAGGCTCTTTATCCCAGTGCTCTGGGACATCCACTCCCCTTCTCTCTGTGTGTCTGGTTTTGTTACACACTTTACGTAGATTGAGTGCTTTCTGCTATAGACGCTCTAAAATATTAAAAACACTATTTGCCCACAGATTGAAACCTATTCCATATTAAGGTACACAATGTAAAGCCACCAGCAGGCAGCTCATCACAGCAACGCAGAGCCCGCATGATGGAGATGCTCATCGCCCATCTGGAAACTCAGCTTGGCTCCTATTTCTTGCGTGATCCTACTGAGGGGTTACACGAGCCAAGAGAGACAGGAGTGAACCACGTCGTACAGATCACACCAAAGCAATGAATCCCGAGAGTAAAGAAAGTGAAGAGACAGACACCATTATATTCAAGTCCCATTTAAAACGAAACCAAACCCATTCTCCTTAGCAGTACCGGACGCAATGTTATCCTCCACAATTGACCTGCTGGGAGCTATTTCCCCAGGGCATCTTGGGACAGCTGAACACCTTAGGGCTCAATGTCCGTCTGAGAAATGCTGGCAATATACCATACATCATAAAGGAAATAAAGGCCCCATAGAGATCTGGTCTTAAGCCAATCAAGGAAAACAGAGACCGAGTTAATTTAGGGCATGCTTGGAAGTCTGCCAACCCCACTGCCAGTTTCTCTGTTCACTGAAGACCAGCATTAGATTAATCTTTGAAGCCGTCATTTACAAGCAGGGCTTTCTGTTATGGGCTCTGCAATGCAGATATTAAGGACTGAAGATCAAATTTGGGCTGGATTCAGAGAATAAGTGTCCCATGTCATCCCAGCTAGGCTTTGAACAAAGAGCCTGCTAGTCTGTAGGAAGCAGTTCTACCTGTTGAGCCAAATGAAAGGATGCCACTTACAACCAAGCTGGGAGCCTTACAAGTTCCATTGTGCTTTACATCCATCATACAAAAAAAACCCACAAGAAAAACGCACACACAGTGGAGATGGTAAACACTATTTACAGACAGTCAGCTAAATTTAAGACATCAGGAATTGAACGGCTACTTCCACGTCGTCCCTGTCAAACTAGTTGGAGTGTGAAGCTAATGGTGATATTATAGTTGCTTGCAGAGATTAAAAATTCACTGACAACTAGCCACTCTCCAATCAACTGCCCCAACCCAACTCATGTTCTGCAACTGAGGAATTGCTCAGTATAACTCTAGACAAAGACAGTACGCTGGTGGGAGTCGGTTTCCTTTGCTTGAGGAAGTGTTTATGGATCAAGAGTCCTTAATCACAGGTGTGGACAAATCAAGGGTCTTTCTTCAAACTGGTTCTGAGACAAATTTTCCAGAAGCTCTTAAGTCTCCGAGGCACTTTTGGGAAAAAAAAAAATTGTCCCCCCCCACCCCCAACCCAAATCTCAAAACATTCCTCTGGCAGATGCATCAGAATCTAGATAATTGATGTCAAGCTACATGGAACTGCCACATCTTGGCTCCCTTTATTCCTTGTGATGACCACGTGAGTATCACACAACTGGAATATCTCATGGACACACCCAGTCCCTGCTGACTTTGACAGCCTGACCTGGCAAAGTGCTTAGCTCAGCAATGCACCTGTCAATTTGCCTCTTGATACCATTTTTTAGGCTGGTCATAGAGTCATCAAGTTTAAGGCCAGATGGGACCACCAAATCATCTATATTCTGTTTAACACAAGCCACCAACACCACCCATACACCAAACCTACCAACCAACAGTTTCTGAAGCAGGGCTCCACTGACACCAGAATTACTCCTGATTTACACAGAGAGGGGAGAATCAGCCTATCACATGTGAGAGAACTCAGCACCTTGCAGATCAGGCCCTCACATCTAGAAACCACGTACACTTAACACTCCTCTGCCCCCACCCCCAGAAGCCGCCCTGGCCTAACTCCACACCATGACCCACAGACTCCAAGCTCTCAAGGACAGAACAGGCCCAAATCACCAACAGGTGATGGTTATAACTGTCCCCACCCCCGTCAGTCCTCCCAAGAGATCTCATGGCGCATCTAGGTAGGTGCATCTCTTCCTTTCCAGCTGCTGTCTGTCCTCCCACCAGCCCTCTGGGAGCTCCACGTCCTGCTCACGCTATTCTTCGGTCTCCGCCTCACTTTGGGAAATCTACACTGCCATTTCCAGCTCAGGCAGATGATCAGACCTAGCGTGGTGTATAAGCTAGCGCGCTAAATAGAACCGTGCAGCTACAGCAGTACAAGCGGTGGCATGAGCTAGCAGAAGCGAGTCATTAGCTAGGCTCTTGGATGGGATCGTACTCAGGTGGCTAGCGTGGACCTGCTACCTCTGCTGCTACATTTGGCATGCTAGCTCAATCAAATCTAGCCACGTGTACATCTCCCTGAGCTGGGAATGAACCTATAGCTGCAGAGCAGACATACGCTTGGTGACCAACCATGAAAGTGAGGCGGCAAGCATCAGAACGAGGCAGGAAAAGCCAAAACCCAGGGGACAACAAGATGCATCTCCCACCCATACCATGCGGGGGGAAAAAGTATATCTTTTGTGGCTGCACTCTGAGAGCCCTCTGAACAGGAAAAATAAAGAACAAAGAGGATTGTCCTGTATGGGAAAAAGGTACACAGAACATATATCTTGCCATCAAAACACACTTCATAATGCATGACATTCTGGCACGAGTGGAGGTTGGCAGGAGTTATTGCAGCAAACTGGCTACCCGTACTGGGATTGGGTCTGGAGCATTTACACGGACTAGTATTTTCTAAGTTTGCGGGCATGGCAGAAGCTGGTTTACTAGCTTTTGCGAGCATGAGTCTTGTTCTCTCTTTTGCGTACAGACATGAGACCCTATGCATAGTAACATCAGCACTCAAGCATGGATAAGCATCTCAGAATGGCAGTAGGCAAGAAGCAAAGGAGCATGATCCACTCCTCTCAGCTCAACTCAACTGGTTCTTCAGTACAGACACTGCAGGTCAAGGCGCACTGGCATGCCACACCAGCCTTGGTGGGCATATCCCAAAAGCCTTCTTTCGACATGCCAGCAAGGTCAACTCTCCTCTTTGTGAATGCTAGGCTTGCATTCTGTCAATCATTTCCTTTGAGAGGAGAGGAAAAGAAAATTATTGGAAGGTTTTCCTTCTGCAGAAGGAGTCCATTGACTCTTACACATCCATGTCTGCTGAGCAGGTACAGGACACACATTCAATCTCCACAGGGTTTTGCATTCAGGTTTGGTTCCCAGGATGGAGTGCATCTTCTTTTCATTCTTCATGTAAACAATGTTTCTTAGAGAGACTGATCGCCGATACAGGGCTGCAGCACAGTGCTGAGAAGAACTTTAGATTGTTGCCGGGCTCTCAGAAATCTCTTCTAGTCTTTGTTCTATCATTAACCGGAGGACTGTGTATCTAGAGAGAGAGACAGAGAGAAAGAGCCTTGTTAGAGCTGAGCCCCAAAAATCTAAGTACCCTGATAAATTGTCAACAATACTACAACTCCTCACCCATATGAGCTTCACAACATGCCCCGAAGGTCTTTGAACTTAGACTCTGACTGTGCAAGGGAGTAGAGGAGCCAATTTCCATGAGTCAAGGGCCTTCTACCTCTAACCCAGTCATAGTCTTCATACAGCTGTGAGCAGGATGTTAAAAAAAGAACTAGATAAATTCATGGAGGATAGGTCCATCCATGGCTATTAGCCAGGATGGGCAGGGATGGTGTCCCTAGCCTCTGTTTGCCAGAAGCTGGGAATGGGCGACAGGGGATGAATCACTTGATGACCACCTGTTCTGTTCATTCCTTCTGGGGCACCTGACATTGGCCACTGTCAAAAGACAGGACACTGGGCTAGATGGACCAATAGTCTCACCCAGTATGGCCATTCTCATGTTCTTGTAAATCTACAGGCCAGCAGCCCAAGATATTCTCAATTGTCTGGTAAGCATGAGGAGAGGCACAGGCCTCTGAGGTAGCCAGAGACACAAACCAAAGCAATATGAAGCCATGTGTCAGCCCAAACTTGCATGAAACGTTTGGGAACCTCAGACAAGCCTGCTTTGAGCTTCACAACAAACTTTGTCCCAAGCTCAATGTTTAACCAGACAGACCTCTCCCAAGGTCCCATCTGTTTAACCACTGGAAACAAGTAAGGCTGAGCTTGCCAGGGACTTTTTAAACACATGAATTAGCTGGCACATTTAGCTACTTTAAGAAAATAGAAGACAGAACGCTTCCTCCTACACCCACCCTGCATTCTTTATGGGGACATATACAAATGATGCCTCTAGTTGAAATACTGCCAGAAAGGGAGCATTTTCATCTCTGTCAATTTCTCTGCAGGAATAGCAGTGAACCATTCTCACAGCACTTCATCACAGGCCAGGTTCTCAGTCAGGGAGCAACTGTGCCTTCATGCCTCACAGTTCACAAGTTCATGCTGCCAGAGGTCTGACACTGGTTGGGTCCCTGCAAGAGAACTGGCAGCACTGCTGGGATGTCAAAGGACACAAAGAATAACCTAGAATTCACCTTCCTAGACACACTACTGTTCAAGTCAATGCAGCTGCACCAATGTAGGGCCATAGTGTAGATTTGCCCCAAGACAGCAGCTAAACAGTTAGTGTGTTCGAAGTCTGAAACCAACTGAACTGGCATGTTTGCATCCACTGAGGATAGACAGACAATCACATTGTCAGCTCTCTGACGCACCCGGCACACTTGGAGGCGCTGTGAAATAACAATTCATTATAAAGACAGAGGAAATGCTACACTGGAACAGACCATCTACTCTGGTATCCTGTCTCTGCATTCCAGCCCAGCAGTGGCTGCATCTGAGGTGGGGTGAAGCCATCCCCGTTAATAGCTGAGGAGCACTGAGATAAGAAAAAGGTGTAGAATATTGTCAAAACCATTTATCAGCATCATTATTATTAAAATGGATCCCATTGCCAGGAAGCCCCTGCTGCCGCAATTCAAGAATGGGCTATATGCAATATCAGTGTCTTCTGCTTCCCCTCTGTGCAATTCTGTGAAGGTTGAATATTGTAGGGGGAACCAAACTTTTCAAAAGCAGGTGCTTAACTTTAGGCAGCTACACCCAGATAGGCACCTGGATGTGTGGCTCGCCTTTTCCCTCCCCAAGTACTCACCAACCAGTAACTCCCTTTAAATTGAGGGAGATGACAGCAGTTCAGAACTTCTGCACATCGGGCCACTTATTTAGGTGCACAAGTATGGATTTAGGTATATGGATCCAGAGGACTAAACCCTGGGTCTGGGCGCCTGATGCTTCTGCTCTACCATCCAGCAGCCACGGCACAGCCATGATCAATGCACTGCAAATCCTGGGAGACTAAATACCACAGGAAGTACACCCTGGAAGACCCAACTGGCAGCCCAGATGTAATAAACTGAGGCATGGATGGTGAAGTCCCCTGCCTGCTCCAACCAGCAGGCCTGACAACCCACAGGCTCCTAATGTCACAATATCTTTAAGCACCTGCTTGTGACAAATCTGGGCCTCAGGCATTCATGGAAGAAGCCCACAGGACTATTTTAACTTGAGAAGGGAGCACTTACTTGCGCATAAGTTTCTTCACTTCACGGTCTTCTTCTTCTTGGAGCTTCTGGATGAAGCTTTTAAGAACTGGCATTTCAAATTTGATGTACTGAGCAACCTGCGTTGAAAGGAAAAATAAGAGAACACAATGGATGGAGCACTACCAAACAAATTCCTGTAATCGGCAGATCTGAAAGTGCTTTAAGGGCATTTAAACCTCCGACCATCCCGCCCCCCAGGCCCCGGCGGCAGCATTCTCCCAGTACAAGGTTGATAAACTGAGGCATGGATGGTGAAGTCCCTACCTCCCCCTGATGCAGAGAGCCAGCACAAGTCTATCACTTATAGCAGTTGTGCTGGCCCTATGCACAGGGAGTGACCAGCTTTACAATAGATCACACTGCCAGTGACGTCAGTAGCAAGAGAGTTAGGCCAACTCTGAATACTTCCAAAAGCCCACCCAAAGCGTAGGCAAAATCACAGGCCCCCAATGTAACTGCTTAGGCAAAACACCGCTTGCCCTCTATTACATCCAGGCACCACACGCCAGTGAGTCTATAGCTTCTTCTTATAAACCGCTGCTCACGGGTTTAACTGTACTCCTTTCACAGGGTGCTGCCTTGCGATGCGAGTTTCCTTCCATTCTATGCAATGTAACTCAATGCAATAGCTGTTTGTGCATTTGCAAGAAAGGCAGCAACACCAGCGTTGGGAAAACGTTGACACTTGGCAACACCTCACTGAAGGTTCTTTGCAATTGGCCACAAAATATTTCAAGACTAGAATGATCCTATAGTACGACGCAAGAGAAAATCTAGACAAACAATGGCAGTTTCCTTAAACAAGATGATTAAATACGTTTATTCAACCATTACTGAAGCTAAAGGCAAAAACAGAAATTCCTGTTTTTTCTGAACCGTAGGGGCCAGTATTCTGTTTTGTTACACCAGTGTAACTTCACTGAAGTCAGACAAGTTACTTCAGGTTTACACTGGTCTAACAGAGCAGAATAGATCCCTCTAACTCTAAATGAAAATATCTTTTCTATCCATACCAGCTTACTTTCTGCTAATACAAATCACATAAATCAATTAGTGAAGAGACCTCCAATAATAATTTTGGCTGTACAAGCTGATCTCAATTCTGGAGTGAACTCTAACCTCTCTCCAGTACATGTGCACAGATCCTAGTGCATGTGTGTCTACTGAGAGAGTGAAACCTGCTAAGTTCCATCAATTCATATAAAACACTACCTTGAACTCTGCTGACTTTCTGTCCTGTTTGCTGAAATTAAATGTGAGGACAAACAGGGAATCCAGCTCCAATAGGATTATACTCTGTTATCCACCAGATGGCAGAATATAGCTATTGGCTATAAGCATTATTTTCTCTCCTTTGAAAGGATGGATGATGTCAAGGGACATGTTAGAAATGAGAGGTTGTAATGATTGTTGATCAAATGTGGAAGAGCTAAAATCTGATCGCATGATTGGTTCTTGGTGCTATAAAACTACGGTAAGTGACAGAAGGTCAGGGGAATACCCAGGCAAATCCAGGTGATTTATTAATCCAAATAGTGCCTGTTTTTACCATCCCAAAATGTTCCCATCCTGACCAGGGATAAGAAGTTCAAGCCTGAAAAATTTTCATGAACGAAAAATTAAAAACCAAAACCAATAAGGAAGACCCCCAAAAACTCTGCAATCAGGTCAAAAAGTTATATTTCAAAATGTTTAGTTTTCAACTTATATATTTTTATAATATTTTTATTGCTATTTATGTCAAATTTTTAAACAAAAAAAGTCTCTGAATTAAAAAACAGCTTTTTCCATTTCAAAAAAAAAATGTCAAAATGGGACATTTCAGCAATTTCTAAACTTTTCAAAAAATTTTCCAAGTGGAAAATTTATCAAAAAAAAAAAAACAACCCTTTCCCATGAACAGTTTTGAATTCAGATGAATCTGCATTTTGTAACAAAAAATGCTTCCTCAAAACATTCCCAACCAGCCCTACAACCCAATCACTAAGGAGTTGAGTACTGTAGAGATGGGGTGTTGCTAAGAGAACTCAACTTGGTAAACCTTCTGCATGGACTCTGCCATCATCCACTACAGCGATGAATATATATAAATCAGGTTTGGCTACTATTTGGGAACTGTAACTTCCCCCCTTATCAAAAAAATCCTAGAGAGAGATGAAGGCTGAATCTTCAAAATGGATCTTAAAGATACTTAAGGTAAAATTTTCAGAACCACCTAATTGGATTTAGTCTCCCAAGACCCAGTATGACCTACGGACCTCTTGATGCCAACTGGCTGCGGACACTCAGGATGCATCATTTTATGGGGATCCCTACGGACATGTAGTAGAGCTCACCAAAAGGTGTCATGTGATGTCTCTACCAAGAGCCCACTGCTCATTATAATCCTTACAAAATGTACGCAAGAAAGATATTTAAGAAGTTATGCATCTATGCTAAAAAATTATGCTCATAAGGTCACGAGGAGATAAGCATCTACCTCTTCCCTAAAAGGAATATGCTATCTGCCTATCTGGTCCTAGGTGTGCTTAGAGTTACCACCTTTGAAATGCAAAAAAAAAAAAAAAAAAAAAATGGCACCTCACACACAAGGCAACTCCACACACATACACCACCTTTTCCCCCACAGCCACTTACAGTATCTAGACAGACATCATATATAGATAAGACTGAGAATATCTCATGTCTCCTCACTCCTGTGGAACTCAACCCCTCTCTATGCACATTCACAGTGTGCTTGCGTGTTGGTGAGCAGACAGCTGCTGTATTTTCAACAGTTTTGATCTGTTATCGCAGAATGGGGGACATTGCAGCATCTTTAGCTGGACACACACTTTTAATATTAGCTATCCCAGTGTGTTTGATAATAATGCAAATTTGTATATCCATGTTAAAAAACAAACAAACAAACAAAAAACAGCCATGCCAGTCAAATACTGGCCAGATGGTAACCCTACTTGTACGGCATATTGTTCACTTCACAATGAAAGATCGCAGCCACCCCTGGCTGCACAGCACTGGCAAGCAATGTTTTAGACATGAGAGTATCTTGTTAATTAAGTCCAAGCTCTAGAATGCATGTTACCATTTTATTTATAGGTAACCATTTGATTCCAACACTTCTACTTGCTATCATTTGAATTCATATGCTTTGTTACCCTGACTCATGCCTGTTTTCACTACCAACATATCTAAGTGCTGTGAGTAACACAGAGTGTTGCTCTCAGGTCAAACTTGTAAGATGAGGGTTACTGTTTCTTTGGAACTCTAAGAATACTGCGAATGTCCAGCAGACCAGGGGCTGGATGCTCCAGGGAGATGCTTTCAGGGCTGGGCGGTTGGAGTGTGCCCATTGCTACCCCGTAAAGAGAGAGCGCAAACAAGGCCTACAGAGGCTTAGAGAGGACTGCTTGTGTTGCTGAGGCTGGTAGAGTTGGGAAGTAGGCCCAGACAAGGCTCCCTCAAGCTAAGGGCAAGT
The DNA here is from genome assembly GCF_007399415.2 of Gopherus evgoodei. NCBI lineage: Eukaryota > Metazoa > Chordata > Testudines > Testudinidae > Gopherus > Gopherus evgoodei. Next base: position 153,192,291 of record NC_044323.1, on the reverse strand, counting down.
GACAGTGAGGTGTCTCACAACATTGGGCAGCCCGGGAAATGTCACTCCCACTGAAAAAGTCCCCAAAATTTAAGTTTTACCCTACAAAACACAACTACCATCATATTTGGGTCCCTTAAACTCATCCCACAATAGAAACAGACAATAAGGTTGAACAGCAGTTACCCTTAAAGAAACCCTAGATATTCCCATAAAGAAAGATCCTCTGTTGAATTTTTAAAGCCATCTTGCAAACTATCCCCCTGCTATAAGCTATTAGCATTGTTTAGTTTTAAAATTCTATAGGTCTTCTCTGTAGACTTATTAGCAATGCTTTCCATGTTTGTTGAGCCAAGCAGGAAGTGATCTTTTTTCCGAATAATGCAAGAGCATTATTTCCCTGTCCTACCTCGTCAGTGCCAAAATACAAAACAGGGCCAGAACACTTGAGATCTCACAGCACTTTTCGCAAAAGCACTTTATGTATCATCTTCACCAAATTCCACTTAGCAATAACTTTCTGCTTTCCTAATCCCGTTCCCCCCCCACTCTCAGTTATAGATTATGGGGCCCTCTATTTCCTCCTAAGAGTAACACCATGTTCCAGTCCAGAGGCAGCAGCATGAAAATTGCAGGCACGCATGATAGCGGGAAGAGAAATGGCGAACTTCAAGCACAGCTCAACACTAGATCTGCATTTTCCACTGAACAAGTTATGCACTTGTAGCATTTGTACTCATGCTACAAGTATGACTTAATTGCAACGCTAGCCAGTTTTACCTGGTTAAGTGCTGGCAGTGCCTCCCTATGTTTAAGGGAGGATTGCCAACCTGCTCTTATCACAGCACAAGCATACGACAATATATATGAACATTCCCACACCCACTTATTTAAATAGCATATCCCCGAAGCAGAACTGTACTTGGGAACATAAGCCTTCTTACCCAAACTAGCTGTTTTACGTCTTTTCCCTGCAAGACCGCCTGTCCCTCCCTCTTCTTTCAGAGAGACCCCATGTTTTTTATATTCCTGAGCTGGCTATTATCAAACACATTTAACCTGCCTCCAGGGTGAGACAGCAAAATAGTTCTGCACATCACACAGGGTCTTAAAGCTTAACAGCCTATGGTGCTCCATTCAAAGACACTCACATCATAGGTGACTTCTTCAACTTGGTCCTTCTCCATCAGGAAGACCTTGGAGACCTGTTCACACGGCCCTTGCAGAATGCGGGCAATCAGTGGATAATCTGTAGCCTTCAATTTCTGTTTTTCTACAAGGGCCCCCCACACACAATATATAGGACAGTAATTAGAAAAACAGACCATACAAAGCAGAAGACACTATTTTTAATCTTGGCAGTATCCCTTAAAGCAGCGACTCACAATCTTTCCAGATGACTGTACCCCTTTCAGGAGTCTGATTTGTCTTGCATATCCCCAAGTCTCACCTCACTTAAAAACAATTTGCTTACAAAAATACACAAAGGGTCAGAACACACTATTACTGAAAATTGGCTGACTCTCTCATTTTTACCATATAATTATAAAATAAATCAATTGGAATATAAATATTGTACTTACATTGCAGTGTATAGTCTATAGAGCAGTACAAAAGTCATTGTCTGTATGAAATTTTAGTTTGTACTGACTTCACTAGTGCTTTTTATATAGCTTGATCTAAAACTGGGCAAATATTTAGAGGAGGTGATGTATCCTCCCAGAAGACCTCTGTGTACCTGCAGGGATATGGGTACCCCTGGTGAAGAACCACTGCCTTAAAAGATATACAGCGGAGGTCGCCAATTAAGCCAAGTTACTCTAAACCATTACAGCTAGAGGATTTCTTCCAGACTTACCTCCACTGGTGTGGACAATATACAATGCAAATTCGTCAGCCGAGTTTTCAATCTGAACCCAGGAAAAAAGAAAGATGTCAAAGCATCAAAGGCAGCTAGATTACTTTATGAAAAAAAGAAACACTTGGCACTTCCATAACATCTTCCATCCACCTTGCATTGATAGGAGACAGTTCTCCACAATATGCTTTTGGCTTCAGGCAAGAATTCTAGTCATTTAGTAGATGGGTTAAAAATAGGGTAGAGCTAGGTACAGAGTTTAGTATTCCTTTAGCTCAGGGGTGGGCAAAATACTGCCCCTGGGCTGGATCCAGCCCATCTAACATTTCTGTCCAGCCCACCAGGCTCTTTGGCTGCCCCCTCACGATCTTTAAGCTGCTAAATGTCCAGCAGCGCAGCACGGTGCTTAGGCAGACAGCCTGCCTGCTGTGGCCCCATGCTGCTCCCCAAAGCTGCCAGCTGCTGCTGGCATGTCTCTGCACACCCTGGCGGGAGGCAACTTTGTGCGCTGCCCCCGCCCCGAGGGCCATCCTCATAGCTCGGAAACTGGCCAATGGGAGCTGCGGCAGTGGTGCTTGCAGGCGCAGACAGCACACGGAGATCTGCTGCCTCCTTCCCTACAAGGGGTGTGCAGAGATGTGCCAGCAGCAGCCAGCTGCAGCCGCTTCCGGGTGCGGCATGGGACCACGGCAGGCAGGCAGCTTGCCTGAGCCCTGCTGTGCCACCAGCAGGGAGCCATCTGTGGTAAGCGCCTCCCGGCTGGAGCCTATACCTCACATCCCCTCCCGCACCTCAACCCCCAACCCTAGGTCAGAACCCTCTCCTACACCCAAACTCCATCCCAGACCCTGCACCCCCTGCTGCACCCCAATCCCCTGCCCTAGCCCGGAGCCCCCTCCTGCACCAAACTCCCTCCCAGAACCCGCACCCCCTCCATTAATACAGTAAAAATGTGTGGCCTGTGACGACTTGCCAGAATTCGTGGAGAGGCCCCCCTGAGAAAAATTATTGCCCACCCCGCTTTAGCTTTATTATGGTAACACCTAGCAAACAGAGCCCCATTGTGTTAGGTGCTGTACATACATGTAAGTAGCATCTCTGCCCCAGAAAGCTTACAGTCTAAGTAGACAAAAGGTGCCAGGGGAAACAGACACAGACAAGGGAAGCAGCAGGTCAGTAGCTGATCCGAAAACAGAGTTCTGGTTTCCTGACTCCCCCCTCCACTGCTCTGTTCACTAGGCTGTCCTGCTTTGGAGAAAACCCCTCCCAAAGTGGGAAGCAGAATCCACCTCCCTGCTTTAGGCACAAGAAACACTGCTTAGTCCAAGCAATGGTTCACTTCTGACTTTGCTTGGTGTGAACCAAGCAGTTGCTCAGGATTCTCTAATACAAAGACCCTGTTGAACTAAAAAAGCATCTTAAATTATACGAGTTCAATGAGAAGGTTTAATGGAGAGAGTAAATTGGGATAAAACTTGCCTTAAATTTATTGAGCAGCAGTTTGAGGGCTTGAGAAGTGGTCATTGTGCTGTTTATCCTGACATTAGTGACTGAGCCATAGGCTGGTGTGAACACAGATGTCTAGGGATGGAAAAGACACAAAGGATTTAGATTATGAGAGACACAATATGCATGAGTAATTTTCCTCACAAACACGTCCCCTCCCCCACCTAGGCAAAGTTCACTCCAATGCTCTCCTCAGCCCAAGGTCTAGGTACCTTTCAAGTCCCATTTAAACCCTATTTTGAAGAATTCAGGGGACCCCAGTCTTACTGCACATGGATGGGTTTTGGGGACACAGCCAATGTCGCCAAAAGTAGGAACGCACTACAGAGATACTCTTCAGCCACATAATCAGTGCTGACATTTGAATAGTGACACTTTCTTTTTAATCTGCTAGTCAAGTTATTTTCTGGCACTTCAAAAGTGAAACTAAATGCTCTGTCTGGGCTCCAGGTCCCTACTTTGTGATTGTAGAAATGCCCGTTGATGGAAAACCGATGGCGTTTGATCCGCCGCTGTTCACTTGGAGTACGGAAATTCCCCCTGCGACGGACTCCCACGTCGCTCCGGGTCCGCATCAGCTGTGGAGTTTCCTCTTGCTGGGGTTTTAAGTCTCCGACATCTGAAATTAAGAGTAAGAATGGCTTTAAAACAAGACTCTCATGTGTAAAAGGAGATACCACTGGAGAAACATGTGTCACTACTACTTAGATGGTCAGCTCTTTGGGGGAGGGACCATCTCCTTGTTCTGTGTTGGTAAAGCACCCAGCACAATGGGATCCCTGGTCCTTGACTAGGGCTACTACGCACTACCACAAAAAAAAGACCTCAAGAGGTCATCCAGTCCATCTTGATCCTACACTGAGGCAGGACCAAGTAAACCTAGATCATCCCGGACAAGTGTTTATCCAACTTGTTCCCATCATTGGAAGCTGTTAAGAATTCCACAGCCTCCTTTGCTAACCTGTTTCAGTACTCATCTTATAGCTAGAGAGTTTTTCCAAATATCTAACCTCAGTCTCCCTTGCTGCAGATTAAGCCCATTAGTTCTTGTCCCATCATCAGTGGACACGGAGAACAAATGATCACCTTCCTCCTCCTAATAGCCCTTAACAGATCTGAAGGCTTAGCAGGTCCCCCTTCAGTCGTCTTCTCTCAAAACTAAATGTGCTCAGTTTTTTTAACCTTTCCTCACAGGTCAGGTTTTCTAAACCTTTGATCATTCTTGCTGCTCTCATCTGGACTCTCTCTAGTTTGTTCACATCTTTCCTGAACTGTGGCACCCAAAACTAGACATAGTACTCCAGCTGAGGCCTCACCAATGCCAAGCGCAGGGTGTCATAAACAGATAGCTAAGGGTTAATGTCTCTTTCACCTGAAACACCTGACCAGCGAACCAATCAGGAAACTGGAGTTTTTCAACTTTGGGTGGAGGGAATTGTGTGTCTGAGTCTTTTGTCTGTCTGCCTGCTGTCTCTGAGCTTTGGAGAAGTAGTTCTATTTTCTAATCTTCTGTTTCTAAGTGTAAGGACAAAGAGATCAGATAGTAAGTTATATGGTTTCTTTTCTTTGGTATTTGCATGAATATAAGTGCTGGAGTGCTTTGATTTGTATTCTTTTTGAATAAGGCTGTTTATTCAATATTCTTTTAAGAAATTGCCCTGTATTGTGTTATCTGAATACAGAGAGATCATTTGTATTTTTTCTTTCTTTTTATATAAAGCTTTCTTTTAAGACCTGTTGGAGTTTTTCTTTACTTCAGGGAAATTGAGTCTGTACTCACCAGGGAATTGGTGGGAGGAAGAAATCAGGGGGGAGAGCTGTGTGTGGGTTGTATTGGCTAGCCTGATTTTGCATTCCCTCTGAGGAAATAGGAAAGTACTTTTTGTTTCCAGGATTGGAAACAGAGAGGGCAAGTTACTCTGTTTGGATTCACAGAGCTTGTGTCTGTGTATCTCTCCAGGAGCATCTGGAGGGGGGAAGGGAAAAGGGATTATTTCCCTTTGTTGTGAGACTCAAGGGATTTGGGTCTTGGGGTCCCCAGGGAAGGTTTTTCAGGGGGACCAGAGTGCCCCAAAACACTCTAATTTTTTGGGTGGTGGCAGCAAGTACCAGGTCCAAGCTGGTAACTAAGCTTGGAGGTTTTCATGCTAACCCCCATATTTTGGACGCTAAGGTCCAAATCTGGGAATAAGGTTATGTCATGGTGGCAGCCGTGGGATATAGACAGAATCCAGAAGCCAGTAGAAATATTATATTTTTCTTTTCTCTGCTAAGGGCTTTTTAGCAGAGAGAAACAGTTTGGTTTTAAAAGGGAACCAGAGAGAATTTTTTTTTTCTGCTCTCTTTGGCAGTGTGTGCCTTGCATGTTAAGCAAGAAGTCGTTAAGGGCTATCACCAGTCTTTTGTCATGCAATAGCCCTCCCATTAGGAGGCAAGTACCAGCACTTATATGCATGCAAATAAAGTGGTTTTTCAGGTTTACTTAACATTGAAGATTAGCTAAAGGCACTGTTGCTAGGCAGACTTCAGGAGGCAACAGAGCCTGCAGTTCAAAAGAGAAACACCGGAGGGCACCCCAACACAAGAAAACAGGAACCATGTCTACCAGGACAAAAATGGAGGCCGAAGACCAATTCAAAGAAGCTGAACACAGGCGAGAGATGGAAAAACACAAACAGGAACTAGAAATAAAACAAAAAGAGATGGAGATAAAAGAAAAGGAAGAAAACATGAAACTGGCAGCCTTCCAAAGAGAACAGGCAGCCCAAGAGGCAGCACACAAAAGAAAACTAGAAGAAGAAGAGGTGGCCTACCGAAGGAAACAAGCAGAAGATGAGGCGGCCCACCGCCGAGAAATGGAAAAACAACAAAAAGAAATGGAAAAACAACAAAAAGAAATGGAAAAACAACAAAAAGAGAATGAAGAGAAGGAAAAATAGAGAAAACATGAACTGGACTTGGCAAAAGCTGGGCTGCATGTGCCAGCCAACCCTAACAACCCGTCGCCAGTTATTGCTCCACAGCACAGGAAATTTCCCACCTACAAGGCAGGTGATGACACCGAGGCCTTCTTGGAAAATTTTGAAAGAGCCTGTCTTGGGTACAGCATCCCCGAAGACCAGTACATGGTAGAATTAAGGCCACACCTCAGTGGACCTTTAGCAGAGGTGGCAGCTGAAATGCCTAAGCGGCAAATGAATGACTATAAACTTTTTCAAACCAAGGCCAGATACAGAATGGGGATAACCCCAGATCATGCCCGTCGGCGTTTCAGAACCCAAAAGTGGAAACCAGAGGTGTCATTTCCCAAACACGCCTACTACATTGCAAAAAACTATGAGGCCTGGCTAACAGGAAACAACATTCAAACCTTGGAAGAACTGAACCTCCTCATACAAATGGAGCAGTTCTTGGATGGTGTTCCTGAAGACATCACACGGTACATACAAGATAGAAATCCCAAAGATATCGCTGAGGCGGGGGAGATTGGAGCCAAATGGATGGAACTGGCAGAAAGCAAGAAAGCTACTGTCAAGGGGAACGATTACCACAGGGGGCACACCGATCATAAACCCTACAACCGAGGACAGCCAAAGACCCCACATACCACCCAAGTAAAGCCACACATACCCTACCCTTCAACCTCACCAGTCTCCAGTAACTCACCTCGGCCCAGTGACCCATCAGATGGAAGATGCTTTAAGTGTAATGAACTGGGACATATCAAGGCCAACTGTCCCAAGAACACCATGCGAGTGCAATTCATTACACCACCATCACCCCAAAGATCCCCAGGCCCAGATGCCTCTCAAATACCCTTGGAGCGAAGGGAAAATTTGAGAGTGGGCGGAAAGAAGGTTACTGCGTGGAGAGACACGGGGGCACAAGTGTCAGCTATCCACCAATCCTTCGTTGACCCCAAATTCATCAACCCAAAGGCCAAAGTGACAATTTACCCCTTCATGTCACAAGCTGTAGACTTGCCTACAGCTCAACTGCCTGTCCAGTACAAAGGCTGGTCAGGAATGTGGACTTTTGCAGTCTATGACAATTATCCTATCCCCATGCTACTGGGGGAAGACTTGGCCAACCAGGTGAGGCGGGCCAAGAGAGTGGGAATGGTTACCCGTAGCCAAACCAGGCAAGCTTCCAGACCCATTCCTGTTCCTGAGCCGTCCACAGACGCCCCGTCTGTGTTACCAGAGACCCAGACAGAGGTAGTGGATCCAGATTCCATGCCAACCACTGAAACAGCCACAGCATCTCCAGTCCCAGGCCCGGAACTGGAACAGCAACCAGCAAGTGCAACCACATCTTCAAACTCAACGCCAGAGGGCGCCAGCGAGCCAGAACTGGCAGAAGCAAAAGACAGCCATACCCAAAAGGCTCAGCCAGAGCCTGAAATACCCTCAGGTGCACCAGCGGAGAGCGGTTCACCAGCAACGGAAACAACCCCATCACCTACATCGCTTCCAGAGGGACCAAGCCCAAGTCCACAGTCTGAGGAAGAACTGGTGACCCCAGCCTCAAGGCAACAGTTCCAGACTGAGCAGGAAGCGGATGACAGCCTTCAGAAAGCTTGGGCGGCGGCACGGAGCACCCCACCGCCTCTCAGCTCTTCTAATCGATCCCGGTTTGTTATAGACCAAGGACTTTTATACAAGGAAATTCTTTCTGGTGGACACCGGGAAGAATGGCAGCCGCAAAAACAGTTGGTGGTTCCAACTAAGTACCGGGGGAAGCTCTTAAGCTTAGCCCATGATCATCCCAGTGGCCATGCTGGGGTGAACAGAACCAAGGACCGGTTGGGGAAGTCCTTCCACTGGGAGGGGATGGGCAAGGATGTTGCCAAGTATGTCCGGTCTTGTGAGGTATGCCAAAGAGTAGGTAAGCCTCAAGACCAGGTCAAGGCCCCTCTCCAGCCACTCCCCATAATTGAGGTCCCATTTCAGCGAGTAGCTGTGGATATTCTGGGCCCTTTCCCAAAAAAGACGCCCAGAGGAAAGCAGTACGTACTGACTTTAGTGGACTTTGCTACCCGATGGCCAGAAGCAGTAGCTCTAGGCAACACCAGGGCTAACACTGTGTGCCTGGCCCTAACAGACATCTTTGCCAGGGTAGGTTGGCCCTCCAACATCCTTACAGATTCAGGGTCTAATTTCCTGGCAGGGACCATGGAAAAACTGTGGGAAACTCATGGGGTGAATCACTTGGTTGCCACCCCGTACCACCATCAAACCAATGGCCTGGTGGAAAGGTTCAATGGAACTTTGGGGGCCATGATACGAAAATTCATCAACGAATTCTCCAATAATTGGGACCTAGTGTTGCAGCAGTTGCTGTTTGCCTACAGGGCTGTACCACATCCCAGTTTAGGGTTTTCACCATTTGAACTTGTGTATGGTCACGAGGTTAAGGGGCCATTACAGTTGGTGAAGCAGCAATGGGAGGGGTTTACACCTTCTCCAGGAACTAACATTCTGGACTTTGTAAGCAACCTACAAAGCACCCTCCGACACTCTTTAGCCCTTGCTAAAGAGAACCTAAAGGATGCTCAAGAAGAGCAAAAGGCCTGGTATGACAGACATGCCAGAGAACGTTCCTTCAAGGTAGGAGACCAGGTTATGGTCTTGAAGGCGCAACAGGCCCATAAGATGGAAGCATCATGGGAAGGGCCATCCACGGTCCAAGAGCGCCTGGGAGCTGTAAACTACCTCATAGCATTTCCCAATTCCTCACTAAAGCCTAAAGTGTACCATGTTAATTCTCTCAAGCCTTTCTATTCCAGAGACTTACAGGTTTGTCAGTTTACAGTCCAGGGAGATGATGCTGAGTGGCCTGACGGTGTCTACTACGACGGGAAAAAAGACGGTGGCGTGGACGAGGTGAACCTCTCAACCACCCTGGAACGTCTGCAGCGGCAACAAATCAAGGAGCTGTGCACTAGCTTCGCCCCATTGTTTTCAGCCACCCCAGGACGGACTGAACGGGCATACCACTCCATTGATACAGGTAATGCTCACCCAATCAGAACCCCACCCTACCGAGTGTCTCCTCATGCCCAAGCTGCTATAGAACGGGAGATCCAGAACATGCTACAGATGGGTATAATCCGCTCATCTACGAGTGCATGGGCATCTCCAGTGGTTCTGGTACCCAAACCAGATGGGGAAATATGCTTTTGCGTGGACTACCGTAAGCTAAATGCGGTAACTCGTCCGGACAACTATCCAATGCCACGCACTGATGAGCTATTGGAGAAGTTGGGACGTGCCCAGTTCATCTCTACGATAGACTTAACCAAGGGGTACTGGCAAGTACCGCTAGATGAACCTGCCAAGGAGAGGTCAGCATTCGTCACCCATGCGGGGGTGTATGAATTCAATGTCCTTCCTTTCGGCCTTCGAAATGCACCCGCCACCTTCCAGAGGCTGGTAGATGGTCTACTAGCTGGACTGGGAGAATTTGCAATTGCCTACCTCGATGATGTGGCCATTTTTTCAGACTCCTGGCCCGAACACCTACTCCACCTGGAAAAGGTCTTTGAGCGCATCAGGCAGGCAGGACTAACTGTTAAGGCCAAAAAGTGTCAAATAGGCCAAAACAGAGTGACTTACCTGGGGCACCAGGTGGGTCGAGGAACCATAAGCCCCCTACAGGCCAAGGTGGATGCTATCCAAAAGTGGCCTGTCCCACGGTCCAAAAAGCAAGTCCAATCCTTCTTAGGCTTGGCCGGATACTACAGGCGATTTGTACCACACTACAGCCAAATCGCTGCCCCATTGACCGACCTGACCAAAAAGACCCAGCCAAATGCCGTTAAGTGGACTGATGAGTGTCAAAAAGCCTTTACCCAGCTTAAGGCAACGCTCATGTCTGACCCTGTGCTCAGGGCCCCGGACTTTGACAAGCCATTCCTAGTAACAACAGATGCATCTGAGCGTGGTATAGGAGCAGTGCTCATGCAGGAAGCAACAGATCACAACTTCCATCCTGTCGTGTTCCTCAGCAAGAAACTGTCTGAGAGGGAAAGTCACTGGTCAGTCAGTGAAAAGGAATGCTATGCCATTGTGTACGCCCTGGAAAAGCTACGCCCATATGTTTGGGGACGGCGGTTCCAACTACAAACTGACCATGCTGCACTAAAGTGGCTTCATACTGCCAAGGGGAACAACAAAAAACTTCTTCGTTGGAGTTTAGCTCTCCAAGATTTTGATTTTGAAATTCAACACATCACAGGAGCTTCTAACAAAGTTGCTGATGCACTCTCCCGTGAGAGTTTCCCAGAATCCAGTAGTTAAAAAGTGTTCTTAAAATGTAAAAGTCTGTTAGTTATATACTTAGTGGTATATGTAAAGGTGCATGTGTTGTATTACCCTGGTTATTTTCAAGTTCTAGAAGGAAATTGCCGCCAGTGAGCTTCCCCACTGTCTGCAATTTGGGGGGTGTGTCATAAACAGATAGCTAAGGGTTAATGTCTCTTTCACCTGAAACACCTGACCAGCGAACCAATCAGGAAACTGGAGTTTTTCAACTTTGGGTGGAGGGAATTGTGTGTCTGAGTCTTTTGTCTGTCTGCCTGCTGTCTCTGAGCTTTGGAGAAGTAGTTCTATTTTCTAATCTTCTGTTTCTAAGTGTAAGGACAAAGAGATCAGATAGTAAGTTATATGGTTTCTTTTCTTTGGTATTTGCATGAATATAAGTGCTGGAGTGCTTTGATTTGTATTCTTTTTGAATAAGGCTGTTTATTCAATATTCTTTTAAGAAATTGCCCTGTATTGTGTTATCTGAATACAGAGAGATCATTTGTATTTTTTCTTTCTTTTTATATAAAGCTTTCTTTTAAGACCTGTTGGAGTTTTTCTTTACTTCAGGGAAATTGAGTCTGTACTCACCAGGGAATTGGTGGGAGGAAGAAATCAGGGGGGAGAGCTGTGTGTGGGTTGTATTGGCTAGCCTGATTTTGCATTCCCTCTGAGGAAATAGGAAAGTACTTTTTGTTTCCAGGATTGGAAACGGAGAGGGCAAGTTACTCTGTTTGGATTCACAGAGCTTGTGTCTGTGTATCTCTCCAGGAGCATCTGGAGGGGGGGAAGGGAAAAGGGATTATTTCCCTTTCTTGTGAGACTCAAGGGATTTGGGTCTTGGGGTCCCCAGGGAAGGTTTTTCAGGGGGACCAGAGTGCCCCAAAACACTCTAATTTTTTGGGTGGTGGCAGCAAGTACCAGGTCCAAGCTGGTAACTAAGCTTGGAGGTTTTCATGCTAACCCCCATATTTTGGACGCTAAGGTCCAAATCTGGGAATAAGGTTATGTCACAGGGATGATCAGGGAAGCTCCACGTGTTACCCCTGCCCCCAGCGCCAGCACCACAGCTCCCACTGGCTGGGACCTGTGGCCAAGGGGAGCTCTGGGGGTGGGGCCTGCAGGTGCAGGCAGTGCACGCTTCGCAGAGCACCCTGGCCCCTCCGCCTAGGGGCCGGACATGGCGGCCACTTCTGGAGCAGTGTGGAGCCAGGACAGGCAGGGAGCCTGCCTTAGCCCCACTGTGCCACCATCGGGGAGCCGCCTGAGGTAGGCACTGCCTGGCCAGAGCCCGCAACTCGAGCCCCCTGCCCCAGGTCAGAACCCCCTCCTGCACCCTAACTCCTTCCCAGACCCTACACCCCAACCCCCTGTCCTAGCCCTAAGCCCCCTCCCACACCCGAACTCCCTCCCAGACCCCACACCTCCTTCTCCAGCTTTGAGCCTGCTCCCACACTCCAAACCTCCTGGCCTTGACCCAGAGCTCCCTCCTGCATCCCAAGCCCCTCATTCCCTGCCCCACTCCAGACCCCACACCAGAGCTCTCACCCCTCCCACGCCCTAATCCCCTGCATGGAGCCTAGGGGAAGCCCCGAGCCTCCACAACCCCCACCTCCCTCATGGGGCTGTGTGTGGCCCACGACTGATTTTTTTCCATGGGTCAGTCGCCCCTAATAGAAAAAAAGATCCCACACTGCTGGTGTAAAGTGATGCTAAATTCTGCATTTTTTAGCCTGAAACCAACTAGATCTAGTGCAATATAGTCTTAGCTGCTGGATTATATATTAACCCACACTGTCTCTCTCATTTATTGATGGAGGCTATTAATTCACAATTGCAGTGTAAATCCATGCAACTACTTGGCTACAGCCTCACTTTTATGAAGTTAAGCATCTTATTCGTCTTATCACATTTTAACATTTTTTTAAAATGAGAACAGGAGACGCAAGCCAATACTTAACATCTCTGAATGAAAACTGGCCCATATCCAGATTATAATGAAATAGCAGTTCATCCATTTTTAATGAACCACTTGAGCTAGGACTTAGTTCTTTGTGGTTTTTTTGTTTCGTTTTGTTTTGTTTTTAATTCAAAGCACGTCCATGCCAACAGAATCTCTTGCTCATTCCATCCCCCACACAGACAGGAAACAGTGACCCAACATTCATGAGGAGCCCTAGATGTACATTATGTAGCAGTTTTATGGGCATATTAGACAACCACAATAAACGTTTTTGCAATGCCATGCTATTAATAGAAGACACCTCTCAAGGTACTTCAGACAAGTAATAATAGCCAACCCTGAGATGGGCGATTGCTATGTTCCAAGTGCCTCACACATACCAGGCAGTCAGCCCTCAACACAGCTGCCAGGGAGGGACGTATCAGGCACTTTGACACGTAGGGAAGCTAAGGGAGACAGAGTCAGAGCCCTACTTTCAGAGATTCTGAGCACCTACAACCTCAAGTGCTAATGGGAGCTACATGCACTCAGCGCCTCAGACAAGCGACTTGGCCACAGAGTGAGCGAGTAGCTAAGTAGGGATCATGTGGCTCCCAATGCCCAAATGCCAGACGCCACTTCTATACCAGCAGAAAAGCATCCAGGTGTCTTAACGGGCAGGGTGGGAAAACAAACTGAAACCAAGAAAAGGCACGTCCATAAGAAGCCGTGATATTAACCACATAGGGTTGCAACTGCTCTTTCAGGCCCAACCCAGATTACAATTTCATCTCTCTACCCCACCAGCCAGTCCCCAAGAAAGAACATAATGCAACGAAGCTACATTAACAAGGGAGCCGTCGCAGAAAGGATGTAGACTTCCTGTTTTTACAGACCCACATGCAGCTTCCTCTGATATAGTCAGATTGCCCCAGTAAAGAAGGCCTTAGAATGAGTCCCAAGACATCATTAAATGCACTGAGAGCTACTTACCCACAATAGAGAAGATTCCCAACTGTGCATTAGCCTTTTAGAGAATTAACATTTAGATAGCACTTCCCCTCCCAACAGATCCCAAAGCACATTGCCATGACTATACAGGAAGAGTCTCATCTACTGCTGAAAAGCAGCCATCTCCAGAGAGCAACATGGTGGGTCTTAACAGTGTCTTGGGACACTGCACGGCAGTCAAGGAGGGGAAACTCATCAGCCAGCCAGCCAACCAGAACTGCAGTGAGATCCAGACAGGCAAACTGTGATTACAGATTGCCTTGTCCCAGGACTTCTCCATCCACACCCTTGGAAGACAGGCCATGGGTCTCTTCACTGATCCCAAATGATCTGGTTTTCTGTTTTTCTGTCCCAAGAGGGCAGTTTTGGCAGCACCTCACCTGTTAACACCATATTGGGGCACCCATTCAGCACCAAGACACAAAAAGGAGCATCAGGGGGTAGTTTGGTTCCAGGAATAGGGTATAGGATCCAGAGAAAGGAGACCTGGATTCTATTCCCAGCTCTGCCACAGAGACCTTGGCCAGTCAGATCCTTTCCTTTTGTCTCTATTCAAAGCAGGGACTAGTTCCCCATCTTCTCATCCCAACTGGAATATAAACAACCACCTAGTGAAGAACAACCCCATTCCCTACAGCATTTGGGCATCCAAGCAAAACCCAACCTAACCCTGCTTAGAGTGGAAGATCAGGCAGGATCAGAGCTCAAGGCAACAGGAGGCACAACACCAGCATGGTAAGAGTTACTGTACTAAAGCATGCCTGGAGCAGAGACAAACCTCCCTCTGCTCTGTACACAGGAAAGGCCCTTCAGACTCAACTCTGTGTGCACGGGCAGCAGTGGGGGCGGGGAGGGAGGAACTTCTTAGAAATGTTTACTTCTCCATGGTAACGCTGCTAAACAATGGCTCCTATTCTTCCTCTTGAAAGCGGGGGGAACTCAGGCACCAAGGGCGCGGGGGGACTGCCAAAGGAAAGGGAAGCAAGGGGACAAGTGGAGATTGTTACTCAACAATCCTTGCTTTCCTTTGGGGTTTCACGCTGGGCTTTTGGAGTAGCTTCTATGACACCTTCACAGCTTCTGGGCAAACAGCAAAGGCCACTCTGGTCCCACACTAACGTGCTCCCTGAGATGTCTGTGGTGGATATTTTTGGGTTAGGCTTAAAGAACTCAACAGGTTAACATAGCAACAACTCCCTTCCCGGGGAATCTGAACGCGATAAGGCCAGAGTGGTTGGCGAGGAAGATACAGGAATAGGCCATGTTAAAAAAACAAACCAGTGGAACCCCTGACTCATTCAATGCATAGGATGGACAGTGCTCACTGAACAAGCAGCTATTGATTGTTTCTTCTTATCCTTGTTATTCCATGTGTGGCCCTTGGTCTTAATTACTGTACACCATTTAAACGTGGTGGAAACTCTTGGGCGACCATAACTAAAAGCATCGCTACCTATAATATAGATAGATAAACCATTTCATGCAAGACACATGCAAGAATAATTTCTGGCAGAGTGATTCCACTGAATCAAAGAGATTGGAATAAAAGAAAGCAAAAAAGTTTTAGGCATGGGGCATCACCCCTTTGGTTTATACTGGAACAACCTACTGAAATATAACAGATTAGTTAGCAAATCCACTATCCTGGTCTCACCTGTTCCACTCCCGGAGTCATCAGCATCCGTGGGGATGTCAACATCTGTAATCTGAATATCGGGTATGATACTTGGCTTCACTGCAGACCTAATGAAGAGACAGACATACTGTTACAATACAGGATCAAAGTCACCAGCCAATGCACCGAACTCACTTTCTCACACATAATGGACTGTCAGATGTGGGTGTCTCATTTAATGGGGGTGTGATAGTGGGTTCTTTTGTTTTGTTTTGTTTTTTAAAGTTCAAGTAAGGTTCGTATCTCAGAGTACGTAGCCAGGCCAGATAACCCTACACAAATACAAGCGAGGTGGAAATTCACCCCTTGTGCAAAAGGGCCAGCCCACTTTTGCTTGCCCTCCACACGGGTGAATTTCATCCCTGGATACTTTCCAGTTTTATACTGGACTGAGGTACATACACTCGTGCACACGTACACACTGGAAGCCAAGAAGGTTGGGACTGAAATTTTGGATCACAGGCAAGAGTGGGCTCCCTATTTGACAAGGCAAAAGCTTGCTAGTTTTCACTTCAACTCCCATTAGTCTGTAACGCAATTCAAAGACAGTGTCCGTTGTTGGATGTAGCAGAGAATTTCTGCCACCCTAGTTTTCAATATGCTATTTACTTCTGCACACTACAGCAGGGAGAGATTTTAGGCTTTTAGTCCCACAAAGTCTAATAACTGGGGAGAATGTTGAAGTGACCCTCAGATTTAACTTGGCTAAAACACTGCTGGTGATGTACACCCCTCTGCAGTGACGTGCAATGCCACCGCATGACTTCAGTCCTCTTAGTAGCTGGCACTTGCACCAAGTCACATTCTGCTCTCAATAACTATGCAGAGGTAACGGGTCCAGGAGATCGTATTCAGGGCTAGATGTCAGGAAACTGGGTTCTATTCCTGGCTCTAACCTGCTGGATGACATGAGACAGCTCGCTTCTCTCTGTTCCCCAGCCCATTTCTTCTGTATTAAAATTGTAAGCTCTTTGGGGCAGGGACTGTTGTACTGTGAGACCATACAGTACCCAGAGTAGACTGGTTGGGTCTCTAGATGCTATGGCAAAAAACATAACAGTGTGTCCAAGTGCCATGGAATTCAGTGCCTACATGATGATTTTAAGTATTGTTTTTCAATGCGCCCCACATCTTAACACACACACAAATGGAATGCACTGGTCATGGTAAGACAGTCAATGAAAAGTCAATCTATTAGTTCAATCAAAAGTTGATCATTTGACAAGTCCAATTCATTAGCTGTAATATCAGCAAATCAGTAAGGATTTTACGCAGTTGGAAAGATCAGGTGGTTTTCTAAAGGAGATTGGCCACATTTCGGGAGATTTAAAGGAGCTGTAACGATGCCTTTTGATAACATAGCAAAGCAAAAAACAATGCGTTGCGCAGGATTAATGCCCTAAAACTGTGTCCCCATCTCAGCTATTAATATCAAACTACTCAGCCAGTGGAAATGTTCTGGATGTAGATTTTCCAGCTATGGTTTTCATCTAAACTGATTTTTATAGGGGAAAAAAAAAAAAAAGGATGAAGTTTCCCCCAAATTCCCCTCCCCTTTTATTCCCCCCGACCCCCAGCCAGCTTTACTTAAGTTGGATGTTTTGAACAGTAAGCTTTGTTGGGCTTCACTGCTGAAGAGAGGATCTCGTAAAAAATACTGGGTTATATCAAATGTTTCAAAATATAGGATAATTTTCTCTCAGCGATCGATCCCATGGAATACGTTTGTACGACACCCACAGTGGTTCCCCTCCTACACACACACACCATAAAAAACAATGTGGTCATACCAGAATGATGCGAAGAAAGTACCGTGAAGTAAGACAGGCAGCAATACAATGATTCCAACGGTCGCATGATGCAAGACGAGACATAAGGAGGTTTCACTCAACAATGAAATGACGGAAAAATCGTAACGACAGCAAAGGAGGAGAGGGAGACAGGACCGATGAGATTTACAGTTCAAGACAGTGAACTGGGACTTCTCCCAGCTCTGCCACAGCCTGACAGAATAATCTCCGCGTGCCTCAGTTTACCAAGATGTAAAACAGTGATAATACTGGTTTATTTCACAGTAGGGGCTAGGAGACTAGATTCCTTTTTCTTCCCCCAAGAGGCTCATTAGCACTCATTTCCTTTCTGAGACATTCTAAACCACCTAGATGGAGGCAAAGTTAACTTTCCCACCCCTCACTCCCGGTCACATTTATAGATATTCTCATAGAGTTTAAGGCCAGAAGGGACTATCAGATAATCTAGTCTCATCTCCTGTATATCACAGCCCCTAATATTTCACCCAGTTGTTACCCCATAACGTGTGTTTGGCTAAAGCATATCTTCCAGAACAACAAGGAGCCTTGAGTTAAAGACAAAGACAGGAATCTACCTTTTCTCTGCATAGTTGGTTTAAAAATAAATAAATATAAAACTTTAAAATGGTGCCTTATTCCCAATTTGAATGGGTCTCGTTTTAGCTTGCAACCATTCTTGTTCTGCCTTTCTCCACTAAATGAAGGAGCCCTTTAATACTGGCTGTTTTCTCCCTGTGTTTTCTACTCTGTATCAAGTCACTGCTCAGTCTGGTAAGCTAATCAGACCGAGCTCTTAAAGTCTCTCACTGTGAGATCTTCTCCAGCCCTCAAATCATTGTTGTGGCTCCTTTTCTGCACCCTCTGTAATTGTTTTGGTGTCCTTTGCAGAACGCTGACAGCAGAACAGGATGCAGTATTCCAGTCTGTCTCCTCAATGACATGTATTGTCTGTATGACCCCTAACTCTCCCTCAGAATCGCTGCTTTCCAGGATATAGTCCACCGTTCTGTAGGTCTGGCCTGCGTTCCTTGGTGTATAATTTTGCATTTGGCTATGCTAAAGGAAGCGCTGTTATTCAATCCTGCAAGGAGCTTCATTTGGGTCTCTGTCATAGCAGAGACAGCTCTTTGTTGCCTTGTCTTCACCAGACTTTTGTACCTTGCGTGAAGAAGGATTAGTCTAGGGTAAAAGTCCAAATATTTGCTACAAGCATACCCATAGAAAAATGTCCAAACTAGTCTTTACAAATATGTCAAGTGTCAATTAACATGAGACAATCAGTTAACGCAAGGTGCAAAACACAAGGTCCCATCTTCACTAGGGAAAAAAAGCTTAAATCTTAACATGTGATTTAAACAAAACAAAATGTGGACAAGGCAGTTGTAGTTTTAACTTGCGTTAGCCCTTCAAGGTAAACACGAGTGATGTTGCCCAGTGACTCCTATTTTTTCCCCCTTTTTGACTTTATTTACTCTGGAAGGTGTAGTTTTTGGGTTAGCCAGAGAGCTGAACTATCCAATCTGCATGGAAACTGAGCCAACAGCCAGATCTGATGGTGAGAACATAAGGCACACCCTAGCTGGGCCAGAGAGAAGAAAGCTGATTAAAGTTACATACTCTTTGTAGGGAAGTTGCAAGAGCCAAGCAAGGAAAATAATTCTATTGGCAAATCAAGAAGTTAGAATGCCTCCTACGGGATATGTTAAAATACCGAATAAGTGAAATATACTGACTCTAAATAAAACCAGGGAAAAGTTCACTCTACAGCAAACCTAAGCAAGTTTAGCTTCTGATGTAGATTGGGTTGCTTTTCACTGCCTTCCTGATGATGCTCACACATAAAGCAGCACTGCAAGATGGGAATTCACCAGGCTGTCTCTCATGTTTGTTTGCCAGCTGGCAACGAAGAATTAATACCACCAACCAGCAATTGTATAGGAGATTGTTTCCATCCACAGATCTCCAGTAGCTTTACGAGAGATTCCCAGTTCAGAGATAGGAAATTGAAGCACGCAGGAATTCTGTGATGTTGAACAAGTCACCTAAGTCAGTGGTACAGCGGGGAAAGAAAGCCCCAGGTGTCTCAGTTCCCATGATCCAACTGGTTCTCTAAAATAAGCAGACTCAAATGGTAGAGCCCTCAGCCGGACCTGCCCATCACAGGAGTAAGGACTTAGTGGCTGCAGAAAGCAGCTTTATCAGGCGAGGCAAAAGAAAGCCTCTCGGGTAAGATGACAGGAGATGTGAAAAGCTCACCTTAGATGTACTGAGGCTTTGAGCACCAACAACTGCCTACACCAGCAGCGCTAGTCTATTCCGCAATGAGCCAACTAGCCAGATTCTCCTCTGCAGCAGCAGGGCTACAGAAGTTCCCCAATCTCCCCACATAGGGCTGTACAAACCATCACCGTAGCGCTGACCAGCTCAGATGGGAAGAGCTTAGCGCACAGTTGTAATATGAAGGCAACCAATAGTGTGGCAGTGTGGTCTAGTGGAGAGGGCACCAGAATAGGATTTGGGAAACCTGGGGTCTGTTCCCAGCTCTACCACTGACCCGTTGTGTGACCTTGAGTAAGTCATTTCATCGCCCTGTGCCTCAGTTTCCCCTCCACCCTATTTAGCACGTAAGCTCTTCAGGACAGAGCATGTCTTCCTAGGTGTTTGTACAACACCTAGCATAATGGGGCTGTGCTCCTGGTTGCGGCCTCTAGGCGCGACTGCAATACAAGTAATAACGCACACATCACTCAATTCTTCACGTCAGGAATTTCAACACTCTCCCCCCCAGTGGCTGCAGATGACACTGGCAATAAGCCCTAATTCAACCTCAGTAGAGAGGAAAACCCCATCAACCTCTTTCTGGAGCTGCATGTTGGGTCCTGCTGTTGCATGTGTGTGGTCTAGCAGACATCCATGGATGTCTCTACCAAGTCAATGAATCCATGCTCGGGAGTTTTAACAACAGCTTCCTCCCTAGGCAGAGTGGACCATCTACTGACCCCTGTGTGCCCAGGTTGCAGCCAGAGTGCCAAGAGGAGGAGGAAGGAGGAGGCCGGATCCGCTGGTTGTCATCCTGCATCTGCAGCCGGATGGGCCTGCGCAAGCCCCAGGAGATGTTCAGCAAACCCTCGACAATGAACTCGCCTTCCTCCTGGGCAGCAAACACAAAAACAAGTCAACATCTCAGAGCGGTACCTTGGCCAGAGCCCTCTCCTCCTCGACAAGGCAGATCTAAACACACAGCCCTGCCATCCTGCCCCCCAACCTCTCCAAACACTTGATCATCACTAACAAAGCCTCACAACGTGAGAGAGAGGCCATATCATCTCCATCTCCACGATATGAGCAGGGAAATGGAAAGCCTAGTGGTGGTGGATTTACTCACTGTGTGACATCATGCCATTGGGCAGTGCTGGAAACAGAACCCAGGAGTCCTGACTCCAGACCTGGTCTATGCTTAAGTTTTAGGAGAAATATTTTGCTTAGGGGCATAATTTTTTAAGCCAATGTAGTTATACTGGTACAAGCCCTAGAACGGGGCAGTTACACCAGTATAAAGAGGCTTTGTACTGGTATAGCTTAGTCCCTTTCCCATATGGAAATAAGTATACTGGTAAAAAGCACCTTTATGGAGATATGGCTGCACACAGTAAATGTAGTTGTGTCTCTAACAACACCAGTATAGTTAGTGAGATACTACTTTCTAGTGTAGATAAGAAATCCCCTGTTCTAACCCTAGATTATGCTCCCCGCCCAGAGCTGGGAAAAGAACCCAGGAGTCCTGACTCCCAGCCTTCTGCTCTAACTAAAAGCCCACCTTCTCTCAGGAGCAGTGCACTTGATACTCCAAAAAGCATCCCACAGCACACAACGGGCAACAGGCTTAAATCATGCATCATTAAGGAACAATGATATTACTGATAAAAAGTTGGTCTAGAGGATCATGGTATTCCCATTCCAGCCTTAACCTCTGAATCCCGGGAAGAGACTGGATCCCACTCCCATTTAAATTGGTATCAAAATTCCCATTGATTCCAAAAGGTGATCGTGTGGGAGAGGGGAGAGCCCATTGGATCTCTATATCTCCCTCTGTAAAATAGCTACAAAATAGGAACTCAAGACCCTACAGCTGTAGCGCTCCCCTTGCAATAATAACCAGCCATCAGCTTGCTTTGCCAGCAGTCACTTTTTGACCTCCAAGGTGGGCATTGACCCAGACGGTATCGTTTTTCCACGCAGTGTCCTCCATCTAAGTCACAAGACCAGCCTGCTCGATAGTTACTCATTGATTTCTCACCTCTCTGTGCCGGAGCTGCAAATTCTGACCTTCATAATACAAGTTGTAGGTCTTCAAGTGCAACAGCAATTCGTTTCTGGAAGATAAACAACATTAATGCAGGCAAGAAGTCACAAGGAGACGAGGAAAGAACCAAAGCCTGAGAAACTCGGATTCTTATGCTGCACCGGGCCCTGTGGTATCAAAGCGCCTGAAGGGGCTGACCTGAAGCAGGTTTGATGGAGTCAGGAATGACTTTCCAGAGCCAGGGCTCGATTATGGCAAACTAGTCATACGCACAATGCCTCATGACCCTGCAGCCCTGCCTCTACATGGGATGGCAGGAGCATGCGTCCCATGGCAGAGCCATCTAATGCCCCGCTGAGGGATTTACCACTACTTCTCTTTGGCCAGGCTCAGGGTACCCCACTTCTACAGCCCTGGGATCTGCCCAGGAGACCATCTGCAGGCTGCAGCAGGAGTCACTGCAGTGGTTATGCTCACATTACTCTTTCAAGCTTTTCTTTACAACGGCAGGGCATGGAAACACATCTTCTCTTAGATATGAAAGCGGAGATTCTCATGGGATCTCCTGACTGTGGGAGACGAGGCCCTCGGTGTGGGTCCGTAGCACTGATGGCTTAATCCAGCCATATCCAGAGCCTGCATTCAATAACTGAGGGCTATGAGATCAGACCTTGGTCGTTCCCTGCCTCGGCTTCCACTCACACTGCACAGAAAAGGGGCGTGTTGGGGAAAAGCACAAACATGCCGAGGTGGAAACAGAGACCCTCTTCCCAACCTTTGTGACGTGGCGCACAACAGCTGCCATCTCAAGAGGGGAACTCACTGCTCCCTAGGGGTGCATGAGGCCTCTGTGTAACTCCTACTACTCCGGATATGGGGCTGGCAGCGAGGACAGGCTGTCATACACAGGACTCCCCACCCTCACCCCTGTACACATACACCTCCTTTCCTTCTCCTCCCCCTTACCTCAGCCTGCCTTGATGGACCTTAACAGAGCACAGTCCTTGTTATCAACGAATGCCAGGTGGCCCATGCTTTCCAGTAGGGATTCTTCCCAGGCAGTTACTGAGCAGTAACCTGGAATCTGGAGCTGGTGACCATTATACTAGCACCTAGATTCTCTCTCACTCAGAGACCGTCTGTGCTCTAAACAGACACGACTGGGACAGGGAGTATTATCCACACAGAAGGCAAAGTGCAGCCCTGAGCAATTAATTCATTTGACCAAGACAGACAGTCTTCGATAAAGCCAAGAATAAAGTGCAGAACTTCCGAGTCCTGATCTTAACCACAGGACCATCCTTCCTCCCTGGAACACGTAGGTGTCTCTGCATGTATGGTGTGTCCAAGTGTCTCCCTCCCTTGCAGTAACTTACGGGCCCTTCGACAGCCAGATGCTTGGAGGAATCCCTGGGATTTACTACCATGAGTGCTCTCTATGTGATCAATAAGGCCTAGCCCCTTTACCAAGTGCAGGATCCACTCCTTAATTAACAAGAGTAACAAATTAGAGAAGCAAGTGGAAATTGGGGGTGAGGAAGATTCCTGAATACTCTAAGGCACTTGCTAGATATGTTTGGGGAGCAAGTCCCCAATGCAGGGGGGCTCCAGCCGCTAAATTAGGGCTCTGAAATTCAGAGCACCTTGTTTCAATTCTCAGACCGCTAGGAGACCATGGGTCAAGTAGTACACTGTGCCACTCTGTGCTTCCAGCTGCACATTTGGAAATGTGGAAAAACTGACACTCAGAGAACCAGAACCTCTTCCTAGAGGTCCAGTGATCACTTCCCATTTTGTTTCCATAAGCCCTTCAAAAAACAATCTGCAGGGTGCATCAACATATCGGCCCTACAGATGGGCAATGAATAAAGTGCAGAACATGCCCCAAATATGGGGGCCATCAATGCTTGTTTATTGCATCTCCCGGTCAAGAGTAAGGAGTGTGCAGCCACAACTACTGTGTCCTGACAGCCAACGCTGCCCTGAGGAATGCTGTCTGGGCTTTGCCAGGGGCCCTTCTTCCAATGATCAAAAAACCCACTGCAACAAAAAACTCAGACAGACCGACCTTGATGAAGCAGACTTCAAGGCTGCAAGACAAGCAGCTTAGGGAACACGCAGTCACTTGCCTCTGTACCACATTTATTGTCAAAATAAAAACACAGCCCCCATCACAACACATTTCTGAAGTCTATTCACTGCACCAGCCCTCTCATCTTACAGTTTAAACAGCACCACCGTTGTAGATACTGAATGGGAGGAGGAGAGGGAAAAGAGAGCATAGGTACACAGGTCCAGATCCTCAAAGCTGTTTAGGCACCTAAATCCCATTGATTTCATAAATATGTTTAAGAATCAGGGCCCTACGGCCTGGTCCTCCGGGTAGCTTTGCCTGCTTGGCACTACTCCATTGGTCAGTTTGGCCCGGAGTGTGGCAGGTGCAGTATTTTCCTGACCTCTAGAGGCGCTTTGTTTTTTTCAGCATGGGAATAACTTGTTCCCATGCAAAGGTCACTAAACGTCTGATCCATCCAACCAGGCATCTCACAAATTGCCCAGTTGCTGGACTATTACCTGTCACCTAGGTAACATTTCTATTAAAATACCATAGGACAGACACATAGCATTTGCACAGCACTTCCAATTAGGAGGTGTCTAACTCTGCAAAGATGGGGAATTAGAATCACAGACTATCAGGGTTGGAAGGGACCTCAGGAGGTCATCTAGTCCAACCTCCCCTCCCCCCAAGACTTCTCTGTGGATTTTTCCATGCTTTGCATCATCAATTGCTAGAGAGATCACCTCCCCTTCCACTTCTATCCACAGCTTTAAGTTTTGTGTGTGTCTGCATCTGCCCCTCCTCCACTAGTCACCAGGGCCTTTCATAAATAAATCATAATACCAAAAATATTTCTGCGTTAAGCTCTGGTTGCAATCTTACTTTGAAATGTATTTGTCTTTTCCACAGGGGACTAGTGATGACTGACTGCAGTAATCCATCCTCACAATCTTCTTTCATTAGGAGCAGAGATCTGAATTGTGGAGGGAAAAGATACAAAAGAAATTTGCATTAATCACTGCATCATTTCCATGTTAATATGTGCAGATTGGGCCAGATCCAAAGCCAGTCAACTCAGCGGGAGTTTTTCCACTGACTTTAGAGCTTTGAATCCATCTGTCAGCCACATCAGACAGCAAAATAGAAAGTTCCAATTCAAATGATGGACCTAAAAGCGGAAATCTGAAAAGTCAGGTGAGGGGAAAGTAAAGAGAATCACTGCAAGTGCACCACAGTAAGCCGACCCAGGGAGACACAATTAATAGAATACTTTGTATTTCTATTATCAGAGGGGTAGCCATGTTAGTCTGGATCTGTAAAAGCAGCAAAGAGTCCTGTGGCACCTTATAGACTAACAGATGTTTTGGAGCATGAGCTTTCGCGGGTGAATACCCACTTTGTCAGATGCATGTAGTGGAAGTTTCCAGGGGCAGGTATATATATGCAGGCAAGCTAGAGATAACGAGGTTAGTTCAATCAGGGAGGATGAGGCCCTGTTCTAGCCGTTGAGGTGTGAAAACCAAGGGAGGAGAAACTGGTTCTGTAATTGGCAAGCCATTCACAGTCTTTGTTTAATCCTGAGCTGATGGTGTCAAATTTGCAGATGAACTGAAGCTCAGCAGTTTCTCTTTGAAGTCTGGTCCAGATGCCAACTCTGCCCACATATCTACACCAGCGACACCATCACAGGACCTAACCAGATCAGCCACACCATCACCGGTTCATTCACCTGCACGTCCACCAATGTAATATACGCCATCATATGCCAGCAATGCCCCTCTGCTATGTACATCGGCCAAACTGGACAGTCGCTATGGAAAAGGATAAACAGACACAAATCAGATATTAGGAATGGCAATATACAAAAACCTGTAGGAGAACACTTCAACCTCCCTGGCCACACTATAGCAGACCTTAAGGTGGCCATCCTGAAGCAAAAAATTTCAGGACCAGACTTTAAAGAGAAGATTTCATGCCAAAAATATCCACCACTTTATACACAACACACACGTATTTTCCTCAGCTGTACAATGGCAATACTATTATTGACCAAGTGCTTTTAACTCTGCGGATGAGAAGCACTCTGAGATCCAGGTATTATTGTTATTCATTTCCTAAGGAAATTGCTCAGCCCTTCTCTTTGTCTTGAAAAGAAGGGCCCCAAGTGTTAAGTTAAAGATACAAGGTCTTGTAGCTCATTATCACACTGAAGTCGATGGCAGATCCACGCAGTGGTAGCAGGGTCTGGAGTGTATTTCACAGCACTACTGCACAGGGAAGTCGCTCCAGGACCTCAAAGCCTCTCACACAAATAAGCTAGTTCGCTTCACCCCTCAAGGAAGTGGATATTTTACAGAACAGGAAATGAAAGTACAATGAGTTAACTTGCCTGCAGTCACATGGAAGCCAATGACTGGGTCAGAAATACCTGCTCTCAGTTCTTCTGGGTCGCAGTTAGGATACCCTCTCCCATCCCACACTGGCACAACCCTGACTAAAACTGCAGTTACATTCCAACTCCATGCTTCTAAATCCAGCAGCGGCCCAAGCACAAAAGCCGATATTAAAACCCAGCAACAGCAAGCATGAGACAAGACGACAAAGGGCAGGAAATTCAAAGCTACAGCTAACACGGGGCATTGTCCTGAAAAAGGAGAACAGAAACGCAAAATAATAACGCAACTAACAACGGAAAGACTGATTCGGCTTTTCATTTCCTAGCTTATGCTACTGAGTTTCACAACCACCTCAGCAAGGCTGAAATAGTTGGGTTAGGCTGTGAATGAACTGGAGGGAGGCAGGCAATGTTCACTTAGAAAAATTAGAAGGAAATACTCTTTTCTCACTGGAGGCTCTAACAAACATTACTATTGACCAGAGGTGTGTTACTGGTCAGGCAAACACGAACCATGTTTAGACTGCTACATTATGATCTCAGGACAATTAGTAATAGTAGTACTGACATAGCCCTACAAGTCACAGCTGTGATCGGGGTTCCATTGTGTTAGCGCATGTACCCACATGTAGCAAAGACCATGCCTGCCCTGAAGAACTTGTACAGTCTGAAAGTTGGGGAAAAGTAGTATTGTCTCCAGTTTACAGATGGGGAGACTTAGATACAGAGAAATGAAGGTCACCCAGGAAATCCATAGCCGAGACAGGAACTAAAACCAGATCCGGCACACCATTTAGATAGACAAAGGATGGGAGGGGAAACTGAGGCACAGAGCAGCAACTTGCCCAAGGTCACACAAAAGATCAGTGTCAAAGCTGGGAACAGAACCAAGTCTCCTAACTCCAAGTCCAATGGTCTGTCCACTAGACAACACTGCCTCTCAATGTTTTAGTATCCATGTTGTGGTCTGAGTCTTGTATAATTCCTCCCCCTTTTTTAGACTGAGCATGTATGTGGAACCATTCTGATAAGGCAGAAATGTACCTGTGTAATCTGACTCACTAACTTCACAACTGATCTCAATGTTATTCACCTCCAAGGAGGGAAACAATGGACTTACAAAGGGAAAAATCCTGATTTATCAGTGGCAGAAGTCAAGAACAGCACTTCTCTACCTCATTCGAGTGTGGAGAAGTTCAGTGCTCGTAAAGAGAACCTCAGATGAAAAGTGTCGTAGTGCGTAGTGCAGTCCGCATCCTAACAGAGAGATTCTCTTGTGGACCAATTCCCTGCCCATTGCGGATCACGTAACAGTTTCTACTAGAAGCAGCAAGGCTCTTCCTCACTCACAGACATTCTCAGAGGCCATCAGGCTGACCAGTGAGGAGCCTGGACATCTCTCTCAATAACCTCCTTTCCAGCCAGCTCGCCGAAGACCAAGGCCCACAGATTGACCTCTGCAGAGATAAGGGACGTATTCCCAGCATGACCACTGACTTGGACCATTTTTCCCTTCTCTCTCTCCCCGCCCCCATCAGTAAAATAGGGATAACACTGACATTCACACCAGAATTTCTGTGACCTCTGAATGAAGAGTGATATGAAACTGTAAGATATTAAGTGGACAGAATTACTGCTATAGAAACAAACAACATACTCACAGGGCAGATCTTGCCATGTACTTATACACCCATTTCTCCCTGACCGCTCAGCAGAAACATGGATAGAGAACCAGCGACCAGCTCCTCGTGCCCTCTTTGCAAGAGCAAAAATTCGAGACCGAGCAAGAGGGTGGTATGAGTACTGGGGCCGGCCAGCCGGCATAGATATCCAAACAGAATGGATGAGCGTCCATAGGCCAAGCTGAAACCAGGATGTGCGAAAAATCCCTCTGAAACCCGTAAATGAGGAAATTATGTCTTATTCTATGCGAGCTCAGAAGGGAGGAACAGAGCAGAGACGGCATTGCTGTGTGGGAGGGGTAGGATCCATCCATCTCTCAGACAAGAGCAATTGCAATTACAAAGACAGCGGGGACGGAGGGATGGGTGACTGATAGGCGAGCTGAGAAGAGGCAACAAGGCTGCATCCGAGACGCACAGACTGATGCTGAAGCACATACATACAATGAAGATTCGCAGCTGTATGGCTGAAGATCAACCTTTCAACAAGATGTCTTGCCTGGGAAAGCTTCCAGCCACCTTGTAGGACCTCAATTTGACCTTCCCTGAGGGTGGAGTCTCTTGACTAGATGACCTCCTGAGGTCTCTTCCAACCCTAATATTCTATGATTATTTTGAGAGGAATGGACAGTGTTCACGTAATTAAGACCCTGGCCTGGTGCTGACAGGATCTTGATTCAATTCCCATCTCCGCCAGATTTCTTGGGTGACCGTGGGCAAGTCGCTTCCCCTCCTTGGGCCTCAGACAACGAGAATACTGACTTTCTTCCACCTTTTCTCCATTTGCTCTATTTATATTCTAAAGGGGAGATTTTTTTCTAAAACATCTGACAGAGTTAGGTACCTAACTCCCTTAGGCACCTTTGAAAAGTCACACCCCACACTCCTTGGTACAGGGACTGTCTCTTATTAAGAGTCAATATAAAGCCTAAATCTACAGGACCCAAATCTAGGTTGGGGCCTCGAGGCTACTGGAATAATTACCTTCTGCTACAGAGAGCTCCACCAAGAAGCCCTTACACCAACCCCTCCATCTCCCTTCCTCAGAGGGGTCCGTTAAGGGAACACGAGGCTAGGTGACTAGTGTATTCTGAAATATCATCAAAAGTTAGGAACCGTTGGGGAAGTTACTACCAAGTAATTACCACACAGAGGAAGAAAAAGTTGCACAGTTACTTGTCCCATGTAAAAATGTTACCCGAGTCACACACAGATGGGCAGCGTGTGTTTTTCTTTAAGGCTCTTAGACTCCTTTGCCACCTCAAAACACACACAGCATTATGGCCCTCAGGGCTTCTCCTCAGGATCAGAGTTATCCAAAGGCTACACAGATAAGCACTGGCTGCAACAAACAGCTGCAAAGATGCAACCAGACTGATATTTCTGTTCTGTGGAGATGACAAGCCTGTTGGCCCTCAGTACTTTATAAAAATACTGGGGAACTTAGAGGTTTTTCCTACCCAATGCCGCAATGACAATTTGCACCAGCCGGGGAATTTGCCTCTATCCATTTACACCCTTTAGCGGTCTACTTGTCTTAATATACCCATAGGTAGGCTTGGCAGAATTCGATTTCTATGTTGTTATCATCATTTTGACACATAATATTTATTTTTAAGGTTTTCCCCCCGATTTAAATTCTCACAGTTGTGCAAAATTATGGGTTTCCGGCTTTTAAAATTTGCATTGATGTAAATTTTCACAGATTGAATGACAATAGTCACAGAGTCAAAAAGTTAAAGCTTTATATAACCATTAAAACACAGCTAGTCAAAACCACATCAAAATGTAGAAAGTACATATCCTCAAATCAAATGCAGCTAAGTTCTCAAGCAGCATTTTCTTTCCTCAGCTTATCTGTAAATGTCGATTATTAATCGATGAAAATGTGTGTTGGATTGTGTGTGCACGGTGATGTCAACATTTACGAGTACAATCTAATCTTTCCAAGCCTATGTGAAGAGCATTCTTGAAGCTCCTTAGCAGCCGCACGCCCAAGCCAAGAAGTGCCAGGAGATCTCACAGCAATTTCTACAGCACCCTTCAAACACAGGGCCACTGCTGAAATCAGCAAAGGCTCTCAAGCTGGAGCAACCTCAACATAAACTAGAGCAGGGGCGCTGGAACAATTTGTATAGTGGGGGTGCTGAGAGCCCTTGAACCAAACTGTAAACCTTGCAACCACTTTAAGCCAAGGGGTGCACAGCACCCCCAGCTTCAGCACCTTTTGGTTTTGGAACTACCTACCTTGGTCCGGTGGTGCCCAGATTTATTAGCATTCCTGACGTGCTGTACACCCTCTCTCTCTCTCTCTCTCTCTCTCTCACACACACACACACACACACACACGGCTGTCTGTGTAAAGGAGAATAGGGGGCAGAGGATATATTTATGGATAGTCCTTTATTTATGCTCATGTTGCAAGTTTTAATTTAGGCAGTAGGTGCCTGGAGCACCAGGTGACTACTGTAGTTGCAATTTAAAAGGTTTGAAGCCATACGTAAAACAGAAATAATAAAATGCAGCTGTCCCTGGGGTGGAGTGCAGCAGTCAAGGTAAAGGAGGAGAAATTAAGGCCAAGGACACTCTCACAAAAAATGGTTCTTGAAAAAAGTTTGCAGAGATCTTAATTGCAGACGTGCTTAGTTTTCAAGGTCTCTAAGCTGAGCCACATGGTGTTCATTTATCTACACCGGGAGAGGGAGAGCCCAAACCTCTGGTTTCCCTTGAAAGTTACATTATGGATGAATTTCTAGAAGGTAAATGGGCTTACGCTTATGTTTTCTGCCTGCCTTATGATTAAAAAATCTTGATGCCTGGGAAGAGCCCTCCCTTGGCAAAAACAGCTTAGAGCTGGTGCAGCTGCCTTGCCAGGGTGCCTTCGGTTTCTCAGACGGAAGATTTGCTTTTGATTGAGCTCCAACTTCCTGTTTATCAACCAGCTGCTAGATCTGAAGTGACAAGCTGCTTAAGCCTTCTCTAACACCCTCATCTCTGTCACCATCTCCATTTCCTAAGCAAGACGAAAAGCTGCCCGTTCTTCCCTTTTTGGGGGTCTGCTGTGCAGATTCAAGGTTCCTCATGCAGGTTTCTAGAAAGGGGTGTGAGGTTGTCAGTGTCAGACTGCCAAGCCCAAGGCAAGACTTACTTTCCTTGATATGTAAGAATATTTTGATCTCCTTTTAAAAATTATAAATACAGAGCTCACCCACAGAAGTGGCCCAGTACTTCCAGTACCCACAATACAAACATGAGATCTTTTACAGGCCACCATTCTCTCTGCCATGGAGAGATGGCCTGAGCAGCTCAATACAAACAAGATCAATACCTGACAAGTATGACATGTCAATGCACAAAACAACTCTCACGCAGTGCAGCAAAAAGGCTCTTATTTAGACCTGGTCAGGAGTACTGTCTCACCCTGTGGCCTAGGAATTGAAGTGGTACTTGGGAATTTTAAGTCCTTTTGTGGCGCAAGCCCATAGTAACTACAGTGGCATTTGGGGAATTCAAACAAGAGCAATAGAGAATTCTATTCTCATTCTCTGTTCTGCCAATGAAGAACAGAGCTATAGGTCTCAGAGAGAGAGAGAGGTGGGGGGGGGGAATGAATCAGATGATTTTCTATCTTACCAAGATTTTACGATCACAGAAACTTAAGGAAGAAACCAAGTAAGTCAAGGAGTCAATCCCTCTGCCAATGAAGAACAAAGCCTGCTAAAGGATGATTTTATTAACATCATCTATCATTGTAGCACCAAAAGGCCCATGTTAAGAATGCCTCCCTCCCCTTATGCTATATAATTACTACATGAGGAGCTTCACTCTAGTCTAGGGTTACACATACGTATCAGATGTTAAACCTGACTTTAGTCCCAATAGCCAGAAAGAATGCTCAGCACCCTACACGAAGCCTTTGCTCCACCACTTTACGGCTGCTGCATCATCAAGTCAAATGGCCTTTCTGCTCATCTCCCTTTAACACAGTTTGACAGGCCACCTAGATGGCCCCGGAGCAGCATGGAGCGTTCTGAAAGAGCAACTGAAAGGCACAAAGATGACAAGTATGGGTCACTTTCACGCTGTTACACATGCCATGTTCTTATTCGCAGGTATAAAGAAAACCTGTATGGTGTAGGAGTAGATGGGATAAAGGAGACACAGGAACCAATGAAGACTGGTGCAGCAAGAGACACCATGAGTTTGGGTTATTAAAGGGGAGTCAGATCTGATACTTAAAGCTTTGAGCAGACGCTGCTAACAGAAAACTCCAGCTGATCAAGGAATCTTGGAGGCTGTCCCTACCAAACAATACATATAGGTAGAATTGCATTACCTGCAACAGTTCTTTCATTTTCATAAACGCTGGCTAAACAAGATGCCTCTGATCTAGGCAAGGGGATGGCTGAGATCAACAGATTTGTGTTCAGAGCAGGATGTAGTGGCTAGTGCACAGGACAGAATCAGGACTCCTGGGTTTCATATATAAATAGATTTTAAAGCTTCAAAGGACCATTATGATCTACTCTGACCTCTCACACCACACAGACTGCAGAATTTCCCTCAGCAATTCCTGCAGTCAACTGTGTAAGTCAAGGTATAACTAGAGCATAACTTCAAGAGTCCAAGAGAGAGCATTTGTTACACTGCTTGTTAAGCTGTTCCAGTGGCTAACCCTCCCAGTGAAAGACATGAATCTTTTGTCCAGTTTGAACTTTACCATTTTCAGCTGCCAGTATTCTGTCATCAACGGTGCCAGCAGGTCTGTACGTGACCTTGGGCAAAGTCAGGTAACTGCACCGTGCCTCAATTTACCCAACCATTAAAAATGCAGCATATTTAGTTACTATTTGGCCCGCATGCATACTAGAAAAATCCCTTACTCTTTGCAACGTCCTTTCAAAGCTTTAGTGGAAGGGGACTACATGGAAGCCTGAAATTACATGAGGTTTCCTGAACCAATTTGAAAACTCAATGCTTCCTGCACAGACAAAAGGTTGGAAATATCAGGATGTAGCAGGTTTGCCATGCAACATTATCTGTTTCTAAAGTCGCTTTCAGGGCTGACTGTACCACAATGCAATTTACCCTAAAAATATCTTTTTCGGACCATTTCGTCCAGGTCCTGACAAACCTATCTGCTCTGCAAAGCCACCCTCACCAAAATCCAGACTGTTGGGTCCCTTCTCAGCCACTTGACTCATCCCTGTGTGCTGGCAAACAGTGGAAAAGAATACCGTCCGGCAGCCTATGCTCCCAGATAGTAGCGTTTGGATTCATTCCGACACCCTCCGCGCTCACAGTACCGGGGTGCCCCGGGGAGGGCAGCACCACACACACGTGCTCCAGTCTCAAACAAAGCTGCTCTGTAAGCTTTTTGCTGAGCCTGCCCATCTGGAGGTCACCCTAAGCCATTGCAACAGTGACAGAAGAAAAGAAGAAAGGCTGTCATGGCAGGGGATGCTTCCGAGAGTTACCACGGACCTTGACAGAAACCTTGAGCAACAGCGAGAAGAGAACTTTCTCCTGAGAGCTGGGTTTTTTCTGACAACCTGAGGCCTTGTGGCAGGAACAGCTCTCATTAGTGGCCAGGAATGGTGTAAACTGACCTGTTGCTGTAGTTTGCTAACCTGGCACAAGCTCATCTACACTTAGGGTGTAGCACCAGTGCAGTTATGGCAACTGATGGGTACTGAGAACTGGATCAGAGCAATTGTAGGGGCAGACACTTTGCACCTAACCAGGCGCAGATCTAAGCTTCTATTTAAAATGAAAGTTCCTATCTCCGAATGACTATGCAGAAAACCCGCCAAACACAAACCAAGTGAAACTGACCCAAGGTCAGGCTCCTGCGTCCACAGACAGCCAGAAACATCAGAGGCCACCCTGAGGCCGGAAAGCAGGATATTAAGAATCAGGAAAGAGCGTCAAAACACCATTGGAAGCCCTGGCCTGACTTCCTAAACCTGTTGGGTCTGGGTGTGAAAAAGGAGCCATTGTTGTGGGTCATCAGTGGGGCTCAAAGCTGGGACATTCAGCACCAGTTCCCACCAGCTAAGCACACAGAGGCTATGAGGAGATCATGCTGATCTTCGGAGAGGGCCAGGCGTGCCTGACAGACATGTGCATAGCAGCTTAGGGTGGAAGAACATCATCCCCACCACTAAAAGCTGCCCGAGTGCGAATCCCCACACACGCTCCACTCAGCAGATATTTCTGCACTTTGAGTCCACCTTGACAAGTATCAACTCCCTCCCTACCCTGTGACCCATAACCCGGTGAGGGCAATCTGTCCAAATGGTCTTAGGCCTATGCACCATAAATGGTCACATGGAGCCCTCTCCATCCCTGTCCCAAATAAGGCTGCTTTACTCACAAACAAGTGCTCGCTTCAGCAATTCTCACAAGCCCTAGTGCAGGGGTTCTCAAACTCCATCACACTGCAACCCCCTTCTGACAACAAAAACTGCTACATGACCCCAGGAGTGGGTACCGAAGCATGAGCCCGCCTGAGCCCACTCGAGCCCTGCCACCCTGGGGTGTTGGGTGGGGGGTGTCAAAGCCAAAGCCCCCCAGCCCCCTCGGGGGGGGGCTGTAATCTGAGCCACACTGCCCAAGGCTGAAGCCCTCAGGCTTCGGACCCAGCCAGTGGGTCGCAACCCCACTTTAATGGGGTCACAGGGCTGGCTTAGACTTGCTGGGGCCAGGAGCCAAATCCTGGGGGATCCACTTTGGGATCCCAACCCACAGTTTGAGAACTGCTGCCCTAGGCAATGGCGGTATCTCTAGCCCGGCTGTTGTAAGCTCTGCTGATCCAAGTCCACAGAGCAATTCCTATAACGGGAGCCCAGAATCCAATGTAGCAGGAGAAGGCTAAAGCCACATCCTACTGGAAGCTGGGCACTGTGCCCTGCAACATGGCTGGAAAAGAAAAGCATGCCCACCTGTTATGAAGCTGTGCACTGAAAAACCCTGCCTAGGCCCAAGTGGATATTGCCTGGAAGGGTCCTGCTCAGCGGAAATGGAGAGAAGCCAGGCAGAAGTCAGAGGCAAAGGGTAGGAAGGCCTCGGCATGAGACACAGGGAAATTAAGTGGAACGGGTCAGAGCAATGGGGTTTATTGAACTCTTCACCCCTAGGTCACTGGTTCAAACCCAGCCCGACTAGAAATAGTTGCCATCAAATGGCTCTTTGTGGCCTACAGGAAATGAGCTGGTGGGTTTGAGTCCAGCCCCCTCTCTTGGGCTACATCCACATAAGAGATCTCAGCAGAGGTCCAGGACTACAGACTGAACTATCCTTTTACCCCTCACGAAGATGTCACCCAGCCAGCAGGGATAAACAATGGGGAGGGGGCATAGTGGAATTCTTATCCCCAGGCAGCAGCTGCTCTGGAAATCAACACAGGACTCCAGCCCACATGGCATCTTTCATGAGCACTAAAACCAGCTCACGCGCAGGTCGATGTGGGTGAAAGTTGACCCTGTCCAAGGGGTCAGCATGAGGCCTGTGCATCTCTCATATCTTCAAGTGGTGCCAATGACCTGGTGAAATCATCCCCATAGCACTTGAGCAGGTTCATCATGAACAATCTCACTATACAGGTCATTATTCTGAGCCATGTTATCATTACTCAGTCACAAATACATTTAAGGAGTCCGTTACAAAACCAAGAGCTTTGAATGATCATAATGGCTCCTTCTGATGTTAAAAAGAGCTCTGAATTATTAAATTAATGACATTTTACAGTTTGTGTGCTTATTCACACTTATTTTGTTAAGGCACATGAGTCTTGCTTACCCACACAAGTTTCAAACTTGCAAAAATTTATTTATGGGCAGAGGGGGAGATGTGGAGGTTCACAAGGCTCAGGGGGCTCTTGACTGGAACAGGTGTCACATAAACACAGCATTTGGGCCAATAAAGATCCCTCCATAGTTTTACAAAAAGTTTCTGAACTGCTGCTGTCTCCCTCTTTCAAAGATTGCAGTTGTAGAGGTTTTATTATTTTCAGAGGGACAGCCTAGCAATGTTTGCCCAAGGAACAGCTGGAATTCATACTGGGCTGGGATGGAAGAGCACATCAGTGAAAACCCATAAGCCCTTCCCTCTCTTCCTCCTACAGGGAAACTTACACAGTATAATTGTAAAAGCAGCAAAGAATCCTGTGGCACCTTATAGACTGACAGACGTTTTGGAGCATGAGCTTTTGGAAAGCTCATGCTCCAAAACGTCTGTTAGTCTATAAGGTGCCACAGGATTCTTTGCTGCTTTTACAGATCCAGACTAACATGGCTACCCCTGATACTTGACAGTATAATTGAAAAGTTCAATATACGCACACCCACTAAATAGCTCCTTATCTAATATCCTTCCAACTCCTCTCCCTGCATACTGACCTCCCCATAAATCAGGATTTAGAACAGAAAGTTTGATATGCTGAACAGCTTTGTGAACTTTGTTAGATGCCTACTGAAAACAAGACGCTTGAAATTCAGGAACCAGTTTCTTCCTCTTTCAGCATCCTTCTCCCCACCCTGGCCTGCCCAGGGCAGAGTCCCAATGGAATTGGGAGCCTGTGCAAATAAAAGCAGGCTCTGAGGGAAGTTACCCAACCACCCATGCCGATAGCTAGGGAGGACACTGAGCCGATGCAATTTACTCCAGAGCGGATACTAAGTGGCAAAGCTGGAGAAAACTCCCCAGGCATCTCCACTCCTTGTCCTGAGTCCTGGACCCCACCTGTTCCCTGAGCTGGGACGAGAACCCCAGACCTCTTGCTTCCAGCCTGCTCCTGTAATCCCTAGACCCCCTCCCTCCCTGCCCGCCCCCGGAGCCAGGGACAGAACCCAGGCATCCTGGCTCCCAGCCGGCTGCTCTAGCCACTGCCCCAGGACTGTACGGCTCTGCAGCGGGCACGCGGCTCCAGGACACCCCGCCACATGCACCCCGATCGCTCCCGCAGGGAGATCCGCCTTGAGCAGCCCCCCGGCCGCTCTAGGCTGCCTCTTGCGACGTGGGAGCAGCCTTGCAAGCGGCTGCTAAACTTTTCAGGCTGCGGCCCATAAGCAGGGACCGGGGCCGGGCTCCCCTGACAAGGGCCCGCCTTTGTTACCCAACTCCCCCGCCCCAAACCCGTGCACCCCACCCGGGCGCCCCCCAGCAGGGCTGCAGAGCGAGCGGCCGCCGCTTACCGTGCGCTGAACCGGGCAATCAGCAACCGCCCCGCCGGGGAGCCGCCCCGCTGCTCCGGCTCGGTGCCCTCTCCGGGCGCCCTCCCCGCACTTCCATCAGCCTCCCCCAGGCAGGGCAGCGCAGCTGCTGCAGACACCAGCCTGTCTCTCTCGACCTCCCCCCCCCCGTCTCCCTACGCCCCCTCGGCTGATAGGAGCCCCCCGCACCAATAGCCGCGGCTGGGCTGCGCAATTCCGCGGCCTCATTGGTGTCTCCAGCCCCCCTGCTCGGTGGGGAGAAGGGAGGAGGAGCGTTGAGGCCCGCCCCGACAATGCGCTGCTGGTTAGTGGCTTCAGCAGCTGCCAGAGTTTGGAGTGTCATCAGCCTCGGATGGAGGAGGAGGAGAGTGGCTGGCTGGCTTGGAGAGCCTCTCCCAGGCTGGGATTGCAAACATCGGGAGGCCAAAGGGACTAGAGCTGGGACGGGGGTGTCCCGGAAAGCCCAGTGCACAGGGGCAGGGAGTTTGGAGGGGTACTGGCAGCACTAACATCATTTGGGGATGAGGTGGGAGACTCAGACTCATAGACTCTAGGACTGGAAGGGATCTCGAGAGGTCA
Source organism: Gopherus evgoodei (assembly GCF_007399415.2). Classification (NCBI taxonomy): domain Eukaryota; kingdom Metazoa; phylum Chordata; order Testudines; family Testudinidae; genus Gopherus; species Gopherus evgoodei. The sequence goes on along the minus strand of NC_044323.1, from coordinate 153,154,975 downwards.
TCGAGTCCAGTCCCCTGCCCTCATGGCAGGACCAAATACTGTCTAGACCATCCCTGATAGACATTTATCTAACCTACTCTTAAATATCTCCAGAGATGGAGATTCCACAACTTCCCTAGCCAATCTATTCCAGTGTTTAACTACCCTGACGGTTAGGAATTTTTTCCTAATGTCCAACCTAAATCTCCCTTGCTGCAGTTTAAGCCCATTGCTTCTTGTTCTATCGTTAGAGGCTAAGGTGAACAAGTTTTCTCCCTCCTCCTGATGACACCCTTTTAAATATATGAAAACTGCTATCATGTCCCCTCTCAGTCTTCTCTTTTCCAAACTAAACAAACCCAATTCCTTCAGCCTTCCTTCATAGGTCATGTTCTCAAGACCTTTAATCATTCTTGTTGCTCTTCTCTTGACCCTCTCCAATTTCTCCACATCTTTCTTGAAATGCGGTGCCTAGAACTGGACACAATACTCCAGTTGAGGCCTAACCAGTGCAGAGTAAAGCGGAAGAATGACTTCTCGTGTCTTGTTTACAACACACCTGTTAATGCATCCCAGAATCACGTTTGCTTTTTTTGCAACAGTATCACACTGTTGACTCATATTAAGCTTGTGGTCCACTATGACCCCTAGATCTCTTTCTGCCATACTCCTTCCTAGACAGTCTCTTCCCATTCTGTATGGGAGAAGAGCTGTGATGGGAAGGAGAGAAAACTTGTGTGAAAATCATTGGTGGAGAGTCACAAAGGCCCTGGGCCTGAAGGGTCTGGCTAGGTTTGAGGGTCTGGGCCAAAGGATCTCCCCACGCTGGGGGTTTTCATGCCTGCATCTCACAGTTGTCACTAGGGTGACCAGACAGCAGATGTGAAAAATCGGGATGGGGGTTGAGGGGGCAATAGGTGCCTATATAAGAAAAATATCCCAAAATTGGGACTGTCCCTATATAATTGGGACATCTGGTCACCCTAGTTGTCACCTCAGATCAAACACGGCACAGGTCTGTAGAGACCAGGAGTCATTGCCATCTGGTGTTTGACTCATCATTGGAATGAGCAAGCAAGAGTCTTAATCCATGTCGAAGGCATAGGCAGATCCAAGCTCCATAAATTAGAAACTGAAGCGTTTTCAAACTGGTAATAAAGTGGAATATTTGAATAGTGTGGGTAATTAACCATTGGATCAGATTGCCAAGGGACATCTATTCTCCATCCTTAAAGTCCTTACAGCTAGCTTGAGCATTTCTCTAGGTCAGTGGCTCTCAACCAGAGGTATGTGTTCCCCTGGGCTACACAGAGGTCTTCCAGGGGGTACGTCAAGGTTCTTCCCTCACTCTGAACTTTAGGGTACAGATGTGGGGACCTGCATGGACACTTCTAAGCTTAATTACTAGCTTAGCTCTGGTAACACTGCCACCATCCAGAAGTTAGTGTCTGGAGAATTCCCTGTCCCCCCAAAACTTTCCCCTTCCTGGGTTGCCTTGAGGGACTTCACCAATTCCCTGGTGAACACAGATCCAAACCTCTTGGATCTTAAAACAAGGGGAAATTAACCATCCCTCCTCCTTTTCCCCCGCCAATCCCTGGTGAGTCCAGATCCAATCCCCTTGGATCTAAAAACAAGGAAAAATCAATCAGGTATTAAGAAACAAAAGGCTTTTAATTAAAGAAAAGAAAGGTAAAAATCATCTCTGTAAAATCAGGATGGAAAATACTTTACAAGGTAATCAGATTCATATAGCCCAGAGGAACCCCCTCTAGCCTTAGGTTCAAAGTTACAGCAAACAGAGGTAAGATCCTCTCAGCAAAAAAGGAACATTTACAGGTTGAGAAAACAAAAATAAGACTAATCCGCCTTGCCTGGCTATTACTTACAATTTTGAAACATGAGAGACTGATTCAGAAAGGTTTGGAGAGCCTGGATTGACATCTGGTCCCTCTTAGTCCCAAGAGTGAACAACCCCCAAAACAAAGAGCACAAACAAAAGACTTCCCTCCACCAAGATTTGAAAGTATCTTGTCCTCCAATTGGTCCTCTGGTCAGGTGTCAGCCAGGTTTACTGAGTTTCTTAACACTTTACAGGTAAAAGAGACATTAACCCTTAACTATCTGTTTAAGACAGGGTACATCAATTCATTTAGATATTTGCTTAGTTTTACAACATAAAAAGCACTAGTGAAGTCAGTACAAACTAAAATGCCATACAGACAATGACTTGTTTATATTGCTCTGTATACTATACACTGAAATATAAATACAATATTTATATTCCAATTGATTTATTTCATAATTATATGGTAAAGATGAGAAAGTCAGCCATTTTTCAGTAACAGTGTGCTGGGGACACTTGTGTTTTGGTATCTGGTTTTGTAAGCAAGTAGTTTTTAAATGAGGTGTAACTTGGGGGTACACAAGACAAATCAGACTCCTGAAGGGGGTACAGTCATCTGGAAAGGCTGCGAGCCACTGCTCTAGCTTATTCACGCTAGCTTCTAGCACAAGCTATTGGGCTCAATGCAGGAATCTCTTACTCTGATCCACTCCTCTAGCAAGGTCCTGTGTTCTGAGCCTTTGCTGACCCATCAGGCTGATGTGTGTGGATGGAACTGGCATTTGGGCTCAAACCTGAGTCAGAGCCCAGGCTTAGTGTGCAGGGGAAACATACCCTAAGTGGTCTGATCTACCCCGGTGTTGAGCACCTTGCAAGTGTCTAGAAGTTCTGGCCTAAGTAACTTGCCCAGGTTGGTGCAGAGCTGAGAATAGAATGTAGGAGTCATAGGAACATAGGACGGGGCTGGATCTTTGAGTCCAGCCCCCTGCTATGACAGGCAAACCAATCATATAATCCCTTTCATAAACTGATTCTTGCCCAAAAGCAAGCTATTCCGATGGATAGGAAAGATAGAAAATGTGGCAAAAGACCACTTTGGCTTTACCACGAGATCTTGCATGACCTACAAAATAAAAAGGAGTCATAAAAATTGGAAACTAGGTCAGATTACAAAAGATGAATATAGGCAAACAACACAGAAATGCAGGAGCAAGATTAAAAAGGCAAAGGCACAAAATGAGCTCAAACTAGCTATGGGAATAAAGGGAAACAAGATGACTTTTTATCAATACATTAGAAGCAAGAGGAAGACCAAGGACAGGGTAGGCCCACTGCTCAGTGAGGAGGGAGAAACAGTAACAGGAAACTTGGAAATGGCAGAGACGCTTAATGACTTCTTTGTTTCGGTCTTCACTGAGAAGTCTGAAGGAATATCTAACATAGTGAATGCTTATGGGAAGGGGGTAGGTTTAGAAGATAAAATAAAAAAAGAGCAAGTTAAAAATCACTTAGAAAAGTTAGATGCCTGCAAGTCACCAGGGCCTGATGAAATGCATCCTAGAATACTCAAGGAGTTAATAGAGGAGGTTTCTGAGCCTCTAGCTATTATCTTTGGAAAGTCATGGGAGACGGGAGAGATTCCAGAAGACTGGAAAAGGGCAAATATAGTGCCCATCTATAAAAAGGGAAATAAAAACAACCCAGGAAACTACAGACCAATTAGTTTAACTTCTGTGCCAGGGAAGATAATAGAGCAAGTAATTAAAGAAATCATCTGCAAACACTTGGAAGGTGGTAAGGTGATAGGGAATAGCCAGCATGGATTTGTAAAGAACAAATCCTGTCAAACCAATCTGATAGCGTTCTTTGATAGGATAATGAGCCTTGTGGATAAGGAGAAGCGGTGGATATTGTATACCTAGATTTTAGTAAGGCATTTGATACGGTCTCGCATGATATCCTTATCGATAAACTAGGCAAATACAATTTAGATGGGGCTACTACAAGGTGGGTGCATAACTGGCTGGATAACCATACTCAGTAGTTGTTAATGGCTCCCAATCCTGCTGGAAAGGTATAACAAGTGGGGTTCCGCAGGGGTCTGTTTTGGGACCGGCTCTGTTCAATATCTTCATCAACGACTTATATGTTGGCATAGAAAGTACGCTTATTAAGTTTGCAGACGATACCAAATGGGGAGGGATTGCAACTGCTCTGGAGGACAGGGTCAAAATTCAAAATGATCTGGACAAATTGGAGAAATGGTCTGAGGTAAACCGGATGAAGTTCAATAAAGACAAATGCAAAGTGCTCCACTTAGGAAGGAACAATCCATTTCACACATACAGAATGGGAAGAGACTGTCTAGGAAGGAGTATGGCAGAAAGAGATCTAGGGGTCATAGTGGACCACAAGCTAAATATGAGTCAACAGTGTGATACTGTTGCAAAAAAAGCAAACGTGATTCTGGGATGCATTAACAGGTGTGTTGTAAACAAGACACGAGAAGTCATTCTTCCACTCTACTCTGTGCTGGTTAGGCCTCAACTGGAGTATTGTATCCAGTTCTGGGCACCGCATTTCAAGAAAGATGTGGAGAAATTGAAGAGGGTCCAGAGGAGAGCAACAAGAATGATCAAAGGTCTTGAGAACATGACCTATGAAGGAAGGCTGAAAGAATTGGGTTTATTTAGTTTGGAAAAGAGAAGACTGAGAGGGGACATGATAGCAGTTTTCAGGTATCTAAAAGGGTGTCATCAGGAGGAGGGAGAAAACTTGTTCACCTTAGCCTCTAATGATAGAACAAGAAGCAATGGGCTTAAACTGCAGCAAGGGAGATTTAGGTTGGACATTAGGAAAATGTTCTTAACTGTCAGGGTAGTTAAACACTGGAATAAATTGCCTAGGGAGGTTGTGGAATCTCCATCTCTGGAGATATTTAAGAGTAGGTTAGATAAATGTCTATCAGGGATGGTCTAGACAGTATTTGGTCCTGCCGTGAGGGCAGGGGACTGGACTCGATGACCTCTCGAGGTCCCTTCCAGTCCTAGGCCTCGTCCAGACTAGGGGAGGAAAATCGATCTTAGATACGCAACTTCAGCTACGTGAATAACGTAGCTGAAGTCGAATATCTAAGCTCGAATTACTCACCCATCAAGATGGCGCGGGATCGATGTCCGCGGCTCTCCGTGTCGATTCCAGAACTCTGTTCGGGTTGATGGAGTTCCGGAATCGATGTAAGCGCGCTCGGGGATCGATATATCGCGTCTAGACTAGACATGATATATCGATCCCCGAGCAATCGATTTTAACCCGCGGATACGGCGGGGTAGTTTGGACGTGGGCCTAGAGTCTATGAATCTTTGTTCCAAGCTGCTTCTTGCAATGGGGGCTTGGTGTGTTTGTGTAGCATTGGTGTCCTGAACTTGTTCTGTGGGACAGGAAAGAATTTCTTAAATTGGCTAGATTAGAACTATCTTTCTTTCCCTGCTGGTCCTTGTCTCTGTTGCTGGTGATGACATACCTGGCTTGTCTATGCAGCTGTAAGCTCGTCGAGCCAGGTACAGGCAAGTCTCATCTTACGCGGGGGTTCCGTTCCGTGGTTAGCGCTTAAAGCGAAAACCGCGTATAGTGAAACACTCATTGAGTTAAATGGCAGGCGGAATCACTCGCACTACAGATGCAGTTTTTATATTGTTATTTTTCTTTTTTTTTTCCCGTTTTTGCCGACCGTGCAAAGCTGAATTTGCACATGTTAAATGTGCCTAAGATGTGACTTGCCTGTATTCTCTCTTACTATATGTATGTCCATCTTCAGTTTGTTCTCTCAATGCCAATATAATATAGCCTTATCATTTCCTCAAGCCAGACTGGTTGGCTCACTCCCTGATTTTAATACAGCCGTCTTTTTCTTCAGTTGTTCATAGTTTTCTATAAACAATTGGAAAAGGCTAATTGCATTTCCCCATCCTGTGCAGTGGTGAACATTAGCTTGTTTTGATTAGCTTTTTTTTTTAATTAAATTTGGATGTGTTTCTGGTCAATTTCTTTTAAAAGGGGCCTGAGCATCCCAGAAGTAATGGGAAAGTTCAGGACCGGACAAAGTGGGAGAGAGAGAGAGTTGCTGATGCTTTGAAATACTTGATATCTAAGAGGCACTTGGATACCTGTCGTGCTGAAAATCAGCCCCGTAAAAGCACATAGCAGTGTCGGGCTGGAAGGGACCTCAAGAGGTCATCAAGTCCAGCCCCCCTGCACTGAGGCAGGACCAAGCAAACCTAGACCATTGCTGACAGGTGTTTGTCCAACCTGTCCTTAAAACCTGCAATGATGGGGATTCCACAAAGCTCCCTAGGTAACCTGCTCCAGTGCTTAACTAACCTTATAGTTAGAAGTTTTTCATAATGTCCAATCTCAATCTAAATGAGGGTTCTGGATTTTTCCCTCCTTTGTAAAGTGCCTTGAGCTCTACCGGTGAAAAGCGCTATGTAAGAGCGAGGGGTTAGTATTCGTTTCCTGAGGTTTTGTGGGCTGTGACAGAGCCACCGCCACCCTAACAGGAAGCCAGAGGCGCTAATGCCTGTGAAAATACTTTCATGCAGCTCTTTTGCTGCACAGAGAAACCAAACCTAAGCTTCGCTGGGCAGCGGGACTGTGCTCACAGCTCTGCCCCTGGAGTCCAGCTGCAGGTGTGCTTGTCCCCTCCCCTACAACAGCGGGTTCAAACTAGCTGACACCCCCCCTTCACCGTCTGGAATCTGCAGCTTGAGCTGGGCTGACATCCAGGCCCTGGGGAAGTGCAGACAGTGGCAGCGGTGGCTGCTATGGGCTGAGCAGAGAGATGGCATGTTGCTGTACAACAACTGTATTTACTTCCAGGCTGACTTTAGTCTCAAATCCCCTTTCAGCTTTCCATTGGCTCTACCAGAAGGTTAAGTTGTTCCCTCCCTCCCCTCAGCTGCCAATTCAGCCCTGGTGGAAGATGCAGGATTGAGGGCCCTAACAGCTGTTATCCTGGGTGCATCCACAGAGCAGAACCAGCAGAGGTCTTAGCAGGGCAAGCCTCCCCCCACAAGCCATCCCACCTTAAGCTGGAGGGTTCACTTTGAAGAGGCGAAATGTTGGTTCAGCCTCAGTGGCACCTGCTAGCTGCAGTATTACCATCCCCAAGCATTCAAAAACCTTCAGACTCCTTTAAAAATCGCTTTAATCATACATGCATTTGGGGTTCTTTTTAGTTGCCTTCTGGTTCTGAACTTTCTGGGTTACACTTGGGTCACGTTTCAGGCTTATCTCAACCACGTGTGCCAGAAATTCCCTTTTTATTTTTTTAATGAAAGCTGAGATTCTCAGTTTATGTCTTGTCTCCAGGAGCTGGAGCTTTAAGAGAAAGACGGAATAACGTGAGATTTGCTATACAAATGCAAGAGTTGGCAATGCTGCTCAGAGCCCTATTCACACTGTGACGCAGGTTCAAGCCCTGTCATGCTGCAGTGTGGATGCAGCTCAAGCCACAGACTCAAGTCAGCAGGTCTATGTAGTGCACAGTGGGAGACCCAGGCCTGGCAATTGTAAACCCAGGTTTACAATGCGGTCTAGACACTCAAGTGAGGGCTTGGAAACATTGAGTTCACAAGCCTGGGTCCCACAGTACCAGGCTTAGCATGCAGAGTAGACATACCCTGACATGCCTCAAGCTGGATGTGGGTACCTAGCTTTAACCTCCAGCTCTCAGTTTCAGCATCTATTAACAGAGTACCAGAAGGGTTTATGTTAATTTAATGTTTGCAATACATTGTATGAGCATCAGATGAAAGCTGTTATATAAGTGCGAAGTACTAAAGGTCAATAATTTATTGGGACATCAGCCATCTCAAATATCTAATTACTAGGAAATTAACTTAGGCCTGTTGTCCCACAGGGCCGATGTCTCAATATATTATGGGCAATGCTATGGATGCCACAAATAATTGCTGATGATGTATTTGGGCATTAAGGTTCTAGTGTTATGGTTCTAAATATGAACAGAAAAGCTGATTAAACAGTGGTGACCAGTATAAGCTGGTATCAGGCTGTCACTCAGAACAGCTTCTCTTGTATTTTTCAGCTTTGGGAGTGGAGGGCAAAGCTAAACCACACTCACAAAATGGCCAGTCACTGAACAAATGTATCAACAAAGCTGTGTTCAGACACTGACACTCAGCTGTAGTAATATGGGAGGTTAAAATATCCAGCAGTGCCTCCGCTTAAACCTACAGGAGACATTTTGATTTCTTGATGTGGACATCTACAGAGAGAAATCCTCTCTTTACACTCAGGGCTTGTCTACTGGGGGAAATTGACCAGCAGGACCATACCAGTAGAATATTTGGGAGGAGTGTTGATTAAAATAAAGATTACAACAGATCTCTAAGCAAATCCCTTTACTCTCGGTATTAAATAAAGCATCTTCTATGAGGAAGTCAAATGTTTATTTTTTAATGTCTATGAGGAAGAATGAGACACTCCATTTCCAACCATAGGGAGCACAGGTTCTATTCTAGTCTTACTCCTGACTCATGGTGCAGCCTCATCTGAGTCACTTAGCCTTCCTATTGTTCAGTTGCCCCATCTGTAAAATGGGGCTAATGATTCCTGCTCCTTCATAAAGCGCTTTGCACTCAGCAAGTGTAATTTTTTTTATTTCCAAAATATTTTGTAGAAAATTGGGAAAAGCCAATAAAATTCTCAAAGTAACCTTTTTTTAAAACCAACTCTTTACTTGGATGACATTTTTATTTCTGAAAACTGTGAATTTTTTTTAAAGGCAGAAAGAATGAAAAAGAAAACCCAGAACATTTTCCAAAAATAAGTTTCAGGATTTTTTTTTAAAACCACCTCCAACAGCCAAGCATTGGGATATCTAGTAGCACTGGATGGTGATGTTTGGATTACGTTTTTTTTTTTTCCTGTCAGAAGTTGCCGGTTTGTCAGAATCAAAGTGTTCTGTGGGACTGAGTCAATTTTGATGAAGTTCTACCTGGATTCCTGCCAGCTCACCCACGTGATTCCTTGGCAGCGCACCCAGTGGGCTGCTGGGAACCTGGAAGCCCAGTTTCCAAGGTCACAGATCTCTGGCAGCCTGAGCTCCCTGCTCCAGCATGGTGCCTGAGCAGGCTCCCAGTAGAGCGAACAATAATTCCATCTCAGGGAATTCTGAAATTTATTTTTGTTCTGAAACAAAACAAAACTTCAAACTCCTCCATGAAACAGAATGACCAACTCAAGTCCCTAGCATTCATTCGGGCCCTCTCCACACTAAAACAGCTTCTGTTTCGGGATACAAGGTTGCACCACCATCATCTGCCTACACATTTAAGTGTTGCAGCACAGATGGGAATGAGCCAGGGGGCACCACTGGTCTGTACATGGCATGTAGCAAACTCCCTTTGCCCTTCCACTTTGCTGCCCCCATTGTCACAGGCAGACACAACCGAGGAGCCCCTGGCGATGATGATCTGCTTTGTGTACATATATGCACCTTACAGCATCTCTCCGCAGGGCTCAGCGTGTTTACCAGACACCATGCAAGATCAGTCCCTGCCACCAAGGGCAGTTCTCTCCCTGGAAATGGAAATTAAATGTCTGATTTTCAGATGTGCATGCACAGCTCCTTTTGTCTTCAGTACCTCTGACAATCAAGCCCTAAATAACTTTCTCATGGTTACTCAGTGGGTCAGTGGCAAAGGAAGGAATAAAAGCCAGGCCTCCCGACACCTAGCCCTGCATTTTAACTGCTAGAGAGGCCATGCTTCTTCCCTCATAAATGTATTATTGTCATTCATTTCTTCTGTTCAGTGGGATTTAATCAATGGCAGGAGAGGGCAACTGGCACTGCCTTCTATTAAGGACTCTCTTACTGTCACTTAGATGTGAGGATCAGAGGAACACATCAAAGAAAAATGCAGTTGCTTCAATGGTAAAAACTCTGCTGATGTGGGCTCGGAGGCTCTCTCCAGTTTCCTGGAATTGATGTGGACAGCTGTCATAAACAGATAGCTAAGGGTTAATGTCTCTTTCACCTGTAAAGGGGTTAACAAAGAGTGACCTGCACCACCTGACCAGAGGACCAATCAGGAGACAAAATACTTTCAAATCTGGGTGGAGGGAAGTTTGGGTGTGAGTTCTTTGTGTGTTGTGTGTTCTTCTCTGGGAGAGTCAGAGAGACCAGACATTACTACAAGCTCTCTAAGTTTCTTTTCATATAGTAAGTAAAAACAGGCGGTTTAGGCTTTTTGATTGTTTTTACTCTATTTGCAATTGTGGATCTGGCTGGTTAACTTTTATATGTGTAGTTGCTGGGAATATTCTGATTTGTATTGGTACTAGGGGGAAGGTCTCTTTCTGATGACTGTAAGCTATAGGACCCTGTAATATTTACATCTTGAAGTTATAGAGAATTCCTTACTTTTCCCTTCCTTTTATTAAAACTTTTTTTTTTTTTTGGTAAAAGAGAACCTGATTGATTTTTTCTTCCTTGTTTCCCTTGTGTTATTCCAGGGGATTGGGATACTCACCGGGATGGGTGGGGGGGGGGGGGGAGACGGGAGGGGAAGAGATAGAATCTCTTTGTTTTCCTTGAATCTGTTTGCCTCTTTGTGGAAAGGAAGGGAGATGCTTCTCTGTATGGTGATTTAGAGGTTAGATCAGTATCACAGGATACCCCAGGGAGAGAAATTCTGGGAGGGGAAAAGGTGGGGGGAATGGTTTATTTCTCCTTGTTTTAAGAACCCAAGGGATCTGGGTTCTTGGGGTCCCCAGGGAAGGTTGGAGAGATCAGAGTGCCCCAAAACACTATATTTTTGGGTGGTGGCAGTGCTATCAGATCTAAGCTGGTAATTAATCTTAGAGGATTCAGGTGCTAGTATCTCATTTTCTGAACTCTTAAGGTTCAGATCTGAGAAGGAATGCTATGATAACAGCATCATAGATTATAAGCCCAGAAGGGACCGTTGTGATCATCTCGTCTGACCTACTGCGTAACAGGGGCCATAGAACTCCCTCAATGTAATTCCTAGAGCACATCATCCCATATTCTCCAGCAGGAGTTAAAAAAGTGCAGGGCAAAGGGGGAAGTTTCTTGGATCCTGACTTCCCAATTAGCAGCTGTCCAAGGTCCTGCATCTGCTGGATCTTGGCAGGGGGAAAGACTCTGGATTGTATTGATATGAAAAAGGACATGGTGTGAACAACTAATCCACTGATACAGGACAATGACAGAGCAAGTGAAGCAGAGGTACAGAAGCTTCCAGGCAACTTTTTACACACTTGACATTGTTAAAGTAACAGCAGCCCACAGGGGATACAAATCGCTGAAATTAGCCAGGAGTACCCTTGGGCTTGTGCCTCCCAACATCTTCTAATGACTCAGCGAGGAGCCTCCCGCTTTGATTTGCTCCTAACAGATCAGATGCACAACCCCTCCTTAGTTTATGCCTGAAAGCAGATAGTGCGGCTAAACTGATACATAGACTGAACTGCGCAGACGTTGCCATTTTGTAACAGGCTTTATGGCCATGATGCTATGTACACGGTTGGATCAAAACTCAATTGCATAAAGATGGATTGTTTTTGTGATTTATTCTTTTTACTGATGAGGACTGATTTTTTTAAAAACTGATTTCCTGGAACATGCCTGACAAGAGAGAGAGTTCTTTACATATTTAGACTGACAGTTGTGAAACTCAACTGACTGTGTTTTTCCCTCAACAGGGTCCAAGTTCAATGAGCTGGCTTGAGCGTCTCTCATTCAGATACTTCCTCCTTTTTATTCATGCCTCGCAACCCCCCGACAAGAGATATCCAATTCTTGTAATAGCAACTGACTGAATCAGGTTAGGAGAGTGCACACTTTTGAGTGCAACGAGTAAATTCTATAATCAAAAGTCCAGGCTGAAGAACCAGCATCCTGTATAGTTTAGAATACAATACTCAAAGTGGTGATCGGGGGGGAGCAGGGTAGACATACCCTCTTAAAACCAAACCTCGAAAGAACCAAATGTGCGCGCACACACACACACACAGTACATATTGTGCAATCATTTGTATTTTAACAACTTTGTTCTAAGGAATAGCTTGTCTAATAAAAACTGTCAACCACATATTCCTCTTTGTGTAGCTTAGGAAGCAGCATACTGGTCTGATTTCTGGCAGAGGTAATGCATCACCTCTGCTGTTTTCAAAAGCCATTCAAAAATAGTAGCAAAAATAGCACAAAAGCCCTGGAATAGCTATTTGGTCTATTCATATGCTGGTAGGGAGTAAAACAGGAAAATAAACACATTCCCTTAGAATCTTAGTATTAATCTCTTCATTGGCCCTTTAAAGTGGATTAAGAGAACACACTGCGGTCTAGCAGACAGGGCACTAGACTGGGAACCAGAAGGGGGCCTCTGTTCCAAGCTCTCCTAAGGACCTGCGCTGTGATCAATCTGTGTGATTGTTTTCCTTCCTGCCCTTTTCCTATCTTGTCTATTTAGATTGTAAGCCTATGGTCTGCCTCTGTGTATTTGTAAAGCACAAAGCATAGAGCTCCAATCCCAACGGGAAGATTTAAGACATTGCTGTAAATAAAAATTATAAATAAGCCGTTGCTTCTCTTTGTGCAAGTTCCATATTTCTTGAAAAGTGAGTACTACCAACAAACTGCCAAGTTGCATCTATGTCAGCGTTTATTTATACTTAAAGGCTTTAAAAATACAGAATAAAATAGCTTTATCTACTATTATTCACAACATCTGGTCCAAATATTACATATTTTTTAAATATTTAAACGTTTAATGAAGCCATGTTAGAAAAACAAAATACGAAAACTCCATAAAAGAATTACACGTCTCAAAAAATAAAATAAAAAAAAACAAAACAGAAAACCCTTGGTATGTAACAAAATAAAAATGTTTACAGCCCAAGTCAGTCAAAAAAACCTCATGGAAAAATATTTATCCCCACTGTTTAAGAACAGTCAATAGTTTGTTATGCCAAAGGTTGTTATAAACAGACAAAATACAATAATTTGGACTGGCAGCAAGATGCAAAGATGACACAATAAATGCCAGATAACACAGGAGGCAAGTCTAAATACATCTTCGATATTAATAAGTACTGATGACAATGCACAGTCACAATCAAATTGTAACCTGACAGGAATGGCTTGGATGCTGCTAAATATGAATCCCCAACACTTAAAGCAGCCCAGCACTATGTTGTATAGAAGACTCATGGGCGGAAGCTAAATACTGGCAAGCGTGTGGCCTCCTCCAGTATTATAAAAGCTATATAAAGAGGTGGACATGCAATATTTGTTATCCCACGTCCAGGAAGGTTAACATAAGCCTGAGCAAGAAGTCCTGCAAGACATGCACCAAATGGGAAACAAACCACCGGAAGATTTTCTGGAGAGGAAAAAGTGGTATTTTTTGGTTTGAGAAGGCCACTTACAAAAACTAAAGCTAGGTTGTGCGGGTCCATCAGGCATTTTTATTCAGATCTAAATGTTAGCACAAGCTGCTTTGGATTGTATGCAAACATCCAATGGTTAACTTAAACCATCAAATGTTGGCTATTTGTAAACCACATGTGCCTGTAGTGCTGCTTATACCATAAGTGATATTAATCAACTGAATATTTGAGACACTGTTTTGGTATGAAGGTATTGCCATAATGGATTGTTCTCACCTGACTGACGCCTCTTGCGGTATAAATAGTACCAAGGATTTCAATTTGTAAGTGCTGATTCTACTTTGCGAGTAAGGATATTTCAGTAGGGAGGTGAACAATAAGAAACTCTTCATTTTTCAGGAACAACAAACACGGGTAAATAAAGTATACACAACTACTATCGATTCGTCAATGAAGAAATTCTATCATCACATGACATTGTCATGACAATCATACCACCCCCTCCCAGGAAACCTGTAAAAATTATCCTGAGTGGAAATGTTATTTTTAATATATGGAAATACTGCAATATTCATGTACAGACCAAGTTGCCATATTGAAAGTCAGTATTAAAAGGTGTAACGCAAATCCCGAGTATGAATTTGGAAGAAAAAAGAAGTAGTCATGTTTTCCCCAATAGGTTACTGATCAAGCCAGTCAGTCAACACATCCTAATATGGACATTAGTCAATCATAGACGTAAATGTACTATGAAATGTAATTTTGAAGATGCATAATTTGTCAATGTTCTATTTAGAAAACTTGTTAGCAAGAGTTCTTAATTTAACCAAAAAGATCAATATAATAAAAGGATGGCTACAAAAGCCCCAAAGCTGTTTTGCTTTGAATATAGTTATACACCTTTGATACAACAACATGATATTTTGCCATGAATATTTGCCATTCTATATTTAAATCTAGTTGAAACACCATCTTTTTCTAGTCCTTTAGTAGGTGTTGTCTTCTTTATACACTATGGTCTAATTTATCAATTAGAAAGGCAATTACATATACAGCAAAAACATACTATTGCAATAACAACCATATTTCTATTCCCATCTCCCCCACCAACTTACCCCTTTAAGTATAAATGTAAACAAGAAACTTTTAAAGTATCCAACTGTTTTTCAAAATTACAGAGCAAACTTCTGCAACGTATCTGCCTACGGCACCTCATATGGTAAACTTTGCATCATCTGAAGTTAACAGCATTTCCACACCATTCTAACCAAAATTCAAATATTCTGTTGTTTTGTTTTCTCGGGGGTGTGGACTCTCCTACCATAAACAAGGGTATTAAAAATCTGCACTTAGTATTTGATTGGCAATTGTAGATTCCTCTCAAAAACAGACACACAAAAAGAAGCGGGATTTCTCTTCCCCAGGCAAAACTGTGCACATGAGCTTTCCCCCCTAATCTTATCTGAAGAAAGCTAAGATACACACAAAGAGACATCTAACATTCTGGGTGCTGCAGTTAACATCAGATGTTAAGTGTACTGCCAGTGACTTTGTTAAAACATTTTGCGATAAGCAGCATTTCATCAGCTCTCTTCTGGTTATCCTTGCAAAATCAAGGCTCAACTTAACCATCAGCTTTCTTAAAAGAAGAGGATGCAAGAAGTCACCTCTCTCAGAAGTTAAATGTTTCAGGATTTTGGTTGCAAAATGGACTGCTTGACCACATTAAATACTAGTTTTTAAGGTGGCTAGAAAAGCAAAGCATGTCAGCTAAATATTGTGATCCTCCAGTATATATTTTGCTAATCTTCTCTCACCCAGTCAATGGAATCAGCATGGTAGGACCAGGAAAGAATCTAACTATAAGATTTTAGGTGGAGGAGACTCTGGCTTTCCATAAGCCAATGTACTTTCTTCTGTCAAGAATGGTAGCGTATCTCAGAAAAACAAATCCTCAGAGTGACGGTTCAACTATTTGATTCAAACTACCATGCAGCACCTAAAGACTATTTAAAGTGGTTATTTTTTCAAACATGTTAAAGAGGCCATTTCTGTGTGTGCGTGCAACAGCGCTTTACTTCATCCAAAGAAAGATCTTGTAGAAAAAAAATCTATTTAATTTTCAAGTCAGGATTTCCCATTGTGTGGTCTGCTACCGCATGACATGTCATGCTAATACAAGAACGCACAAGCTGCCTAGCATTACAGGGTTAACATGCAAGTCGTTCTGCCAGCAATCTTGTAAGGTAGCCAAATGGTTCCTAAAGTTGTTGTAACATTTTAGTTTCTTTCCACTGCCTTACATTAACATACTTTTTTGGGAAAAGAGCAGACAAGCCTCAAACATGACATTCGCTGCTGAGTCCACAGAGCAAAATGTACCATTAGATTTTAAGTATCGAGAAGTCTGTTTTTAATGAGTGGCATCATCTTTAATTCAAACTTTTGCCTTCCTGCCCCCACATTTATAAAAGAACCAACTTTGGCATCTTACATGATTATAACCACCTCATACAAGCGGCTTTTCTTTTTGTAATTGAAACTCCCTCACATCTTTGGTTGCACATAAAATAAAAGGTGGAAAAATTTAGAAGCTTAGTGTTACTGATCAGTGCTCTTGGCCAAATCCGTTCCTATGGAGACGGGTAATTTCTGTAACCCCTCTCATTGCCTGTAGAGCAAAATAAAAGATACAGGATCAGCTTTGCACTACAGGTGACATAACCTTGTCTATTACACAACAATTCTTCTGACCGGCTTTCAGCAAAGTCCAACTGACGCCACAACTGCAAACTACTGA
The DNA here is from genome assembly GCF_007399415.2 of Gopherus evgoodei. Classification (NCBI taxonomy): domain Eukaryota; kingdom Metazoa; phylum Chordata; order Testudines; family Testudinidae; genus Gopherus; species Gopherus evgoodei. The sequence goes on along the minus strand of NC_044323.1, from coordinate 153,138,914 downwards.
AAGTTCCTTGGAGCAAGAACAAATACATGGTTTGTTATGGAAAAAGTTGTATAAAAATATGTTGCATAAACAGCCATGACATGCTGAAAACTATATCAATGGAATCATTTTGACTCTGCACTATTCAATACTGATCCATTAAGCAATTTTCTTCCCCTCCCCTCTCCCACCCCAGCCCTTCCATGCTTCAATAACACAATTTACTGCTCTTGTCCAGTAGTCAACTTTGATAAATATATTAGCGAATTACAGTATCTACCTTTATTTTTTATCCAGAGATACAAAATGCAAGCATTGTAGAGCATACTGGCCTTAAGAGTACATTACACTACACTTCCCTGATGATCTCCACAGCTTAAAAATGCTTTTTTGGGCCACACTGAAACACTGACGTCTAAAACTAACTTGCAATAGTAAGAACATTAAACATGAATAAAACCTTATAATTATGAACGCATGATGAGTATTAACATCCACATAACATCAGAGCTGAGGCTATTCCAGAAAAAAATATCTGAATGGCACCGTCACTGGGCCCAATACCCGTTAAAACCATCCAGTGGATGATGATGCCAAATGTAGTGTGTCTGCTATTTAAAAAATCCACTTGTAAAAACAAACAGCTGCTGTATTAGTCCCCAGAGGAGGGAAAAAAGGCAGCATATACATAGGCCACTCTTATTCAAGCAGTACTAGTCAGACAGAGATAGTCTGAGCAAGATGAAAAAAATTAGGTCAAGTCAGAATAAGCACATGCTGATATTTTGCCTGTTGATTTCTACATATATGGGGCTGCTTAGATAAATTCACATTTTCATTCAGGAAGAGTCTGTGATTAAAGTGGATATATGCACTGTATTGTAATGATAAAAGCTGCTGGGCTAGGAAAATGTTATCACTCTTCAAGTTAAATTGTTCCCTATCCAAGTAAAAATAAAGTTGACACTTCCCTTAAAGTGAACTTTGACTCAGGTACCAGTTAGGTGGCAAGCTTCCAGGTAGACAAGAGCAACATATCTAAAAGATATTGAAGTGATTCTTGCACAGTAGTAGATCACATGGGTAAATCAGTGCTTTTATCTGGCACAATTTAGTAAGGAAATTGTCGTCTGGAAATCTCTGAATGCATTGTTAATGACTGCAAAGATATTCTAGTGATATACCCATTAGCCACAACGATATAATGTCTGATTTACAGATGGCTGTGTGGAAAAAATATGGAATGTATGAGCAATAACTGGAAAAAAATACAACGGACTTGATTTTGGTGTCTGTGTTTTACAAGTGAATAAAATGGTATTTACTCATTTCACACACGGATTCAAATTTTCTGGCACAACTAACTCTGCCAGGAATGGATGTGCCGAAAACACCAGCACCGATGATTTAAATAAAATAATCAGAGGATAAGATGTTCAAAAGCACCTAAGTAATTTAGGAGTTGAAGTTCCACTTTCAAAAATGAGTTAGGCACTTAGGGACCTAAACCTGTTCTGAAAATGGGACTCGGGCACTTCAATTTTACCCAGATCAGTAACCAATTAGGCAATTAGACACACTATATAGAGCCATCACCATCCACAACAGGAAAGCTTTTTTTTTAAATCTGTCTCAGCTCTGGTTCCAGAATTTAAATGCAGATATACAAAACATATATTTTAATGCTTCTTAATCAGCAAGAAACTGCAAATACATCTGTTACTACAACGAGATAATATAATTGCAACCAAGGCTATACGGTAGCCTCAGAGTCTTCATCTGAACCCCTGCAGTTACTGCTTTTCCTGAAGCCTTTCCACGTGTAGCCCATGAAGGTGGGACTGATGGGCAAGAAGCTGAAGCACCTGTACTTTTTGATAAAGTTCATGCCGAAGGGCAAATCGTATGTTTCCATGCCCTCCAGGGACTTGCTGCCTTTGCCCACGCCTTTCTTCCATTTCTGGATTCCTCTCTCCTCAGGGCTTCCTGAAGTTAAATAAAAAAAAATGGAAGGGAAAGTCATTCTACTTCGAAGACATCATGTTCCGCAAGCAGTCAGTCTAGGAAGACATATAGTATTCTCAGGGAGGGAAAACCAGAACTTCACTGCAAAGATAGAACCTCTAGTACAGGGTAGTTCCTACACCGTCAAGGGCTTGTCTACACTACCGGTCGGATCAACGGGCAGCAATTGATACAGCAGGGGTCAATTTATCATGTCTGGTATAGACGCAATAAATCGACCGCCGATCGCTCTAGTATCGACTCCGGTACTCCACCTCAATGAGAAGCACACAGGGAATCGACAGGAGAGTGTCTCCCATCGACACACCACAGTGAAGACACCGGGGTTAAGTAGATCTAAGTACGTTGACTTCAGCTACGTCATTTATGTAGCTGAAGTTGCATAACTTAGATTTATTCCCCAACCCCACAGCCCCCGTAGAGTAGACCGGCCCTATGTCAATGGTGACTTGATGGAAGTAGGGTCAGGCCTTATATGATCTTCTACTAAGGAAGTGGCTTCAACAGTGTTTTTTCCCCTGGTTTCATTTCGTAATCATCAGTACATCTTTTAACTTATGTTGCCCTTTTGGCAGAGAGATTTGCCTAAGGGACCACAGCAAGTCAGTGAATTCAAGCCAAGAATTAAGCTCTGGTCTCCAGCATCCCAGTTCTGTGTTCTAATCTCCAAGCCATGCCGCCTCCACAGTTAACAGTGAGAATACTCATTCAGAAAGGCAGGTGAAGCCATTTAAATTTCAAATACAACATCACCACAAAACTGACCTGGAATGGTGTTATCCAAAATAAACGCCACGCACCCGCCAACAAACATAGCTGTAGTGAGCAGAACATTTAACACTTGATCGATGCCTGCTATTCCTAGAAAAAGAAAGAATTAGGTCAGGATTTGCAGTTTTTACATGTGAACACCCTATTTGGGGGCCTGATCTTATGTATTTAGCCAGGCAAAAATCCCAGTGAGCTCAAGGGGAGCTTTGCTTGAGTAAGCAAAGAGCAGAGGATTAGGTCCTCAGAAACAGTTTACAGGAGCATCTGCCACTAATCTATTCTAGTATGTAGGACTGAGAGAAGTATGTGCCTTACCTACTCATTTTAGAGTCTACAGTTCTGGATTTAAACCAGTGAGGAAACTAACCCTAAAGGCATTCATTTCAGATTGCTTAGAACACCGTTTTCTTTAATAAATCTATGGGAGACACTTCTGCTAATGCAATGAAAAAACCACTAGATAAAAAATACGAGATTTTTTCAAATTTCAAAATTATGTTGACAAAACAGCCCAACTATTAACTATCATTCCTTGGAATGGCAAGTAGTTTACAAGGTTCTTCATTAAGGATTACTCTATAATTGCTTGGAATTTAGCTCTCCCTTGCTTTGTTGAAATAAATCTCAGCCAAAATGAACAACTAGATTAGCCTCTCAATCTGCTTTTGAAGCAGCATGATTAAAATTTAGTTTAGACTTGTATCTTTCAGCAAAAAAATTAGTTCTGGTTCAGGATATTACATATCTTCAAGATATTACATATCTGCACCAATCCCAGTGGTGAAAGAAATCAAAACAGCTTCTCCCCAGGTTAGTTAAGAAATCAGTCATTAAAAAGTCTGAAATAAACTGAATTTTGAGGGGCTCTGTCACTAAAATACATCTGCAAGTGACAAAAACATCAGTCTTGTCAAAGGTTAACACTAATACCCACATTTCAAGATCTAGTTCAATGTTTTCCCCAGTGATTTAAAACCTTTTATAGATTAGCTCTAGCTTTTTAAATGCACACTTTTCTCAACTCTTCTTCCACCCATCTAGCAATGGGTCCTCTCCAGACCCTGCGTCCCTCTTCAACGTCACCCACAGAAGGTAAGGTGAGAATGTCATCTCCATACCATCTAGAAAAATCTTCTTGGGTCTCACCATCTCATCAGCTTTCTGGCCTGGGAACATATCTGCTCCTTTACTTATGGCTCTAAGTCCAGGCCTACACTACAGACTTTTGTTAGCATAACTGTGATAGTCAGGGATGTGATCCCTGGCCAACATATCTGTGCCAGCAAAAGCCCTAATTATTCTGGCAAATCTGCACATGGAATAAGCTATGCCAGGAAATGTGCAATTTTGCTCCGATAAGCTGCTTCCACACTAGGATTGCATTATTGGTACATTACACTTGAATATACCTATACTAGCAAGGTGCTCCTACTGTAGGAAAGGCCCTGATGTCTTTTTTTTTAAATGAAGTATTTATTACTAGCCCATTATTTCACTTGGTACAGCATTTTCACATGAATGAATCAGAAGTTCGTACCTGTAACTAGTGGGTTTTGTTTGAGATAACTTGGAAGGACAAGTCCAAAGAAGATGGAAAATCCAAGTACAAAGAGGTTACGTGAAGAGTTTAAATCTATGAACTGGAGGTTGGACAGACCCACAGCTGTAATCATTCCTAAACAAAACAAATCAAGAGTGAGAACTTTTAGACTCTCTCTCCTTTTTGTTCAATTATTTTGTTCAAAGGTTAGCTAACATCCACAGATACACACCACTGAGGTTAAAGGCTGTCAAACAATCAACTAGCATATGAAGAGAAGCAGAGAAATAGACACTTACCAAAGAGAGTGCAGAAGAGGGCTCCAAGCACTGGGTCAGGCAGGGATGCAAACAGCGCACTGAACTTCCCAACCATTCCAAGTAAGAGCATGAAGGCTGCACCATACTGAATAACCCTACGACTTCCAACCTAGAAAGCACAACGGGAGAGGAATAAATCAGAATACTTCCGAAAAATGCACATTTACACCAACTTTAATGTCTTACTTTTTAATACTAGAAAAAAGTCTATATTTTATTGTCTAATCCCTTTTGAAATTCTCTCCAAACAGAGACCAGCAATCTCCTGTAGTCCTTCATGACATCACAAAGCAAAGTAACCTTGCACAACAACAGCTAGTCTGGCTGAGACGATATACATAAGGGAGACTCAATTCTCCAATGAAACACAAAGCACACTCCCCACCCCAAACCTACACCCTACAGGAACTGGAGATCATCAGAGGAGCAAAAACTGCAGAGATCTCAATTTTAGGACCAGTTGCTTCAATTTTCCATTTAGATACTCCCCCCTCCCCCGCCTTCCTTAAAATACTGGCTGCACAGTATTACAAATGTCTCAAGTTTCATAGCTGGAACATGGTTGTACTTCAACTGTGACATAATATGGTTTGGTTTTGCTTATTTAGACTGTAAGCTGTTTTGAAACTACAGAACCATTAACCTTGCCCAACATAGTTTCCTTGATGTAGTTTGGTCCCATCTACAAAAATTAAAATCAACTATGTAACACAAATTGTACATGGATGCCCCAAGATAACAACAAATGGGACCAAAATGTAAACATTTGCCTTGGCACCACATTAACACAGCCTTGCAGAAAAACATATCGCCAGGTAACAGCAACTGTGTGAAATTTTGCCTCTCCTCCATTCACTTCAGTCAGGTGTAATTTCCCCGCCTGAGATCACGAACTGATTTTAAGTTCTCTCTCTCAAGCAGCTGCAGAATTTGGCTCAGCTAATATTGCAGGAACTTTAGTATTTTCATTTTCATAATGTTTTTATATTTTAATTGTGCAACCTATAGTGTAGTATTACTCTTACATTTTATGTTGTAGTGTACGTTTATGCACAAGTATAATGTGTTTTGAACTAGGGAGAGACCTCGTGTACATACATACATACATACATACATATCTGTATGCATAGAACCCAATTCCGGGAGGTTTGAAAATTTGTTCCCAGCATAACCTTTTAGAGGTTTTCAATTCAGCAATGTTAAGCTTCATACAGACCATAAGTAATAAAAATCACTATTATGTGTGGCTGTTTCCAATGCTTGAGCCCTTAACTGAGCCAACTGGTATAAAAGACGGTTACTTACCTTTGTAACTGTTGTTCTTCGAGATGTGTTGCTCATATCCATTCCAGTTAGGTGTGTACGTGCCGCGTGCACGTTCATCGGAGAAACTTTTACCCTAGCAACCCAGGTGGGTCGGCTGGGCGCCCCCTGGAGTGGTGCTGCCATGGCGCCCCATATATATCCCAGCCGACCCGGTCACCCTTCAGTTCCTTCTTGCCGGCTACTCCGACAGTGGGGAAGGAGGGTGGGTTTGGAATGGATATGAGCAACACATCTCGAAGAACAACAGTTACAAAGGTAAGTAACCGTCTTTTCTTCTTCGAGTGATTGCTCATATGCATTCCAGTTAGGTGATTCCCAAGCCTTACCTAGGCGGTGGGGTCGGAGCGCGATGTGGCGGTATTTAAGACTGCTACGCCGAAGGCCGCATCCTCTCTTGATTGTCTGACCAGCGCATAGTGCGCGGCGAATGTGTGGACCGACGACCAGGTCGCTGCACGGCATATCTCCTGCATAGGCACGTGCGCAAGGAAGGCCGACGACGTCGCCTGAGCCCTCGTGGAATGTGCCGTGAGGTGGCCAGAGGGGACACGAGCTAAGTCGTAGCATGCGCGAATGCATGCAGTTACCCGGGAGGAAATCCTCTGCGAGGATATAGGCTGCCCTCTCATTCGCTCCGCGATCGCCACAAACAGCTCAGGGGACTTCCGAAATGGCTTTGTTCTCTCGATGTAGAAAGCCAGCGCTCTCCAAACATCTAAGGAGTGTAGCTGTTGCTCCCGCTGAGAAGCGTGTGGTCTCGGGAAGAAGATGGGGAGGAAGATGTCCTGGCTGGTGTGGAAGGTGGAAACCACCTTAGGGAGGAACGCCGGGTGGGGCCGCAGGTGTATCTTGTCTTTATGGAAAACGGTGTAGGGCGGGTCCACTGTGAGAGCTCTCAGCTCGGAGACCCGCCTGACCGATGTAATGGCCACCAGGAATGCCGTCTTCCATGACAGGTACGTGAGCGAGCAAGTTGCCAGTGGCTCAAATGGTGGGAGCGTGAGTCTGTTCAGGACCAAGTTAAGGTCCCGGTAGGGGCAGGGCGGCATACTGTGGGGTATAGACGTTCCAGGCCTTTAAGAAATCTGGAGACTAAAGGATGGGAGAATACGGAGCGACCCCCTTCCCCTAGCCGGAAGGCGGATATGGCCACAAAGTGTACCTTTAAGGAGGCAGTTGCCAGGCCCTGCTGCTTAAGGTACCAGAGGTAGTCCAGGACCGTGGACATTGGAGTCTGTGTAGGGTTCACCCCTTGAGAAGCGCACCAGCAAGAGAAATGCTTCCACCTGGCCCTGTACGTTGAGTGAGTGGAGGGCTTCCTGCTGTTAAGAAGTATATGCTGGACCGGTGCGGAGCAACTGAGCTCCACTGTGCTTAGCCATGCAGGAGCCACGCCGTGAGGTGTAGCGCTCGTAGGTCCGGGTGACGAAGCGCGCCGTGATCCTGGGTAATCAGGTCTGGGTGGAGAGGAAGGGGAATTGGGTGGTCCACAGATAGGTTCAGCAAGGTGGTGAACCAGTGCTGTCTGGGCCACGCAGGTGCGATCAAGATCAGATGCGCTTTGTCCCTGCGCAGCTTCAACAGGACCTTGTGCACCAGAGGGAACGGAGGGAAGGCATACAGGAGGTGGTGGGTCCACGGCAGGAGAAATGCGTCCGAGATTGACCCCGGAGAGAGACCTTGGAAGGAGCAAAACTCCTGGCACTTCCTGTTGGACCTGGCTGCGAAGAGGTCTATGCGGGGAAATCCCCACCTCTGGAAGATGGAATGGATGATATCCGGTCTGATCGACCATTCGTGGCAGAGGAAATATCTGCTGAGGCTGTCCGCCAGCGTGTTCTTGACCCCTGGGAGGAAGGATGCCACCAGGTCTATCGACTGGGCTATACAGAAGTCCCAGAGTCGAATGGCCTCCTGACATAGGGGAGACGAACGGGTCCCCCCCTGCTTGTTGATATAATACATGGCCGTTTTGTTGTCCTTGAGTACGGAAACACAGTGGCCTTGTAGGTGTCTTTGAAACGCCTGGCAGGCGAGGCGGACTGCCCTTAGCTCCCGGACATTTATATGGAGTGACAGCTCCTGGGGCGACCAGAGGCCCTGGGTGCGCAGGTCCCCTAAGTGGGCTCCCCACCCCAGGGATGACGCATCGGTTGCTAGAGTTACCGATGGTTGCTTTGAATGGAACGGCATGCCCGCACATACTAGAGATGGGGTTAGCCACCAGTCGAGGGAGCGGAGAGAGTCGGGGGGGATCGTCACTAATACATCTGGTTGGTCCCTGCTCGGTCGGAATACTGAGTGAAGCCACGTTTGGAGGGGCCTCATTCTGAGTTTGACATGCTTTGTCACGTAAGTGCAAGCGGCCATATGGCCGAGCAGTGTGAGGCAGGTTCGAGCCGAGGTGAGTGGGGAGGCTTGCAAGCTCCGGATGATCACCCCGATCGCCTGGAAGCGAGGTTGAGGTAAGAAGGCCCTGGCTTGAACTGAGTCCAGGGTCACGCCTATGAAGTCCAACCTCTGTGTGGGTATCAGGCTGGACTTCTTGGCATTGATAAGCAGGCCCAGCTGTGAAAAAGAGGTCCGTAATGGCCTCGACATCCTGTCGCACCTGAGACTGGGAGGAACCTTTCAGGAGCCAGTCGTCGAGGTATGGGAAGATGTGGATTTTTCGCCGACGGAGGTGGGCAGCCACGACGGCCATGCACTTGGTGAACACCCTCGGGGCTGTCGAGAGGCCGAAGGGCAGAACTGCGAACTGGAAGTGCTGGTGTCTGACCGTGAAGCGGAGGTACTTCCTGTGTGGTGGAAAGATGGCGATATGGAAGTACGCGTCCTTCATGTCGAGGGCGGCGTACCAGTCTCCAGGATCCAGGGATGGGATAATGGTTCCCAGGGAGATCATGCGGAACTTCAACTTGAGCATCCATTTGTTGAGGCCCCTTAGGTCTAGGATGGGCCTGAGACCTCCCTTGGATTTTGGAATCAGAAAATATCGGGAGTAGAATCCCTTGCCTCTCTCGGCTAGAGGTACTTCCTCTATAGCCCCCGCCGCCAGGAGGGAACGAACCTCCTGCAGGAGGGTTTGCTCGTGAGAGGGGTCCCTGAAGAGGGACCGGGAAGGGGGGCGGGAAGGGGGAGAGGAAGCAAATTGCAGATGGTAACCCTGCTTCACTGTGCGTAGCACCCAATGGTCTGACCTTAATCGGGACCACGCCGGGAGGAAGTGGGAGAGGCGGTTGGAGAAGGTAGGGGAAGGATCCTGTGTTGAGACTGGTAAGTCGTCCCTGGGCGCACCTTCAAAAGCCAGACTTGGGGCCCGGCTGTGGTTTGGAAGGCCCTTGGTTCTGGCCTCCCTGGGAGTTGGGTTGGCGTTTGCGTCCCCCCCGGCCACGCCGTCTATTGAGGTCCTGCCTCTGACGGGGTGGGAAGTATGGGCGCCGTGTTTGGGGCCTGAAGGGTCTACGCTGGGTGGAAGGGGTATGCATCCCCAGCGAGCGAATGATGACTTGGTTGTCCTTTAAATTTTGTAATTTGGAGTCCGTTTTCTCCGAGAACAACCCTTTCCTGTCAAAGGGTAGGTCCTGGATTGTATACTGCAGTTCTGGGGGTAGTGTGGAGGCTTGAAGCCATGAGATGCGCCTCATGGTTATCCCGGACGCCAGGGTTCTGGCTGCCAAGTCAGCTGCGTCGAGGGAGGCCTGGAGGGAGGTCCTGGCCACCTTTTTACCCTCCTCCAGGAACGCGTTAAATTCTGGGCGTGAGTCCTGGGGAAGCAGTTCGGCGAACTTTCCCACCTCCGTCCAGATGTTGTGGTTATAGCGTCCCAGTAGGGCCTGCTGGTTGGCCACCCGGAGTTGCAAAGCCCCCGCCGAGTATACCTTGCGACCCATGAGGTCCATCCGTTTTGCCTCCTTGGACTTGGGGGCCGGTGCCTGCTGGCCATGCCGTTCCCTGTCATTAACCGACTGGGCCACTAGGGAGGAGAGTGAACATATAGGTACTCGTACCCCCGAGAGGGTACCATGTACTTCCTCTCCACCCCTTTAGCTGTCGGCGGGATGGAGGCTGGCGATTGCCATAGGTTCTCGGCAGTGGACTGAATGGTCCTTATGAACGGGAGGGCTACCCGGGTAGGAGCATCGGCCGAGAGGATGCTCACTACCGGGTCCTCCACCTCTGCGACCTCCTCGACCGGGAGGTTGATATTAAGAGCCACTCGATGGAGGAGGTCCTGGTGGGCCTTGAGGTCTATCGGTGGAGGCCCCGATGCCGACGACCCGGCCGCTGCCTCATCTGGTGAGGAAGAGGAGGAGGATACCCCGGGGATAAGGGTCTCCTGTACGGCCTCTTGCTCTTGACCCGGTTCCTGCTCCTGTTGTCCCGGGGAGTGCGTGGGCGACTGTCTGTCCGACTCAACCACCGGGGGGCGGGAAACAGTGGCCTCTGGTACCCGATGCTCTGAGGTGGTGGGATGTATCTGAGGCACGGGGGCGCCCTGGGCCTGATGGTAAGCCCAGGGTGTCCAAAAACCCCACTGTTGGGCACCCGAGTCCTGTGGTCGGGGGTCTTGGAACATCCCCAGTGGTGCCTCAGGGTCCTGGTCCCCATAGTAACTGCCCGCGTGGGAGGATGCCGACGTGCCCCTTGAGGGCCACGGTGGTGCTGCAAAAGTCGGTGACGCGGTACCGACCGACCTCACACCTCTGGACAACAGTGACCGGTGCTGGCATCGGTGCTGGGATCAAGACCGGGACCTGCGACTGGCTCGGTGCCGGGAGGTCGACCGGGATCGCGAGCGCCGTTGCCTAGATCTGCTCCTGGATGTGCGGCGCCCACCTCGGTGCCGAGAGCTGGAGCGGTGTCGGGAGTACCGCGTTGACCCTCGGGAAGCAGACCAGCGCCGGGAGCCCGACCGGTGCCGAGAGCGTGAGCGGTACCGGGGTGATCGGTGCCGGGAGCTCGACCGGTGCCGGGAGTCTGAGCGGTGCCGAGGCGATTGGTGCCAGGATCGTGATCGATGCCTTGAGCCTGAGTGGCGCCTTGATGTGCAGCGTCCACGGGACCGTGATCTGGAGCGGTGCCGGCCTGTTACACTGACCGAAGCTGGTCTGGTCAGGGTCGGTTTGCCCACAGAGCAGAGAACCGGGGTAAGGGCATCGGTGCCTCGGTGATCGCAATTAGCTCCCTTGCCACTGCGAATGTTTCCGGTGTAGAGGGAGAGGCGAGCTCCACCACGGTGTGTACCGGGGAGCTGCCAGGTGCCGGACTCGACGGCCCGCGCGGGGTCGGAGTCAACGGTACCGTCTTCGGTGGTGCCGCGGCCGGTATCGGTGCCGGGTGATCCACCTTCTGCGCAGGGTCTGACTGCGGGATGGCTGAAGGCGAGATAATCTGTGCCTTTGCAGCCTTTGGCCTCGGGGAGAGGGAGCGGCTCTGGGCCGGTTTCGGTGCCGGCTTCTTGGTGGTGGCACTTGGTGTGGCAGTGCTCTTGCTCACCGGCTGACTTGCGCTCGGTGCCGAGGGCAAGGGTGTCAGGGCCGCTTCCATGAGGAGCTGTCGCAGTCTAATGTCCCGCTCCTTCTTGGTCCTCAGCTTGAAAGACTTACAGATCGCGCACTTGGCTGATAAGTGCGACTCCCCTAGGCACTTCAAGCAGGAGTCGTGGGGGTCTCCCACGGGCATGGGCTTGTGACAAGCCGAGCACTGCTTGAAGCCCGATGAGCTGGGCATGGGCTCTGGCTCCCGGTGCGGGGGGGGGGGTGTACCCCGATCCCCTCGCTACCACTACTAACTAAACTAACACACTATATAACTTACTAACTAAGAACTATATATCTATATATGTACAATAACAACTATAACTACTATATACAACGGTAGCAAAACGAGCTGCTAGGGAGTGTGGAGGTCAGCGAAGCCGCGCTCCACAGTTCCAACGACCGACACGGGCGGTAAGAAGGAACTGAAGGGTGGCCGGGTCGGCTGGGATATATATGGGGCGCCATAGCAGCGCCACTCCAGGGGGCGCCCAGCCGACCCGCCTGGGTTGCTAGGGTAAAAGTTTCTCCGACGAACGTGCACGCGGCGCGTACACGCCTAACTGGAGTGCATATGAGCAATCACTCGAAGAAGAACAGGGTGTTTCACCCAAAAAGGGACACTCAGTATAAGCAACAATTAGTTCCTCAAAGTGCTTGGGTGCTAACAGGGTCAGACACAAGCAGGGGCAGCTCATGCTGCAATTATGTATCATTTGAATTTAAAAAAGAAACACATTATGCCTTTGTGGGGAAAGGAGACTATTTCACAATGTTCTTCATTGCTTAATCATTCTCAATGTTACCTGCTATGTGGAAAGAGACCAACTGCAAAGAGAAGCCAGGCTGGTCAACATTAGTTATTTAGTGGATTGGCAATGCAAACAACTCTGCAAAATATCTTGATTAAAAATATTTCCTTATTTGTCTAGTATTAATTTGCCTCTGACTTGCTATCCCTTTCTTATTACTGAATACTTTATGATAGAGCATGAAAACTGCAGAAGAATTGAATCACCACCACACCCACAGCCAGTAAAAAGGAAATTGACATGCAAATATTCAACCTTTAGGCATTATACAAATGAAGTCTCAACTGGGATTTGAATCCCACCGTGAGTAGTGTGTTACTGAAAACATCTTATTCAGAACTGAATTAGATCTGAGTACACGTTCCCAGACACTTAGACACAAGCTGAACAAAAAAGGGTTTTATTTCAAAACCAGTGGAACCACGTACAGCAAATTAGTATCTTATTAAGTGACAGAGTCCTGTGGCACCTTATAGACTAATAGACGTATTGGAGCATTAAACTTTCGTGGGTGAATACCCGCTTCGTTGGATGCACATAGTGGAAACCTCCAAGAGGCAGGTATAAATATGCAGGCAAGAATCAGTCTATTTATACCTGCCTCTGGAGATTTCCACTACATGCATTCAACAAAGCGGGTATTCACCCACGAAAGCTTATGCTCCAATACATCTGTTAGCTTATAAGGTGCCCCAGGACTCTGTCACTTTTTACAGATCCAGACTAACAGGGCTACCCCCTGACACTTAGTATCTTATTGACATTTAATATCCTTTTCATCATGAATGTCTGCAGTGCAAGATGCCTGAAGCTTTTGCCCTGTAGTCAGATACACCACTTGATTCTCTTCTCACAGAGTAAAAGTCACCTGAGCAGGGGTCTAGCATAAGGCCTATGCCCTATCCAAGTGCCACTTAAGCTCTCAAAATTGGACCTTAAACTGTGCATGAGCTTCATGCTGCACTCTGCACTGGGATATATTTTACACTCACAGATTTTTCACTGGTATAGGCTCAAAGAACCCTATGCAATTTTAGTTCATAGAGTGCCAAATCACCTGTGCTAGTGTAGATGGGTATGTGCAAGAATAAAAACAACTGACCACTTTCAGACGAGCACATTGTGTGCCCCCACCCCGGGGCAATTATTGAGGGGCATGCCCTTGCTTGCTCTCTCCCCTTATGCACCCCCAGAGTGTAGACCTGCCCACAATTAGGTTTTTAACCCCATACAAAGTTTACACGCCTCTTTGGAACCTTGCCTTACGATAACTCCCATGAGAATTAGGCAGTAGAAATGCAGATGATTTGGTCAAAATAAACCCTTTATAATTAAATATCTTTTTATAAATATTTACACTAATTTTTTCCTATGGAATTTCCTTCAATAAGAAGAAGAGAGATACAGTCAGCAGATGGCGCTGTTAGAATTTCTATTCTCAGCTACAGCAAATACACTTGTTTTAGTGCAGGAAAAAAATGGATAGAGATGCTCCAGAATGGTATGTGTATTTAAGAAAATGATGCCATCCCTCTGTACTGCCCAAAAAGAGTTTGAAAATCAGATGTTGAATTTAACTAAGAAGATTTAATATAATTGTTGTAAATGAAATATATATTGTGATCTGTCATCAAAGATCCAGTATATGCTATGTACATCTATTTTCATTTGCTAGAAGAAGCTGGATCTGATTTCTGAGTTCAAACACCACAATCACTTATGCCAAATATTTGACAAAAATATGCACATTCATAACAAATGGTTACTCTTACTGATTTAGTATCTTAACAATATTAATAAGGGAAGTTGAACAAATCAGTGTGTATGCTAAGGTCCCAAATCAGGAAATTACTAAAGCATGTGCCTACTTAAGCATGTGAACAGTCCTCATTAATTCTAATCATAGAAGATTAGGGTTGGAAGAGACCTCAGAAAGCCATCTAGTCCAACCCCCTGCTCAAAGCAGGTCCAACACTAAATCATCCCAGCCAGAGCTTTATCAAGCGGGCCCTTAAAAACCTCTAAGGATGGAGAATTCATCACCTCCCTAAGTAACCCAATTCCAGTGCTTCACCACCCTCCTAGTGAAATAGTTTTTCCTAATATGCAACCTAGACCTCCCCTACTGCAACTTGAGACCATTGCTCCTTGTTCTGCCACCTCTCACCACTGAGAACAGCTGAGCTCCATCCTCTTTGGAACCCCATTCAGGTAGTTGAAGGCTGCCATCAAATCCCCCCTCACTCTTCTCTTCTGCAGACTAAATGAGCCCAGTTCCCTCAGCCTCTTCTCCTAAGTCATGTGCTGCAGCCCCCTAATCATTTTCGTTGCCCTCCACTGGACTCTCTCCAATTTGTCCACATCCTTTTTGTAGTGGGGGGGCCCACTAATGAGATGACTTACCTACTTAAAGTTAGGCATATGCTGACGTACTTTGCTGAACAAGCCTAAAGCATAGGGCATTTTCAAAGTATACATATAGAAATATAGCATCCAAAGCATTTTAGGTGTTTTAAAAGCTAATAAGAAGTTGAGGACAAACGCCAGCTGTCTATTTAATTTAAACCTACAATGGGGTTTTTAACATCTGATGTAGCTACATCAATGCAACAGCACCAGGGCAAACCCCCAGTTGCACAGTAGGAGATTTCATCAGTGCTGCTAAACAAGTAGCAGAACAGCCTTTCCCTCCCAACCCAGATGTGGACAAGGCCTCAAGGTTTGCATTGTATTACACTCGTGTGTAAAATGTTCAGACATTGTTATAAAATTACCTCACAGCAAGGATACATACCAGAGCATTGATTTCTATTTACTTTAGAGCCCAACCAATTTGAAAACTGTAAAATCAACTTTGTTTGCACAAAGATTGAATTGATCTCATGTCACATTCCTGAAACAGGTTTTTCAACTGCTTTTGACAAAATGAAGAAAAGGTTTTAATGTCTCTTATTCATAATGGACAACTTGACAAGAAAATGCCCAGTGTAGACAGATTAAGGAAGTTCAAAATATTGTGTGGCAGATGGTTTGCACAACAAGATACAAGAGAGCATCACTTCCCCGTAGAGGGTTATGTCATGAAACAATATAAATGGTGAGAGCCAGAGTACTACAAGATTAAGCAATACTCAGGGAATTGATTACTAGCTGATCAGAATAGAACATGTACCTTAGTGATACCCAAGACTCCGATGTTAGGGCTAGACGAGGTGGATCCATTACCAGTACCAAATACTCCATCCAAAACACAGGAAAGACCCTCAATGAAAATCCCTCTGTAATTCATGAAGGGAAAAGAGTTAAAATTTAGATTAAAATATTCTCACTTCAAAATGTATTAAATGGTTGCACACTAAGTAGATGTTTATCATGGTCCTTTGTCCCCAAGTTCTGACCCACTGAACATTTCAACACTTAGGTACATCTAACTAACTGCAGTGGAGTCTTGTTGCCCCATTCCAGATATCTACATTTATAAAACAATTTAGGAAAATACAATGAAGTAGAAAAATCGAAGTTTAGAATTACTCTCCACTCTTAAAATTTAATTTCAGCTGCATTTAACAAGATGCAGACATTGATTCCTTGTAATGAATTTAAAGCCCAAATATTTTAATGATTCCAGCAATATGATAAAGACAATATTAGGGTATACATGAATGCGGCCCTTACTGAAGCCATAAGTCTAACTTCCATTGAGTTCAACAGGTTCAGGATTGGGCTTTGAGTATTATTTTCATTAAAAAACATATCAATTCAAAATAGTTGTTTTAGATATCAGATCACTGGGTTCTAGACTTGATCACCGTATAAAATGTGATACCAAAACATCTGATAACAAAACTCTGTCTCAGCCAGAGTACGAAGCAGTCATGACAGCAGAAAATACTATACTTATTTCTTTTCCAAGTAACTTACCTATTTATTGCATGAATAGGTGGAGGAGGAGCACAAGACAACCTTGCACAGGCATAGTAATCTCCGATTGATTCTATAATGCTTGCAACAACTGCACTAAGCATTCCTATTACTCCAGCCGCTGAAATTGTTGGCAACCCCCACTGAACTGTGAAGAGAAGAAAACTGAAATCTCTTTTGTTCTACTGAAGACAATAATTTCATTATTAAGATGTAAAACCACTGGTTCCACTGCAGATTGCATGACTATTGACTATGAAGATCATTCAAGAAAACTCTCTCATTCAACTAGATATGACAGGCCAAAACACTTGGTTAAATGTAAACCACTACAGTTTTTAGAGACTCTAACCATTTTAACTGGCTTGGCCACGTTTAAAAACAAACTGCTTACATTCATGAGAAATTTCAATGATCTGAGCTGCAGTTTGAAAGTCAGATCAGTGTGGGCTAATCACATAACTATGATTTGTTTGCACATTTGGTCTCTGTCTTCAAGGGCTAACAATCTTAAAAAAAAGACAAGAACTACCAGTTGTGATTATCCAAATGCCAACACCCCATCTCTCCAAACCTTCACAACACTAAAATAACCCTGATTTTAAGATAGAAGAAAAATCTTGCCATTATTTTCATAACCACTGCCTTGATGGCTTCATCTTTTTTAAAGACAGAGGCACACTTCCAATTAAGCAGTTTAAGTTATGCATACATTAGTGAATGACCCAGAGAAGTCTAATACATCTTTAATTTGAAAAATAATACCACTACCCAATTCCTCACAGCCCCCCATCTCCCTTCAAAAATCTTCATTTGCTTCACATCACATTTTACATAACATACTTCGGAAACTACTTCTTTAAAACGTTCAATATGAATTAAAGCACACGAAAAACCAAAATGCAGGTGCCTCATTTCTGTGCGATAGTATTTCTATGCATTTCTGGTATTGCTCCTTTCACCTCAAAGGGGCACAATTAAATCAGTTTGTGAAACTGAAATTTGTGTTAATGCAAAATGTAATGATAAGTCCCCTGATACCAATTTTAAGCTTTAGATCCACTGGCAAAAGAATAAATGTCTAATGGTTTAACTGTAAAATTCACTTATGCCCCAAGTATCCTGTTTCTCCAACCCACTATCACATTTCAAAATTAGAAAGATATACTGCAGCACTTAATCAGTTAAAATTACCAGGCTGTAATACATCCATCTGGACATTGTGAAGTGCTCAGGAAATTCACCCAGCACATAGAGTAAGAGTGCAGACATGAGCCAACAGTTTAAAATTTGATGCCTGAAGTTTGACACTTATCTTTATTATTTAGGCCAATAAACAGAAGTGTTCTAATTTTCAGACTTGTTCAGACTCCCACAGAAAACAATGGGAGTTTGGCCCTTCTGAAAGCCAAGCCACTTCTACTGTAGTGCCCAATTTCAGGCTCCCAAATTTGAACATTTTCATCATAATTATCAGAAGTGGATGAGAAGAAATCTGATCAGTTTGGAAAACAAAACAAAAAAACCCCAAACCTGCACATTTAAGTGATGCTCTTAGGTGGCTTAAAATCAAGACACGTGTATGCATTTGTTCTCACTATAGCTCTCACTGACTTCGGCAGCTTAACAGGAGCTATACGCACCCGCCACATCACCTATATCTTACAATACTATTAGCAGTGGAGTGTATGAAAGTTTTTTGCGAAGCAAGCTTTTACTACCTATCAGCAAGTGCGTGTTAAGGAAAATTAAACCCAACATTTCCTGGGAATCCCAGTAGTTGCTTTGCCGTATCCACTGGTCAAAAGTTACTCTTTTGTGGGAGAACACGTAAAAACAGATATAAGTTATTAAACAGCAATAGTTATCTAGTTATATCCTGTGAGGTACTGAAGGTCCTCAACTCCTAGTCCAGCAAACGTGAGCTGAGGGTGCTCAGCACCTCTCTGAATGAGGCCCTGCAGCTTGTGCTGGTGTTGTATATAAAGGGAAAGCCATACCCAGGTTTAAAACCCTTGGTTTCTATAGGTCAGTTTAAAATCCCATCCCTCTGATTGTCTAAACATATCAGAAGCCAATGGTATGACATGGTCAATAATGTTAGCAGGGAACACTGAAAGGATGCTTGTGAGCATACTTCTAATTCCCAGCACATGCACATTTTATAACATACTCACAAGGATAAGGAACCTTAAACCATGGTGCTACCAACAGCACTCCTTGTCTAGCGTCAGTGCGAGCATAGAACCCATACTTTGTGCTGTCAGGTGGAAAGACATCTGTCACAGTAAAGATGAAGCAAAGCAACCATGACACCAGGATAGCCAGAATAATCTGGGGATGAGGAGAAAGAAAAAAAAAAAAAAGGTATTTAAAGTGAACACATTTTATCCAATTATCAACAAGGAAATATTCAGCAATAGTGAATTGTTCATGCAAACCTCTATGACCTACATATCAGACACACTTAAAACCATAAAAATAAATCCTATAATGGACTTGTTGGATAGATTATCCTTTAATTAAACTGCATCTAGAAAAGCTTTAAAGTCGACTTTTTCCCCTTCTTAAAACAGGGAATGCCTCCAAAATGAGTACTTCAGGAATTACTGCACTAGTTTCTGTTTTAACAAAAACATAAAAGGAAGCTTTTCACATAAACTCAAGTGCATATTACAGAAAGCCTGAAGACAGTGAACTTTACCACCCACTTTGAAAAGCTAAATTTAAGATGTGAACCCCTCCTTCCTCCTTCTTTTCCCACCCTGGACCCTGTAACTGGTTCTGCACAGGCACAGGGGACAGCCCACATGGAGCCAGTTGAAAGAATGGGGACTAATACTACTAAAGGTTTGTCACCATTTCCTGTACCAAATGAGAAATTTTGTGGCGTTTCTTAACAGTGCATCTGTGCTGTTATCCCCATTATCATTTTTTGTGATCTGCTGGACTGGTTGAAGAAAAATCAAAAACAGTCTTCACCAGTTCAGAGAAAACAAAGAGTCCCTTCAGACTTTATTACACCATCACCTGTGGCATGGAAAAAACAAAAGCAATTTTATTCCTAAGTGAAAGACAAGTGGAACTACTTACGGGAAACATTTTGAAAAGCTGCAACCTGTAGGCTGTCCATCCTTTTTTGGATTTGTAAATTGGTAAGGGGAATTTGACATTCCTTGCATATTGAGAAAACAATAACACTAGGAAAATAGTCCTGAGGGAGAGAAAAAAGGGTCATAAATCGTTCGCATCAGTACTTTAAAAATCCTTCCTATTACGAATACAATATTGCCATCTCTTGTGGACATTCTACTTCCAAGGTATAACAGCACATTTTGGTGCTTAACCAAGATGAAACATCTTTACAAAGAGAAGATGAATACTGTAAGTATGAAGCCATTGTAATGAGAAAGCTAATACTATAAAATCTGTATACATGCTTTAGAGTGTCATAATACAGCTAGAAGTAAATAGGTCAGAACAGAGGGAGTGAGATTAAGAGATCTAGGCCACTGAGTGATGCATTTTCAGAGATGGGAAAGCTACTGCGACTGAGATATATATTGTTCTCTATAACTCCTGTCTTTAGGGTGCTGACACTATCCATAGCCAGGACTGTGTGAAAGCACAAGAGATCATGGACACTATGAAATCTCACTGCTAAATACGCAGAAGGGGAGGTCAGAGACAGGCTGGAGGCAAGTACATGGAGAGATCGTAATACTTGGTACATACATAAAGTTTATCATCGCCAAAGCACTTTACAAACATTACTCAATTAAAGTTACCAAAAAGTCAGTTCTGGCATCAGCTCTTAAAGGTTCCAATTTTGTGGTGTATTCACCCTCCAACATGGGAGTGCAACAGTCAAAGATTAACGAATTATACATTAGCAGAGGGTGAAATTTCACCCCTATGCAGAAGGACAGCTCAAGGCTTATACACCACTTACATTCTCAAAATAGGGTTTAAGTGATATACAGAACCTGTGCTGGCTCTCTGGCACAGGGGTGTAATTCACTTATCCTTTAGGTTAAAACATAAAAGCTGCACAATCGATTTATGGAAAGCAAGTCCTGGTGAAGCCATACTCTAATTCCCATTCCACTGCTAAATTTTTAACAGGAAACACATTTTTTCTCTGAAAACAATTCATGTTTTCTGGGACTCCAGCAAGAGAAAGAAGGAGAAAGTGTTCAAAAGTGAAAGAAATGCATATCCATTTAGAGACAGCACAAAGCAGGCGAAGATGCAGCTTGTGTAATGCAGAGTTGTAGGGCAACACGAACTGCTAAAACCACCCACACTGTTTTGTTGAATATGATACTAACGATGGCAAATAAAAAACAAAAATCATGATCTCTCCCCCTCCCCACCCCCGCCTGAAGGCCAGGCAGACCAATATTCAAAGTTCCATTCAAACTTTAGTGTTAATAATAACACTGTTTATTATTTGTACTACAATAATGCCTATAAGCCCTAGTACTAAGCAACCATTTCTCTTGTGCCAAAGCATCTGATTTGAGTTTTGGACTTGCCTCTGGGTCACAAGTGCAAACTTCTAGCTTAGAAGGATTAAAAAAATATTAATTTAGCACTGTTGTAAGATTTTAAGTCACTGCTGCTCATACTTCGAAGAGGATCAAGAAAGCATGGTATTTAATATTTTACTCAAGCTCATAATAGCGGAGAACAGTCTTAATGCCTAAAAATTACTAACAAACAACCTGAATAAAGGCCTATTCCAGGTCCTACCCAAAGTAGTCACCTCATATGCTTCTATAGTCTCTTACAGTATTCTGTGCTGACCTTGAACTAGATACTAGTCCTCATCTTGAGAGCCAGCCTAGCTCTAATGAGTCAAATCAGAATGCAAACTACGTAAAAACTGGAGTTAAACTGTCCTAAATACAAACCCTTTTTGAAATTCCAGGATTAGGTTACACTCCCAATTCAAAGATTTTAAGCTTTTTTCTTTCTGTCTTTTCCTGTTCCAAATCACCTTTAGTCCAGACGAAAAACAGGCTTTGCTCTCAAACTCCAGGTACAGAGTGTTCTGTGCAGGAGTAGTGTCATTCATACTTGCAAAAGTATGAATGATAAAAGGTACCTTTCCTTGCATTTGAGGTACATCTTGCACTCTTCAAAAAAAGGCATTACTGAAAGATGAACTACTTTTGTAAATGTAACTAGCTCACCCTAAACCAGAGTTCAACTGGTTTCAGATAGTATTAAATAAAACTGGATCACCCAAACATGGCAGATGTTACAAGCTTCCTAATTCAGTGGTTAAAGCACAGAAGTCGGAGTCAGAACTCGAAATGTAATTCCAACTCTGCCACTGCCTCATTGGGACCGTACACAAATAAACCTCTGCGTCTCAACCTGATGATCTACTAAATGGGTATAATATTAGGCCTGCTTCAGGGGGGAATATTGAGGCTTACTGGCAGTCTCTGTATAGTATTTTGCGATCCTTGGATGAAAGACATTAAGTAAACACAGAAGTGTTATAACTAAATTAGAATATTTTGCCCTAAGATCCTTTGACAAGGCAATTTTCCTGCAATATTCTTGAAAAACATTATTGAATAAAGTTTAAGCATCTTTGGAGGTCATTGTATTGAACGCAAAGTTTATGTATTTTTGTGGGATTGGATGTAACTTCTCTGGGGGAGGGAGGCGCGGGGGAGAGAGACATGACCAATGAAAGCCCTGGGAAGTGTGATGAACTTCAAAGGACTATTTTAAATAATGTACCAGGCAAGAAGGAACTTCTGGAACAAACAAGTGAGTTTCCTAGGAAATGCCTGGGGGAAGGTGAATGCAAACTTTGCATTCAAACTTTGCAGACTCAACTTTTTAAAGTTAAACCCCAAGGAGAGAATCATGGTCCGCTGATTATCTATTCTCAGAATCTGAAGATCAAAGATCCAAGCTGTATACAGGAGAGTGACTTATTCATGGGTGTGCTTGTTCTCAGCTAAAACAGTGATGAACCTGTAACCACAGCAAAAGCACTTTGTGGCCTGAAGGACTGATCAACTTGCCAGGGCCCTAGCTGGATTGGGGGGGAGGAGGGAAAAGGTATTTCTGGTAAACTTATTAGCATGCATGAAGAGTTTTATTGTTTTTAAAGTATCAGAGGGGTAGCCGTGTTAGTCTGGATCTGTAAAAGCAGCAAAGAATCCTGTGGCACCTTATAGACTAAGAGACGTTTTGGAGCATGAGCTTTCGTGGGTGAATACCCACTTCGTCGGATGCATGTAGTGGAAATTTCCAGGGGCAGGTATACATATGAAAGTGAGAAGCAAGCTAGAGTTTCATGAAGAAACTTGCACAAATACAGACAGATATCTTCCTTTCCAAATGCAAATGGATGGACATCATACCAAATGGACTAAAGGTAAAAAATCCACTGCTATCTACATACTACACAGCCCACAGTGAGATGTTATTCCATACTCTATCAAAGAAACTGAGGAACCACCTGATCAGCATCCTATACAGCAAACAGGAGAACATCAAAAAAGAGCTCTCCAACTTGGAGATTCATTAATAACCCAACTTCCATACAGACTTCACTAAAATAAGACAGGAGATCTACATTACTCACTTCACCTCTCTACAAAGGAAAAAGGACTGCAAGCTGTCTAAACTCCTACCTGCCACATGGGGCCACAACCGCAGTATCCCTAACCCACTCAGCAATATTGTCAATCTATCCAACCACACACTCAGCCCAGAAGAAAAGTCTGTCCTATCTCGGGAACTCTCTTTCTGCCCTGCCACCCCCTACCAACATGATACAGTTCTGCGGTGATCTGGAAGCCTACTTTCGCCATCTCCAACTCAAAGAATACTTTCAGGACCACACTGAACAATGCACTGATACACAGTTACCCTCCCACCACCAGCACAAGAAGAAGAACTCCACATGGACGCCTCCTGAGGGTTGAAATGACAGTCTGGACCTATACATTGAATGCTTCCATCGACATGCACAGGCAGAAACTGTGGAAAAACAATATCGCTTGCTTCATAACCTAAGTCGTGCAGAACGCAATGCCATCCACAGCCTCAGAAACCACTCTGACATTATAATCAAAGAGGCTGATAAAGGAGGTGTTGTTGTCATCATGAACAGGTCCGACTACCAAAAGGAGGCCCCCAGACAACTCTCCAATACCAAATTCTACAGGTCACTTCCCTCAGATCCCACTGAGGAATACACTAAAACTGCACCACATACTCAGGACACTCCCTACACTAACACCGGAACAAATCAACATACCCTTAGAGCTCCGACCAGGGTTATTCTATCTACTACCCAAGATCCACAAACCCGGAAATCCTGGACGCCCCTTCATCTCAGGCATTGGCACTCTCACTGAAGGACTGTCTGAATATGTGGACTCTCTACTCAGACCCTATGTCACCAGCACTCTCAGCTATCTCTGTGACACCACTGATTTCCTGAGAAAACTACAATGCATTGGTGACCTTCCAGAAAACACCATCCTAGCCACCATGGATGTAGAGGCTCTCTACACAAACATCCATACACAGATGTAATACAAGCTGTCAGGAACAGTATCCCTGATGATGCCACAGCACAATTGGTGGCTGAGCTCTGTGCTTTTATCCTCACACACAACTATTTCAAATTTGATGACAATATATATATCCAGATCAGTGGCACCGCTATGGGCACCCGCATGGCCCCATGATATGCCCATATTTTTATGGCCGACCTGGAACAACGCTTCCTCAGCTCTCGTCCACTCACGCTCCTTCTCTACCTACGCTACATTGATGACATTTTCCATCATCTGGACCCATGGGAAGGAGACTCTGGAAAAATTCCACCACGATTTCAACAGCTTCCACTCCACCATCAGCCTCAGCCTGGACCAATCTACACAGGAGGTCCACTTCCTAGACACAACAGTGCAAATAAGTGATGGTCACATTAACACCACCCTATAAGGAAAACCTACCGACCGCTATGCCTACCTTCATGCCTCCAGCTTCCATCCCGGGCACACCACACGATCGTCTACAGCCAAGCACTGAGATACAACCACATCTGCTCTAACCCCTCAGACAGAGACCAACACCCACAAACTCTCCACCAAGCATTCTCAAAACTACAAAACTCGCACGAGGAAATAAGGAAACGGATCAACAGAGCCAGACGTGTTCCCAGAAGCCTCCTACTGCAAGACAAACCCAAGAAAGAAACCAACAGGACTCCACTGGCCATCACATACAGTCCCCAGCTAAAACCCCTCCAATGCATCATCAGGGATCTACAACCCATCCTGGACAATGATCCCACACTTTCACAGGCCTTGGGTGGCAGGCCAGTCCTCGCCCACAGGCAACCTGCCAACCTGAAACATATTCTCACCAGTAACTGCACACCACGCCATAGTAACTCTAGCTCAGGAACTAATTCATGCAACAAACCTCAATGCCAACTCTGCCCACATATCTACACCAAACGACACCATCACAGGACCTAACCAGATCAGCCACACCATCACCGGTTCATTCACCTGCACGTCCACCAATGTAATATACGCCATCACATGCCAGCAATGCCCCTCTGCTATGTACATCGGCCAAACTGGACAGTCTCTACGGAAAAGGATAAATGGACACAAATCAGATATTAGGAATGGCAATATACAAAAACCTGTAGGAGAACACGTCAACCTCCCTGTCCACACAATAGCAGATCTTAAGGTGGCCATCCTGCAGCAAAAAAACTTCAGGACCAGACTTCAAAGAGAAACTGCTGAGCTTCAGTTCATCTGCAAATTTGACACCAACAGCTCAGGATTAAACAAAGACTGTGAATGGCTTGCCAACTACAAAACCAGTTTCTCCTACCTTGGTTTTCACACCTCAACTGCTAGAACAGGGCCTCATCCTCCCTGACTGAACTAAGCTCGTTATCTCTAGCTTGCTTCTTGCTTGCATATATATACCTGCCCCTAGAAATTTCCACTACATGCGTCCGATGAAGTGGGTATTCACCCACGAAAGCTCATGCTCCAAAACGTCTGTTTGTCTAAAAGGTGCCACAGGATTCTTTGCTGCTTTTACTAAAGCTACCAAAACACTAACTACTACTAAAAGCTACGTCCTATCTTTTGTCTTTGTGCAAACCATTCCCTGACATGAACAGGAGAACCACTGTGGAGTGATAACGGTATGCATCCTTACTTCATAATGCAGCCCAGTTAACTATATTCAAGGGTACTTACAACATAGCAATACCCCAGTGTTTGCCTGCTCTCTCCCCTGCAGCCTGGAAACCCGACAGGCCAATCAGAGCCACAGTTGGTGTAATTGTCAGAGGTCCAATGTATCTCAGGAGAGCTCCAGGAAGGCCAAGGAAGCCAATCACTACTTCTATTAGGGAGGACATGATAATAGCCCCTTGGATCTGAGCACAAAAAGAATGGGAAAAAATACAGGTCAATTAAGTTTGAAATGGATACACTAAATATGCTTTTCGGCTCTGGGTTATAAACTGCAATTAAAGAATTCAGTGACAAAGCAGGCCTAAGCAAACTGTTTTTTGTCATACAACAGCTAATTAGGAGTTTAAGTGACTTCTTGCTTACGTATAACACTTATGTTTTTCTCCACAAAACTATTACCCAACAGACCAATGGGCCAGTTTGGCAGTTGTGTGGATAGCACATCACACTGTCATATAGGAGACCTGGGTTCCAAGCTAACCTTTAAGCTCTCAGATCGAACCGGCAAGGGATGGTGGCGCCACGGAGGTGAGATGCTCTTAGCTCCTAGGGGCAGAGTGTATGCTGCATTGGTCACAAGTGCTCCTTAGAAGCTGGCATAGAGCAGCGTTGTGGTCTCAGGAGACTGCCAGCCTTCTGGGCTGCAGGGCTCTTGGCAGGATGTAGCTATGGTTTGAACATGGGGAAGAGAGAGGGGTTGTTTTAAATCGAGGAAAAATTGGCAGCCCAAAGTGACGGGATGGGAGATAAGTTCCATGACACATGCCTCAATTGGACTATGCTACCATCTATCCTTCTGCAGTGTGATGTCTGAGCACAACCCCCATCCTGGGCTCTGTAGGACATGAGAAAGTTCATACTGAAATGCTGGAGGTGGGGAAGAAACTGGGCAGACTCAGCAAGTCTCTGGTGAGCATCAACATCTCCATCAGAACTGAATCCAGCTTGAGAAACCTTGATGTCAAGTGATTTGCGAACTGCCTATTGAACAGCCTATTGAATTGCTGAGCGAGGGTAGGCAAGCGGCTTGATAAAGTGTTTAACTGCTACTGGTGCACACAAGACACACAGTCTAAGCAGCAGACTGTTAGTCTCACTTGTGTATTGTACCGTGTGTCTTTTTTAACATGGTAAATGACTCATTGCATTCCATTTTCAGTCATGCATAAAGGAGTTGGAACGGTTAAAATTTGCAAGAAGCAGATAACGGGATATATTCACAGTGAATGGTAGTGGACGAAGAAATTACAAACTTAAAATCCAAGAACATGTAGAGGTATGGATGAGAAACCTTAACTGAATGGGATGATCAACGGAGAAAGGCTACTTATGTTACCTCTCGTATCCTGGGGTACCAGATATGTTCAGTGTGCAGCAGCTCTGTTGTTCCATTAGTAACTGTTACATCTTGGAGGAATAAAAAACAAACATGCTTTCATTTTTGTGTCCCCTTCAGAGTTTTTGTTATTTAGGAAGAGAAAGATTCACCTAATACTTCAGCGGTCCTTTATTTTTTGACTGATCGATGTTTGAGAAACAAAAACATTCCAGTTCCAGCAATCAGCTCTCAGAGTCGGTCCATACAGCAACTAGACATCAATGGCTGGCCTGGGCCAGCTGACTCAGGCTCGCAGGGCTCAGGCTACGTGTCTGTTTCATTGCAGTGTACACTTCTGGGCTCGGGCTCTGGGACCCTGCACAGTGGAAGGGTCCCAGAGACCAGTGTCCAGCCTGAGCCCATTAACGTACAGGGCAATCAAACAGCCTTGCAGCCCTGGAGTGGCACAAGCCAGCCATGCGATTTTCTTCGCAGTGTGGATAAGGCAGCAGCATTTCCTAAGGGCTAGCCACCAATTCCACCCATTACACCAGAGTGGTAAATCCTAATTTGCCAAATATAAGGGTCAATTGTGGATTCTTTTCACTCAAGTAAGAGCTGAATGGGAACATTTTCATCAGGAGAATTACCTGATTTTACACAATGTCTAAAACAGTCAAACATTTGTTATTCACTAATTTAGCTAGTTCATTCGAGTGTAACAGCTCATATCTGATCCCTTTAGAAGGTTAGAAAAGATCAGGAGCAAGACAAAACAAGGGTCCTTTTCAACCATAAACTGAAACCAGTATCTCATTTGATCTCTAATACAGGAATAAACCACAACAGGGGGTGTACTTCTAAGCTGTTAACACATGCTTCAGTGCACTGTGATGCATCAACTTGAAGGTAAATCATCTTCAACCACCACCTAGCCTACATGGCTTACTGCTATGGACACTGAAAACGTGTGTGTAATTTCATAACATCCAGGGCCTGGTTTTCTGAACTATAGACTTGGATATCTACCTTCTCAGATATTAGCAACAGCTCATTTCAGGTTTTACATCAAAAAGCAAGAAGTGAAAGTAAGAGGGTCACAATTAATTAAAGATATCTGGGGCCTATGAGAGGTAACTGGAAACTGTCTCTTTCCACCCTTTAACATGCTTTCCCCTTCCCCAAGTCAAGCTGCCTCATTCTGCACACGTAAGCTCTTAAAATATACTGCAGAAAACTGAACTGAGAGCAATGACATAGTTCCCACTTCAGTTTTTTAATTTAGAGAGAGACCAGATGGTTAGGTTTCAGCTAAAAAGTAACTATACATCTGTGGAAAACCTCTCAAGACATTGGGGTTGGCAAGAGACACTGAAGGCCTAATTTGGGCTACAGTTTTGTTTGCTTGTTTAATTGGTGACATTGAGATGGAAACAACCAAAACCTGGCTCTCAAAATCCAGGGTCATTATGCAGGGATAACAGTTAAACATTATTTCCATAGAGTTTACAACTAAAAGGGACCATTAGCTCTTCTAGTATCATCTCCTGTATATCATAGACCACAGAATTTTGTCCAATTATTCCTGTATTGAGCCCAATAACTTATATTTTACTAAAACATATTTTCCAGAAAGGCATCCAGTCTTGATTTGCAGACATCAAAAAATGAAGAATCCACCATGTTCCTTGGAATTTTTTTTCAATGTTTAATCACCTGCACTGTTAAAAATGTGCTTCTAATTTTAATCCGTACAGTTTAAGCTTCCAATCCTTGGTTCTTGTTCTGTCTTCACTAGAGCCCTTTAGTACCTGGTATTTTCCTCCTATGGAGGTACTCATACACTTTAATCAGTTCACTCAATTTTATTTATTTATTTTTTTTGCTTAACCAAACAGATTGAGCCCCTGAAGTCTCTCACTCCAAGGTATTTTCTCCAACCTTCAAATTATGTTTTGTAGCTCTTTTCTTCAACCTCAAAGTTTCAACATACTTTTTAAAAGGCAGATATCAAGACTGTATGCAGAACTACATGGTATTTCAACACTGGTCTCATCAACACTATGTACAGTGGTAACAATCATCTCCCTACTACTACTCATTAATCCCTTTGATATATCCCAGGATTGCATTAGACCTGTACGTTACAGCATTGCACCAGGAATTCATGCTGAGTTGCTGGTCAACTATAACCTCTAACTCCTTTTCAGTTGCCAGGATACAGTCCCCAATTCTGTAAGTATAGCCTTCATATCTTATTCTTAGAGGTACAGCTTTGTGTTTTAATACAGTCAAATGTATTTTGTTCTATGGGCCCAGAATACCAATCAATCCGGATGACTGCTCTATCCTCATTATTTACTATTCAGCTGGTCTTTGGGTCATCTGAAAATTTTATCAGCAGCAATTTTATATTCACTTCCAGACTGTTGACCAAAAATACTGAATAGCATTGAACCTAATACTAATCCGCGTGGAACCCCACTAGAAATAACTCCATTCAATGGAAGAGCAGCAAAGAGTCCTGTGGCTCCTTACAGACTAACACGTTTTGGAGCATGAGTTTTTGTGGGTGAATACCCACTTCGTCAGATGTATCCGATGAAGTGGGTATTCACCCACGAAAGCTCATGCTCCAAAACATCTGTTAGTCTATAAGGTGCCACAGGACTCTTTGCTGCTTTTACAGATCCAGACTAACACGGCTACCACTCTGATACTTGACTCCATTCAATAGTGATTCCCCAATAACAACTATGTTTTAACATCTCTCAGCTAGACAGTTCTTATTCCACTTCACATAGGTTTTGATATAGATATAGCACTACTATTTTAATGTTTGAATACTGACATAACACTAGCAGTTTTCTGAATTTTTCCTGTTTTCTCCTCTGCCAGATCTTTTATAACTCATGGATGCAAGTTATCCTGCTGATTTAAAAAGGTTTATCCCTAGTAGCTGTTGTTTCAAAGCCTTCTTAATTAATAATAGACTGGAAAGTATTTCAAAAATGCTCATGTGACAAGAGTACATCGTCCTGCTTCATTCCAAATGCACAACAGAAATATTTATTGAACACATCTGCCTTTTCTGCATTATCAACAATTTTGCTACATCCATCTATTAACAGACCTTTAGCACCACTATACCCCACTTACTGAACCAAAAAATCCATCTTATTGTCCTTAGCCCTACAAGCCATAGATTTTTTCCTGATATAATTAGCTTCTCTCTTTCTCTCTTTTTTTAAACATTTCATTTACAAGAAGAGCGCATTTGACATGGAAATCACTAAAAGAAAATCAGAACTCCGCAACAGCATTTTTACAAAATCATTTTTTCAAAAGCAGAAAAGCATACATTTCTCCTAATCTCCCCACTTGTTCACAAAGAGAGGTCAATGACATATCTTTTGATATGTCAGTTGCAAATTAGATGCCCCATTTTGAGTTACCTTGGTGATTTATCATATGGTTAAAATTCCACAAGCATACATGACTGTCATTTACCTGTGTTATTACACTTCCACTTGTCCAAGGAGAGGATAGCTCTGGCAGGTGCTAGGAATGCAAAAGCACTGGCTTGAAACAAAGGTAACCTGAAGGAAATGGAAAGAGAAAATATAGACATATATAGTTTGTGACATCATAACACTGTTTCTGTGTACCTTTCTACGTGTGGTTTTCATGAGGTTAACTCTCCCCAACTTACTAATCTTTTTTTCACTGTTTATTAGAAATTTTGAAGTAAACAAATTTTTGTTTAAAGGCATAAAAAGAAATTATGAAAAATCCAACCACCATCTAGAGGTACAGAAAGGCATTAAATGCAATAGCAGCTACTATCAGTAACAAATGTTATTGAACACAGGTATGCAGATACCAGGTATTGGTACAACAAGATATTTATTCAATGTGGGAAAAGGCAGTGCATAACAGGTATATAATAAAACAGTACAAGTGTCAGGGTCACATGGATGCTGAATGTGCAAAAAGTACAGTATATGAAATGTTAATTTCTTTGTGAAAAGGAAGTCATTCTTCACATAGTTTGAGTAAATGCCACACCTTAATTGCATAGCTGGGATTAAAAGCATATATAGTTTGATCATTGAGTTATAAAGCAGGTAAAAACTGATAAATTCCAGGTGAGCAAGAGCAATAAACCTGGAACTGAAAGGATATTAAGAGGAAGACATGTTTAATATTGTTTACATAAATTCCCAAAAAGATTTTTAAAATGACATCCATTTGTATAGACATATCTTTGTATATCTCAGTAAGCCATAGTTTGCACATTAAAATAGTAATAGACATCGCTTAACTATTTAAGAACAACACTTTGAACTGTTCTCTACATACTATTTTTGAGAGATGGTCACATAGTTCTCTTTAAAACCAGATCAAACTATGGCACATCAAGCACTTCCTGTTCATGGGGCACTGGCTAGACTCCTGCCTTTCTGCTGCTTGTACAGCCACAACAGAGAGCCCACAGAATCAGCAGCACAGGAAAAGGAGCAAAACCAGCGGGCTCAGCTTGGGGTAACAACTAGCACAAAAAAGTGGGATTAGAAATGCAAAACGCAAGAACAACTGGAGGGAGGACCTTCCTCAGTGAGGTACTTCAGGGAGTAAGATGAACACAGAAAGTGATGAGTAGCTAGAAAACAGAGGAAATAAGAACACACGTGTTATCATACATTCACAGGCAGGAAGAGGGATCAAGAATTGGTTTATGACTGGCAGGCGAGGTGGTCCATGAGATTCTTTTACAAGAATTGGCCCACACAGAGAATTCAGAAACCTCTGCTTTTTAAAAATTATAAGTACTGACAGCACGTATTAAATAGTCATAGAAGCCTGGACTTCTGCTGTGTCAGCTTGCCTCCATTTGACACAAAACTTCTTGATGGATACATTTAGATTATTATTTTTTTTAAATCATAAAATTACAATGTCTTGGAAGAGAACAGTGCAAAAGAATTTAGGAGCTGAGCTTTTTAACTATATTTGATAAGAAACTTGTGTGAAGTGTTTAGAGATATGTTCCGAGCTGTGGAGATTTTTTTAATTAATGATGTTTGAATTTTCAAGTAAAACACCGAAGCCCTGATTTAGACAAGTATGTACATGAGTGCTCAGGTTAAGCTTTTTGATATTCTGCTTTGATAAATGATTTGTACATTATCTAATGCTGTTTTGCATGACAGATCCCTCAGGCCTTGTAAATCAAAGTTGACCTGCTATATTGATCATGAGAGTTCCTGCAACAGACAAGATATCTGCTTTCTTTTTTCCTAACCAGAAATTAAAATAACCTATCTTACTTTGCTATAGTAGTAAGCAAGTAAAAAACAACCATAACCAGTTATCTTTCAAGATAGCTAGCATCAGCACTGGCCTTGGTTAATAGTTTGGAACATATTCTGTAAAATGCGTTTCCAATTTTTAAGTCCCACACATACTGGACAAGAATTATGCTACCTACAGCCATATTTTTTAAAAAGCTCATTTTTAAATGTGCAATTTCAATTTGGGCTAGTGCAGTACATAGTCCTTATTCCCATTTCTAATGTTTACACTGCAATCAATTCACAGAGAGTAAGTTCTAATGCAACACTGAGACAAACACCATTGCTGTAAACACATAAACCACAGTATAAACGCTGAAGCTGTTTTGTAAAAGGTAAGGTTACTCAAAGAATATAATTCACAACAAACTTGCAAAAAGCAAGATGCTAATTTAGAGTTTAAGTCTAACAGCAAGCCTGAAGCTGTTTTGTAAAAGGCAAGGTTGCTCAAAGAAAACCGGTTACTCACCTTCTCATAACTGTTGTTCTTCAAGATGTGTTGCTCATGCCCATTCCAATTAGATGTGTGCACGCCACGTGCACAGTGGTCTGAAAGTTTTTCCCCTAGCAGCACCCATCGCATCGGCTCTGGACCCCCCTCGAGTGGCACATTTATGGAGCTCAATATATAATCCTGCCAACTCAACACCTTCTCAGTTCCTTCTTGGCGATTACTCGGACAGAGGGGAAGATGAGTGGGTTTGGAATGGATATGAGTAACACATCTCGAAGAACAGTTACGAGAAGGTGAGTGACTGTTTTTTCTTCGAGTGATTGCTCATATCAATTCCAGTTGAGTGACTCCCAAGCCTTACCTAGGCGGTGAGGTCAGAGTTATGGAATCGCTGACTGGAACGCCGCTTGGCTGAAAGCTGCATCATCTCTGGAATGCCGGATGATGGCATAATGAGAGGTGAATGTATGTACCGAGGACCAAGTTGCTGCCCTGCGGATTTCTTGTATCGGGACCTGGGCCAGGAACGCCGCTGAGAACGACTGAGCTCTCGTGGAGCATACCGTACGAGCCAGGTTTGGTGTTTTGGCCAACTTGTAGCACGTGTAGATGCATAAGGTGATTGTAGAATCACAGAATATCAAGGTTGGAAGGGACCTCAGGAGGTCATCTAGTCCAACCACCTGCTCAAAGCAGGACCAATTCCCAACTAAATCATCCCAGCCAGGGCTTTGTCAAGCCTGACCTTAAAAACCTCTAAGGAAGGAGATTCCGCCACCTCCCTAGGTAACCCATTCCAGTGCTTCACCACCCTCCTAGTGAAAAAGTTTTTCCTAATATCCAACCTAAACCTCCCCCACTGCAACTTAAGACCATTACTCCTTGTTCTGTCATCAGGTACCACTGAGAACAGTCTAGATCCATCCTTTTTGGAACTCCCTTTCAGATAGTTGAAAGCAGCTATCAAATCCCGCCTCATTCTTCTCTTCTGTAGACTAAACAATCCCAGTTCCCTCAGCCTCTCCTCGTAAGTCATGTGCTCCAGCTCCCTAATCATTTTTGTTGCCCTCCGCTGGACTCTTTCCAATTTTTCCACATCCTTCTTGTAGTGTGGGGCCCAAAACTGGACACAGTACTTCAGATGAGGCCTCATCAATGCTGAATAGAGGGGAAGGATCACGTCCCTCAATCTGCTGGCAATGCCCCTACTTAGACAGCCCAAAATGCCGCTGGCCTTTTTGGCAACAAGGCCACACTGTTGACTCATATCCAGCTTCTCTTCCACTCTAACCCTTGGGTCCTTTTCTGCACAACTGCTGCCAAGCCATTCAGTCCCTAGTCTCTAATAACAGTGAATGGGATTCTTCCATCCCAAGTGCAGAACTCTGCACTTTTCCTTGTTGAACCTCATCAGGTTTCTTTTGGCCCAATCCTCTAGTTTGCCTAGGTCCCTCTGTATCCTATCCCTACCCTCCAGCGGATCTACCACTCCTCCTAGTTTAGTGTCATCCGCAAACTTGCTGAGAGTGCAGTCCACTCCATCCTCCAGATCATTAATTAAGATATTGAACAAAACCGGCCCGAGGACTGAACCTTAGGGCACTCCACTTGAAACCGGCTGCCAACTAGACATGGAGCCATTGATCAATACCCATTGAGCCCGACGATCTAGCCTGCTTTCTATCCATCTTATAGTCCATTCATCCAGCCCATACTTCTTTAACTTGCCTGCAAGAATACTGTGGGAGACCGTATCAAAAGCGTTGCTAAAATCAAGGAATAACACATCCACTGCTTTGCCCTCATCCACAGACCCAGTTATCTCCTTATAGAAGGCAATTAGGTTAGTCAGGCATGACTTGCCCTTGGTGAATCCATGCTGACTGTTCCTGATCACTTTCCTCTCCTCTAAGTCCTTCAGAATTGATTCCTTGAGGACCTGCTCCATGATTTTTCTGGGGATTGAGGTGAGGCTGACTGGCCTGTAGTTCCTCGGATCCTCCTCCTCCCCTTTTTTTCAAGATGGGAACTACATTAGCCTTTTTTCAGTCATCTGCGACCTCCCCCGATCGCCATGAGTTTTCAAAGATAATGGCCAATGGCTCTGCAATCACATCAGCCAACTCCTTTAGCACTCTCGGATGCAGCGCATCCTGCCCCTGGACTTGTGCTTGTCCAGTTTTTCCTAAATAGTCCAGAACCATTTCTTTCTCCAGAGAGGGCTGGTCACCTTCTCCCCATACTGTGCTGCCCAGTGAAGTAGTCTGGGAGCTGACCTTGTTTGTGAAGACAGAAGCAAAAAAATCATTGAGTACATTAGCTTTTTCCACATCCTCTGTCACTAGGTTGCCTCCCTTATTCAGTAAGGGACCCACACTTTCCTTGACTTTCTTCTTGTTGCTAACATACCTGAAGAAACCTCTCTTTTTACTCTTAACAACTCTTGCTAACTGCAATTCCAAGTGTGATTTGGTCTTCCTGATTTCACTCTTGCATGCCTGAGCAATACTTTTGTACTCCTCCCATGTCATTTGTCCAATCTTCTGCTTCTTGTAAGCTTTTTTGCATTTAAGATCAGCAAGGATTTCACTGTTAAGCCAAGCTGGTCGCCTGCCATATTTACTATTCTTTCTACACATTGGGATGTTCTTTTCCTGCAACCTCAGTAAGGATTCTTTAAAATACAGCTAGCTCTCCTGGACTCCTTTCCCCTTCATGTTATTCTCCCAGGGGATCCTGCCCATCAAATTCCCTGAGGGAGTCAAAGTCTGCTTTTCTGAAGTCCAGGGTCCATATTCTGATGCTCTCCTTTCTTCCTTGTGTCAGGATCCTGAATTCGATCATCTCATGGTCACTGCCTCCCAGGTTCCCATCCACTTTTGTTGCCCCTACTAATTCTTCCCAGTTTGCGAGCAGCAGGTCTAGAAGAGCTCTGCCCCTAGTTGGTTCCTCCAGCACTTGCACCAGGAAATTGTCCCCAACATGCTCCAAAAACTTCCTGGATTGTCTGTGCACTGCTGTATTGCTCTCCGAGCAGATATCAGGGTGATTAAAGTCTCCCGTGAGAACCAGGGTCTGTGATCTAGTAACTTCTGTTATCCAGCAGGAAGATATTCTTTGAGATGAGACTGGGAGTCCTTTCATCCTGTCTGTCACTGCTGGTTCGACTTCCTGAACGGCTTAGTGCACTCCATGTAGAAGGCTAGTGCTCGCCGAACATCCAGGGACTGTAGCCTCTGCTCATAGCTACTGGCATGAGGATTAGGGTAAAAAACAGGCAGGAAAATGCCCTGACTAGTGTGGAAGCATGACAAAACCTTAGGAAGCAAGGCCAGGTGAGGTTTGAGTTGCACCTGTGGAAAACCATATAAGGTGGGCCTTTAAGCTCAGACACCCTCCTTCCCGATGTAATGGTGACAAGAAAGGCTACCTTCCACGACAGAGAGAGAAGGAAGCAAGTTGCCAGCTGTTCCAATGAGGGTCCCATTAGCTTTGAGAGGACCAGGTTAAGGTCCCACCTGGGAACAGGCTGTCTGATCTGGGGATGTAGCTCTTCCAGATCCTTGAGGAACTGACCAGTCGTAGGGTTGGTGAAGACAGAGCGTCCAGACACTCCCGGGTGGAAAGCCGGAATTGCAGAGAGGTGTTCTTTTATAAAGGACGCTGCCAGGTCTTGCTGTTTCAGGTGCAGAAGATACTCTAAAGATGAGAGGTAGTGGTGCCTGAAGAGGGGGTGTATGACGCCGGTCACACCAACAAGTAAATATCTTTTCCACTTTGCCAGGTATGTGGCTCTAGTGGAGGGCTTCCTGCTGCCGAGGAGGCCGCCCCCCCACCTTAATTGTTCTGAGCACAGAAGCTCCGTGGGGGTCAGCCATGAAGTGTCCAAGCCATGAGGTGGAGGGACTGCAGGTCGGGGTGATGAAGACAACCATGGTCCTGAGTGATCAGGTAGGGGAGGAGTGGCAACATGACCAGGGCATCCACTGACAGTTCCAGGAACGTGGTGTACAATGTTGTCAAGGCCACGATGGTGCCACCAGAATTATCTCTGCCCCATCCCTGTGGATCTTGAGTAGGACCTTGTGCACTAGAGGGAACGGGGGAAAGGCATAGGGCAGACGGCCTCCCCAGGGTAGCAGGAATGCATCTGTGTTGATCCTGGGCTGTGTCTCTGGAAGGAGCAGAACATTAGGCACTTCCTGTTGCTCCGGGTGGCAAACAGGTTGACCTGGGGAAAACCCCACCTTTGGAAGATGAGGTGTATGACATCCGGCCGGATGGACCACTCGTGCGTGTGGAAGGACCGCTGAGGTGGCCCACCAGCATGTTCTGAACTCCTGCTAGATAGGATGTTACCAGGTGAATGGAGTGGCCTATGCAGAACTCCCACAGCTGGAGGGCTTCCCGACGGGGAGGGGAGCGGGCTCCACCCTGCTTGTTGATGTAAAACAGGACAGTGGTGCTGTCCATCATAACTGCTACGCACTGACCTCGTGGTCTGGCATGCTAGTTGCACTGCCCTCAGATCCTTGGTGTTGATATGGAGGGTGAGCTCATCCTGCAACCACAGGCCCGGCGCTTGGAGATCTCCCAAATGCGCGCCCCCTCCCTTCTCAGTTACCAGTGACAAGGAAGGCTGAGGGATTTTGAAGGGGACTCCTTCACACACTCTCCAAAAGTAGAGCCACCACTGAAGGGACTTAAGCACCTGCCCCAGCATTGTGACCGCTAAATTCAGGCTGTCATGTCCTGGGCGACAGGCCGAAGCGAGTCAGACTTGGAGTGATCTGAGCCTCAGCCTGGCATGCCGGGTCACATAAGTGCAGGCTGCCATGTGCCTGAGGAGACTCAGGCATCCCTTTGCTGTAGTGGTCAGATATTGCCTGAGGCTTTGAATTATGTTTGTCATTGCTTGGAATCGGGACCCTGGCAAAAGTGCTCCTGGCTGAACCTAGACTAACACTGCCTCGATGAATTCTATTCTTTGGGTTGTTGACAAGGTTTACTTGTTGAAATTGAGGAGGAGACTCAGTCTCTCGAATGTGGATCTGACCAATCAGACCTGAGACTCCACTTGCCCCCTGGTGCAGCCCCTGAGCCGCCCATCATTGAGGAAGGGGTATACCTGCAACTGCCTCCAATGGAGGAAAGTGGCCACGACTAACGTGCACTAGGTGAACACTTAGGGGGCTGTTGAGAAGCCAAATGGAAGGACCAAAAAACTGATGATGTTTGTGGTCAACCACAAACTGTAGGAATCGTCTGTGTGCAGGCCAAATAACTATATGGAAACACGCGTCCTTCATATCGAGGGCGATCCCCGATCCAGAGAAAGGATAATTGTGTCCAGAATTTCAAAGACTCAAAAAGTTCGTGGTAAAGTTGAACATCTACAATGGGTCCGAGACCCTCTCTGGCCTTGGGGATTAGGAAGTAACGGGAACAGAATTCCTTGCCCCGAGGAACCTCCTCCACTGCTCCCCCCTGGTGAGGATAAGGAGTTGCTCGTGAGAAGGGTCCCAGAAGAGGGACGGGGAAGGGGGGTGGGAGGGAGGGTAGGAGCAGAATTGGAGAGAATATTCCACTTCTACTGTACGGCAAATCCAGCGGTCCGAAGTTATTTGGGAGCAAGCACAGTAGAAGTGAGACAGACGATTCAAGAAAGATGGGGAAGGATCTGGAATTTGTGGCTGGTGTCTGTCCTCAGGCATACCTTCAAAAGACCTGCTTTGAACCTGACAATGGTTTAGTCAGACCCTGGCCCTGCCCAGGCTGGTGGAGAGGGGGTGTGGCAAGGCTTGTGTCTGCCATTCCTACCCTTTTTCCTATAAAAGTCCTGCCTCAGCCGAGGAGGATAGGAGTGCTGCTGCTGCTGAGGCTTGAAATGTTTACGTTGGGTTGCCGGGGTGTGCATACCAAAGGACTTCATGGTAGTCCTGGAGTCCTTTAGGCTATTCAGCCTAGAGTCAGTCTGCTCCGCATACAGACCTGCCCCATCAAAAGGCAGGTCCTGCATGGTCTGTTGAATCTCGAGCGGGAGTCCCGAGGCCTGCAGCCATGAGCTATGCCTCATGGCGATACTGGAGGACAAGGTGCGTGCCACTCAATCCACAGCGTCCAGTGAGGTCTGTAAAGAGGTCCGTGCCATCACCTTGCCCTCCTTCACTATCTCTCCAAACTCCTCCCTGGACTCTGTTGGCACCAGCTCCTTAAACTTGAGCATCAGGTTCCAGAAGTTGAAGCTGTATCTACACACAATTGCCTGCTTGTTTGCAATCCTGAGTTGCAACCCCACTGTGGAATACCCTTGGCACCCAAATAAATCTAGGCACTTGGCATCCTTGGACTTAGGCCCTGGGACTTGTTGCCCCTGCCTCTCCTTTTCATTTACTGCAGCCACCACCAGTGAGCAGGGCTGTGGGTGTGTGAAGAGGTATTTGTACCCCTTGGATGGGACGAAATACTTCCTCTCCACACCCTTCATGGTGGGATGGATGGAGGCCGGGGTCTGCCAAATGGTCTTAGCATTGGCCTTTATAGTCTTGATGAGGGGTAGAGTCACCCTTGATGGGCCTTCCAGGGCCAGGATGTCAATCATCGGGTCCTCTGACTCCACCACCTCCTCGGCCTGCAAGCCTATATTTTGTGGCATCCTGTGAAGGAGGTCCTGGTGGGCATGGCTCTCTATGGGGGGCAGTCCAAAGACAGAGGTGCCTGCAACCACCTCGTCCGGGGAGGATGACAAGGAGGCTAATGGGGGAACAGGGTCCTCCTGAGCCTCTTGGTCTCCAGGGGCCTCCTGTCCCACCTCTCTGTCAGGGACAACCACACTTGGATCAGGTTCAGGAACTGGGGAAGGTTCCAGTGGAGGTAGTGTGACCAGTACCTCCTTGGCCCTAGGGGTGGGGCAACTGGCTATGCCTCCGGCACCCACAGTTCAGAAGCCGCCAAAAGGGAACCTTTGGATTGGGCACCCTGGGCCTGGTAGTACACCCATGGAGGTACAGTATCTCCACTGCGCACACCATGGCCCTACCCCCACCTCAGCCCTTCCAACTCTGAAGATGACGACCAGGACCACTATGGCCAGGGCGGTGCCGAACGGAGCTGGACTGGTGAGCAGTGCCACAAGGCTGGGAAGCGGTGCCAAGATGACCAGTGCTGGGAACGGGATCTGCTGCGTGACAGAGATTGGCATGAGGATCGGCATGAGGATCAGCGTCGCGTGCCATGGCTCTGAGCGGTGCCGAGGGACAAAGCATCACCTGTTTGCCTCAAGATGGCGCCCACGTTGCAGTACTGGAGGCTTGGCTCGAAGGACCAGGGACTGTGGTGCCGTTACTGCAATGAGGTCCCTCGTGGCCTCAAAGGTGTCTGAGGTGAATGGCAATTTAACATCCTCAGTGACCTGGCTTGGGGAATCCAACAGCACCAGACTGGACGGTCCCCGTTGCAGGCATCTAAGTCAATAGTGCTGGCTCCAAAGTCTTCAGCCCTGGCTGCTCCTCTCCCGAACACATCCCATTGGACAGCTCCAAACGGGTGGGTCTCTGAGTTGGAGATCCACTCCTCCCCTGCTTCCGGTGCCACTTCTGCGCCGGGGAATGGGACTGGTGCCGGATCAATCCTGCCGGTTTGGGCGCTGGGGAACCGCGGTGCTGCAGGTCTCTCCCAGAATCCTTCCGCGGTGCCGCTTCTACCTCTTCCACTGGGGCGTGGAACACCAATGAGCTTGGTGCCAGGTCTTGCCATGCCAATGTAGGCTGCGGTCTAAGGAGCTGCTTGAGGCAAAAGTCTTGCTCCTTTTTTGTTCTAGGGCAAAACCCTTTACAAATCCTGCATTTGTCCGCTTGGTGTGCTTCCCCTAGACACTTTAAGCAAGTGTCGTGGGGGTTGCCCATTGGCATGGGCTTCTTGCAGGACTTGCAGGGTTTGAACCCTTGGGATTTAGGCATACTCCGAGTCCCAACGAGGAACACGGTCGGGGTGAAGAGGAAAACCTCCCACTCCCAACAGCTATCTGCTGTAACAACCGAAAACACTAAAACTAAACTTAATGAGGCTAGAAATAACTGTGAACTAAACTAAACTGAAAGCTAGGGAAAACGAGGAGAGCTTGCTAAGCAAGTCACCGCAGTTCCAACGACCGCCACTGGTGGTAAGAAGGAACTGAGGTGACGCCGGGTTGGCAGGATCATATATTGAGTGCCATGAAGGCGCCACTCCAGGGGGCTCCACAGCCAACCTGACGGGTGCTCTTAGGGGGAAAATGTTCCGACGACTGTGCATGCAGCGCGTACACACCTAATTGGAATCGATATGGCAATCACTCGAAGAAGAATATCAATTCACAACAAACTTGCAAAAAGCTAGATGTAATTTAGAGTTTAAGTCTAACAGCAAGCCTATTCTGCTACAAGACATTTACACAGAGCAAAGTTTAACTCAGGGATAGGCAACCTAAGGCACATGTGCCAAAGGCGGCACACAAACTGATTTTCAGTGGCACTCACACTGTCCAGGTCCTGGCCACAAGTCTGGGGGGGAGGGGGCTCTGCATTTTAATTTCATTTTAAATGAAGCTTCTTAAACATTTTAAAAACCTTATTTACTTTGCATACAACAATAGTTTTGTTATATATTACAGAGTTATAGAAAGAGACCTTCTAAAAACGTTAAAATTATTACTGGCATGCTAAACCTTAAATTAGAATGCATAAATGAAGACTTGGCACACCACTTCTGAAAGGTTGCTGACCCCTGGTTTAGCTAAACTATTATCAGGCAGAGGTTGCAGTGTGCTCAGTCAACTACTCACATGCTTAAGCACTTGCCTGAATTAGGGTCAGTATGAGTATAGGACATATCAATTACCCCTAACCAAACACAACATCCTTTCCCTGGCTCTCTGATGCAAATCCAATTAACTGCAAGCACCCTTTCTTGTCCCAGCATATAAACAATAATTAAAACCCCACCTGTCTCATGGGAGCAAAGTCCACTCCCAACCTGGAGTCTCTCATGCCCCAGGGGGGCCGAGAAAGCAGCTTGCCAGCCTGCAAAGCGTATTAAGCTGAGTAAATCGGCAGAATCCACAATAAATGGTTTTACTACCCACCGTAAAAAGGCACAAGAATTCTGCTACATAATTAAGCAATGAATGCTCCAAAGAGCTTCTGACTGAACTCCCCTCGCTCCAATTTCTAGAATAAACTCAAATTCAGCTTACAATAAAAGTAAAACTGGAAAGGCTCTAAAACAAAGGGAACAGCTCGAATTTAGCAATGCTATTTCCGCAGTGGCTTTATCTCTGTGTTTAAGACTAGATGAGTTTGGGGGAAAAAAAACACATTAGTTCTCTATTAGGTTCCCCTTTTCATGTCATATCCATGGAGATGGTGATTATCTTAACAGTGAGGAGTTATTCCAAATGCAAATTGCCTTTTTTTTTTTTAAAGGATTAATGTCTCTTTTACCTGTAAAGGGTTAACAAGCTCAGTGAACCTGGCTGACACCTGACCAGAGGACCAGTCGGGAGACATGATACTTTCAAATCTTGGTGGAGGGAAGTCTTTGTTTGTGCTGGGTTTTTTTGTTTGTTTGTTCGCTCTTGGGGCTAAGAGGGAGCAGACGTGCAATCAGGTCTTTCTTCAATCTTTCTAAAACAGTCTCTCATATTCAAAATATTAAGTACTAGCTAGAAAAGGCGGATTAGGCTTATGTTTGTTTTCTTAACTTG
Organism: Gopherus evgoodei; assembly: GCF_007399415.2. NCBI lineage: Eukaryota > Metazoa > Chordata > Testudines > Testudinidae > Gopherus > Gopherus evgoodei. The sequence goes on along the minus strand of NC_044323.1, from coordinate 153,096,537 downwards.
TGAATGTGTATTTTGCTGGAAGGATATTTTTACCTCTGTTTGCTGTAACTTGTATCTTAGGCTGGCAGGAGGGAGTCCCTCTAGTCTATATAAGCTGAAGATCCTGTAAACATTTTCCATCCTGGTTTTACAGAGATAATTTTTCCTTTTTCTTTCTTTAATTAAAAGCTTTCTTTTTAAAGAACCTGATTGATTTTTTCCCCTTGTTTAAGACCCAAGGGGATTGGGTCTGAACTCACCAGGGGATTGGTCGGGGGAAAGGAGGTAAGGGGAAGGTTAATTTCTCTCTGTTTTAAGATACGCTGATCCAAACTCCTTGGATCTCTCAGGGTAACCCAGGGAGGGGAAAGTCTGGGAGGGGGGAGGAGGGGGAATGGTTTATTTCTCTCTGTTTTAAGACCCAAGGGGTTTGGGTCTTGGGTTCCCCAGGGAAGGTTTTGGGGGGACAGGGAGTGTACCAGACAATGGAATTTCTGGTTGGTGGCAGCGCTATCAGATCTAAGCTAGGAATTAAGCTTAGAAGGGTACATGCAGGTCCCCACTTTCTGGACGCTAAAGTTCAAAGTGGGAAACATACCTTGACAAGCATAGAATACAGAAGACACTGACTGTAAAGTTGCCTGATTAGTGCCCCTGCATTTTTCTCCTCTCTCCAGTCATTCTCCTTTCTTCTAAGGCATAGGAAGTTGTGTTCACGGCTGCAGGATCAACTAATACTTTTTTTTGTTAATATAGTGATTTCCCATACAAAGCTACATTTTTCAGTAGTTTAAAACTTATTTAAACTAGGGCAGTGGTTTTCAAACTTTTTGTATTGGTGACCCCTTTCACACAGCAAGCCTATAAGTGGGACCCACTTATAAATTAAAAACAGGAGGGGAATATAATTTAACGGGGGCTTGGGGACGGCAGCCCCACAGAGCTGACAGCTCACGACCCCAATGAAACCACCTTGTCACCCCAGTTTGAGAATCCCTGAACTAGGGGTCGCATACTTTGTAGCTTGTGTGGGCTAAGCTCATTGCACTCACAAGGGGCTCCAGACATCCTTCCCTTCTCCCCTCTCCCCACCCCAGCTCCTTATGTGCCACTCTTTCCTCCCTCTCTATTGCAGGGACTCCCTGAAACCTCCCCCAATCTCCTCTCTGCCACAGACTCTGTGCCCCCTCCCCTCCATTCCTCCCATACCAGCATCTCCCATTCTCCCTCCCCACACCAGTAGCTTTGTGTACACCCCATTTCCCACTTCCCCCATGTCATCCATTCCCCTCCATCACATTTTGGCCACTGATTCTTATAACACACTGAAATTTTGAAAATTCATCAGGTGCAGCATTCAAAAGTGACTGTGCTATACCGATACAGAGAGAGAAATGCCACTGATGGAAGCATAAGGCCTCCACAAGCTCTGCTAAAAAAATCACTGAGTTGAACCTTGTTTCTGAACTATTTTTTTCAACTCAGTCACAATGAACTTTTTGACAAGGCTAAAATGGCTGGTCTTTATAAGGGCATGATCAAGGAACTCCAGTGGTTATTACATTTTATTCTTCTCAAGAGAAGACAAATTCCTTCTTCTCAGATAAATACATTGTAATTTGTCAGCAATATACAATGAAGTGGCGATACATGGAAAGACCATTCAACAAAAATCAGAAGAAAACCTAGTACAATCTCACCTTTTGTTTTAAGTAACAATTATATATCTTAGTAGAATTGTACCATAATCTTGATAAACTGAAACTATGCCCTAAATATATGCTATTGTGAAACAGTAATGCATCACATGCCTAAGATCACACAAATGTACAAAGTGGATACATTACCCAAGCCCATTTAAACGTACGGTCAGGCTGCAATTTCAAGGGCAACTCTGAATTGCCTGGTGGTTGAGGTTTTGACACTTGCACTGTTGAAGACAGATTCTGAATAATTAAAATGTTGTTTTGAAACATTCTAGCTAACATAAATGCATTGTATAGATCGGGGTCGGCAACCTTCCACAAGTGGTGTCCCAAGTCTTCATTTACTCACTCTAATTTAAGGTTTCGCATGCCAGTAATACATCTGAATGTTTTTTAGAAGGTGTCTCTCTATAAGTCTATATATTATATAACTATACTAGTGTTGTATTGTAAAATAAACAAGGTTTTCAAAATGTTTAAGAAGCTTCATTTAAAATTAGATTAAAATGTTGATCTTACGCTGCTGGCCTGCTCAGCCCACTGCTGGTCTGGGGTTCTGTTCACCTAGGCCGGCAGTGGACTGAGCGGGGCCTGTGGCCAGGACCCCAGCTGGGAAGAGTCCGACAGCCAGAACCCCAGACGGGCAGCGGGCTGTGCGGGGCCGGCTGCTGGGACCCCAGACCGGCAGTGGGCTGCGCGGCTCAGCCTACTGCCGCTCAGGGGTTCCATCCGCCGGCTCCTGCCAGCCGGGATCTTGACTGCCGGATCCAATGAGCTTGTTGCCTGTCTGGGGTCCCGGCCCTGCCCACACACAGTGGGTACCTACCTTCTCCCTGGTTCTGGCCCATTCTCCTCCTCTCTCTGCACTGAGCTGAGGGTGGGAGCACACCGAGCACAGGGCTGGGGGTGAACGGTCTGGCCAGGAGCTAGAATGAGGGAGAAGGCTCAGGGGTTGGGGCAGGAGGTTTGGGTGTGGGGCACTTACCTGGGCAGCTCCCATATGATGCAAGGGATGCAGGTGGGAATGTGGGGGAGAGGTGCAGGAGCTCTCATTTGGTGCTCAGGGTGAAGGTGGGAGGGGTGCTAGAGTCAGGGCAGAGGGCTGGGGGCATGTGAGTGGGGTACAGGTGTTGGGGTGTAGGGGGGCTGGGTATGTGTGGGGGTGCCAGAGTCAGGGCTGGGGTCGTGCGGGGGGCTGAAGAAGTCAAGAGGAGGTCTGGGTGTTTATGAGGGAGGTACAGGGCCCAGGGCAGGGGCCTGGAGTGTGTGGGGGGTGCAGGACTCAGGGTAGAGGGCTGAGTGTGTGGGGAGTGAGGGCTCAGGGCAGAGGGCTGGGTGACTGCCCCCCTCAGAACCCACAACCCTCTCGCTCCTTGTCCCCTGACTGCCCCCCTAGGACCATACCCCCTACCTGTCCCCTTACTGCTCCAACCCTTATCCACACCCCCACCCCCAGACAGACTCTCGAAACTCCCATGCCCCATCCAACCGCTCCCCACCCCCTCACAGGACCCCCAGAACTCCTGACCCATACAACCCTCCCCCTGCTGCCTGCCTGCCGCAACCCCTCTCCACATCCCTGCCTCCTGACAGCCCCCCCACCCGAACTTCTAACTCATCCAACCCCCCCAGGTCCTTGTCCCCTGACCACTCCCTCCAGAGACCCCCTCACCCTAAGTGCCCCCCCCCCAGGACCCTCCTTGCTACCTGTCCCCTGACTGCCCTGGGATTCCCATGCCCCGGGATTCCCATGCCCCATCCAACCCACCCTGCTCCCTGTCCCCTGACTGCCCCTACCCCTTATTCACTCCCAGACCCTTTACCTTGAGGCTCCAAGCACAGCCAGATACACTACCCTGCAGGAGCACATAGCCCCGACCCTCAGAGTGCTGCGCATGCAGCGGCAGGGCTCCGGGTGAATGGGGAGCGTCTTTCCTCCCCGTGGAGCCAAACACTGCCCCGTGGGAGCACACAGCCCTGGCCCCCAGAGCTCTGCATGTGCAGTGGCAGGGCTCCAGGGGAGGGGAGAAGGCAGGGGAGAGGCCGGCAGCTTGCTGTGCTCGGCCCGGTGCTCCAGCCCAGGACCGCGGACCCTGCAGCTTGCCGCGCCAGGCAGGATTTTTAATGGCATGGCAGAGTCCCAGAAGGCAGCCGTGTGCCATTTAAAATCGGCTCGTGTGCCGCCTTTGGCAAGCGTGTCATAGGTTGCCGACCCCTGGTATAGATGTAACAATGCTTAGATACTACAGAGACATAATTCAGCAAACCTAAAATACGGATCAAGGTGCATATTTATCTCTCAGATCATGATAGTTCCTTTGCATTAATCCAAAAGGCTGACAAAGAGCTATTCTTTGGTAAATAGCCTGAACTCCTAAAATTAGTATGGATACAAGACTAACCACAATGGCTCCAGGTAACTGGCTATATCCATCTCTAAGGACTTTTAACCAGTGAAATTTGACCTTTCTGAAATCATAATGGTTTTATTTGTTCAAACATTTCTCAGTTCACAGGCTTGCCAATAAACCTTGTAAAAATCTCATTTCAAGTGAAGTTCGTGTCTGCAGGTCCCAACCAAATATAAAACAATATCACATGCTAACAGTTACAAAATGTTCAGTCGCTAATTCGCCTCACAAACAAGGCAGTGGAATAGGTCTCAGAGGTGACAGATCAAGTCTTTAGGAGTCTAAAAAATGAAGATGACTTTTAATCTTAAAAAAGACTTAAGAACCTGACCATATCTTCTGATTTCCGTGACCACCCCTTAACCCTATACGGGAAGGCCAGTATAAGATGCAAGATAAGGAGCTAAAAAGTAATATGTTAAAGGTAACAAGCATTTGAAGTAAGCAGCAACATAATCAGATATAGCTGCTCAATTTAAATGTGATTAGATTGAAGACATTGAGGGGCCTGTCCCATGCTTCTCTGCTACCCTCCCCCCTTTTATAAATGGATAGCTAAAATCTAGGAGTAAGTGTATTTGAGCATTAAGCCAACTCTCTTAACTTCAAATGAGCATAAACAGAAAGGAACAAACCGAATAGAAAAGAAAAAAATTGTCTCATACATGAGAGACAGAATTTTGTTGCAAGGAAAACATGGTCTTAGGAAAAAGCAAATGCGTTTCTCTTCTTTCCAACAATTCCTCCTAGACAAGTATCCCTTCCTATTTCTGAAGTAAATAGATGATGAAATAAATATCAAAGCAGCTTTACAATTCTTCGAAAAGCTGAGGGTAAGAAAAGGACAAAATCTTTTCTGAAGAGGTAGAAGGAAGGTGAGATGGCAGATCAGCTGAGTACTTTCTCCAGACTATTGAAAACAAAAAACTAACAACACAAGGACTTTGACTCAGGAAGCCTGAATTGCCTGAAGAGGATTTTGGACTTTTTTCCCCCTTTGTCTTATCTGCATTAACAATCCTAAATCATTTGTTTAACGGGTTTGCCCTGCCCCTATCCCGCTGAGTGATCTCCTCCACCCAAAAATCTGTTTCTTAGGTAAATGTTTTTAATAGGGCCCATGTTGTCCATTTTTCATTTAAAGTCTAAGACTTTTCATCTTATATCATTTTTATGATCAATTAAGTGACACTTGAACTGTAATGCTTGGACATGATAATACAATGAGTATCTTTCTTCTGGTCTTATTTTTCTTTCTTCATTCTATTCAAGATGCAGAAAACCTTGTAGGTTTTATCCATCCCTTGACTTAGACAAATAATGGATGAACAAGGGTTTAAGTAAATGTTTAGTTAAAATCTCTCTGCAGTATTCCAAGTATAGTGATAACTACTTTTTTATTTTTATTTGAACTTCACTGTTGTTAGAACATACTATGTTTTGGCAATAACATATTACTTTTCAAATCTGGCAATATTTAGACTAGTCTCAGATATGTCATCGTATTAAAATAGCACTTCCAGAAACAGGAGAGTGAAAGATACAGTGACCCCAAACAAGCTAATCTAATGCTTATGTTCCTTGACAGCTTGTGGTAAAATGATACTGGCACCTCTGCGTAGCTAAAAAATAAGACCTTTATTTCTCACCCATTCTCAAAGAAGGAATTTACAAGGAAACATATGCAAAGGGTGTGTTATTGGCAGAAACAGTAAGATCAGGGATCAGAAGTTGCCCTTCCCTTTTCTTAATGTCTATTATAGTATCTATTTCAGTTACGTAAAAGTGATTCAAAAAAGTGCAAGGGTTTTGGCAGAACAGAGAGACTTTCTTCTATATCAGCATTTTATCCTCAGCTTAAGCATGATTAACTACACAGGTCACCTTCTTTCACTGAAATACACCTGCACCCTGAAGCATCACAGTCATACATTAGCTTCTTTAAGCATCTGACTCCAGAGATCCTACTATTTCAACATACTTTGACAATCACCTTGCTGAAACTGTCATTGCACAATGCAACAGAAGCAGGAGCAGATATTACTGTGTCCATACAGCAAAACTTTTACTGGTTACCTTTTGGCAAGTAGTACAATGACAGCATTCTAAGCAGTCACACTTTAAGTGGGCTAAATAATTTTTTCCCTGTGTTCATTGATCTTGTTTCTCCTCACAACTTCCCTGCTCCTCTACTCTTTTTATTCTGCTCATGCCTTCTTTAACTCGAAACAGCTTCCCAGTTATCCAAAATGTCGTGCTGGTCTACATTAGAAACTTAGATCAACCCAGCTATATTGCTCTGGGGTGCGAAAAATCCACGTCTCTGAGTGATGTAGCCAAGCTGACCTCACCCCCAGGAACGTCTATAATAGTGCTACATCGATGGAATAACTCTTTCATTGATCTAGTTACGGCCTCTTGGGAAGGTGGATTTTCTACAGTGACAGAACCACCCCTCCAGTTACAGTAATAAGTGAGTATGGTAATGTACACTGAAGCATTACAGTAGCGTAGCTGCAGCTATGCCACTGCAATGTTTTAAGTGTAGACACAGCCTTATTCTTTTACTTCATATCAATTCTTTTTTTTGTGAAACCTTCCAGAATTACGATCAGACAACCCTATTCCCGACCAATCTTGAGTCTTAACTGTTTTTTCTCTGTTTCACATTCATCCTTCTGAAATACCCTATGCACTTCTTGAATATCCTGTACATTTAAAGAGATTTGTACCCCACCGTCAGCATCTCAACAATAAAGACTGAAATATGAGTTTTGATCTCACCTGCATCCAAAAGTTGTTTGTAACAAAGTAGTGATCCCCACACAGAAGAAAATGGTCCCAATCAGTTGGCTGGTAGCCCACTGGTCAAATTCAACACACATGGCATCAGCTAGCAAAAAAGGTACTGCTATAGTTCCACTAAAACATGTCAGGTAGTGCTGTGAACACAAAGAATGAACAGCTTGTTAATACTGATAATCACACACACACACACAAACCACAGAGATTCATTATTTTTCCTTTGTACTCAGTTTATTTATTGCTTTAAATTAACCACCAACTCTCTCATTGTTTTCTGGTTCCAAATATTTTAATTCCTAGTCTTCTTTACTTTCCATGTTTAGCTACTTTTTAGCCAGTTACTAATGACTTCTACTTATAGATGATAAATTAGGCTATTTATATAGCTAAATGATTCCTGTTCTTATTCTTGATGAGTAGGTATCTAGGTAACCGTGCTGAAGCAGCTTCCAACTAACAGAAGCAGAAAAATAGCTCCCTCCATTTTGAAACACACAAAATCACAGGGTTAGAAGGGACCACAAGGGTCACTGTAGTCTACAGTCCTGCCAAGATGCGGGATTTGTTGTGTCTAAACCATCTAAGACAAATGACTATCGAGCCTCCTTTTGAAAACCTCTAATGAAGAAGTTTCCACAACCTCCTAAGGCAGTCCATTCCATTGTCCTACTACTCTTACAGTTAGGAAGTTTTCCCTGTGATTTAATCTAAATCTGCTATGTTGTAGTTTGAACCCATTGTCTTGTCCCACTGCCTCTGTGGCAAGAGAGAATAATTCTTCTCTTTTTTTGGCAGCCTTTTTAAGCAGACATGCCAAATCTGCAAAGAAACTGCAGAAATTCGGCTTGTTTTTGGCTTAATTGGCTTGTAAATTGCTTGTTAGCAACAAGCTACAAGCCAGAAACTAGCCTTTTTTGGGAGGAGGGGGGAAATCAGCTCCTGGCAAGCAGGGGAGAGAGTGTTGGGTGCATAGCAGGCCCACCACAGTCCCAGACTGCACACCGGGGGATCTAGTCACAGAGTGTTGGGGTTCTTAGGGATTGGCTTCGTTTTGCCTTTTTTTGAAATAAGATTAGCTTGATTTGTGGCTTATTGTGAAAGTCGGAGTGCTTATTTACAGCGTGAAAATTGGCAACTGTGCTTTTAAGTATCTGAAGACAGCTATCATGTGCCCCCTCCCCCCAGTCTCTTCTTTTCCAAACTAAACATATCCAGTTCCTTCAGCCTTTGCTCATATGGCTTGCATTCCAGCCCCTGGATTATCTTTGTGGCCCACCACTAGATCCTTTTCAGTTTCTCTGCATCTTTCTATACACTGGTGACTAAAACTGGACACAGCCCTCCAGTTGAGACCTAACCAGCACCAAATAGAGCAGCACTATCAATTTCCATGACTTGTGTGATATGCCTCTGTTAATGCAACCTAAAAATTATATTTGCATTTTTTTTGTAACAGCATCGCACTGATGACTCATGTTGAGGTTGTGATCCACCACAACTCCCAGATCCTTCTGAGCACTGCTGCTGCCAAGCCAGTTATCCCCCACTCTATATTTGTACATTTGGTTTTTCTTCCATAAGTGTAGCATCTTACATTTGTCTTTGTTGATTTTCATTTTGGTGCCTATAGCTCAGTACTCAAATTGATCAAGATCCTTCTGAATTTTAGCTCTATCTGCCAAAGTGTTTGCAACCCCCACCCCACAGCTGTGTGTTATCGGCAAATTTGATTGGTATGCTCTCTATTCCTACATCCAGGTAATTAATAAAGATGTTCAACAACATCAGACCCAGAACAGATCCCTATGGAACCCCACTTGAGACCTCCCGCCAACCCAACATTATTCCATTAATAGTTATTCTTAGTTTGCGGTTGTTTAACCAATTGCATATCCACTGAATGGTAGTTCTGCTGAGCCTGCATTTCTCCAGCAGACTTATCAGAATGTCATGTGGGACTGTGTTAAAAACCTTGCTGAAGTCTAGGTATATTATGTCCACCTCATTCTCCCTATCCACCAAATTAATTCATGTGAGGATCACATGAAAGACTGTCTGATTAGACATGAATTTAAATAGTACTTCAGTATGAAAACTATATAGGGGATAAGTTCTGGAATGTTAGAGACTAGCTAATCATGGATTTATTCCGCTCCAATCCAAGTAGATTAAAAAAATTATTAAAAAGCTGCATGTTCAACTATGTAAGAAAAAGAAAATTCCTGCAGTGCTGGCTGATGAATATATGCAGGAATAAAAATAAGCCACTTTGGATTTCTAAGGAGTCATTTGTTTGAGGATCTCAAAGTATTTTTACAAATACTAATGAAGTTTCAACATTCCTTTGGGGTAATTTTATTACCCTTTTTAGAGAGGTGGAGAGAGAGGAAAGAACTTGTCCACATTCACAGCAAAACAGCGACTAGAATCCAGCTGTCTTGGCTGTCCATTAAGTTCTACTATGGCCATGTTTACGCTACAGACTTCTGCCGGCATTACTAAATTGGTCAAGGATGCAAAGAGTGAGATTCATGACCAACATAACTATTTTGGCAGAAGTCTGTAGTTTAGACAGAGATATACCAGCAAAACTGTGCTTTTACCACTAGAGCTTGTTTCATTCGTAGGGGGCGCTTTTATTACACCAGTACAAAGCACAGCCTTGCCGGTCTAATTGCACTAGGAGCACTTTGCCAGTGTAGTACACCGGTATTCCCATACCAGTAAAGCACTCCTAATGTAGAAATAGTCTAACTCTCTAACTAACACAAAGTACAAACAAATGCCTGAAAAGTACATGGAACTCAGCAGGCGGGGGGAGGGGAGGGTTCATAATTAACCAGCTTTCCAGCCAGCAGATGCTGCCATCTTGGTGCTAGTCATTCCCAGAACTAATCCTACTAAAAGCAGTACCTCCAAGAAAGATCAGAACATTAACACAGCATCTCTCTCACCTTCCATCCCTCTATATTATCCTCACATGAATCCATGAGCAACAAGTTGTTACTGAATTTTATTATTTACTTAAATTAAGGAACACATATTAGGTAGCAGCCCAAATGGTTATTTGTGAAGCAAGTCTCCAGTAATTCCTGAAATACAACAGCTAGCAAGCAACATTATAGCTCATTGCCAATATGTGAATTCTAGTGAGGTGGTAGAGAAGGGAACGAGACATTTTGCAGGAAACCTATCTTGCCATGATAGGCTTTTTTGCAAAAATCTAGGAATGCTGGAGAAGAAAATTAATACAGATATGAATATAGGGGAGGATAACAAAAAATAGGACTTTTATAAACTTCCAGCTGTTTTAAGACTCTCCAGTAGTACTTTCCATCCATTCTGCTTCATTCATAATACATGACTGTTGCCAGAGTGGGCTTCCAGCCCCCTAAACCACTTCAATAAGTCATCAAATGGACTCAAAGTAGAAGGCAAGTCACCAATTTTGTTGAATATCTTTATCACGTACCACTATGTACTATATAAAAATGCTCAACATTTTCTTAAAGATTATAAACCAAAAAATGCATTTCTTCAGAAATATGCATTTTGAAATGTACCTGTAACCCCAAGAATATGCAGAGGTACCAGGGAGGAACATCCTCAATTGTGTAAATCATGTCGGCTCTCTGCGCATCTAAACTTCCGCTGCTGTCCAGTGTCTCTGCCAGAGAACTCTGTTAAATTAAAAGAGGAAAAGCCAACAGCAGTTTAATATTACAGAAGAATAACTGAATTTGGAATGTTAGACTTCTAAGGTATCTTGAAGAGAATGGGGTTCTATTATTCCAAAGCAACATTAGTGCAAATTAAAGTTTAAACTTTCGAGATGATCAGCCGCTATCCCTTTCATATTCTCTTTCATAACCCATCCCCTGCCTATTCAGACAAACAAAGCATAATCCTCCATTTGTGATATAACCACTTTGGCAGCAGATTATGCCAGAATAAACGGGGATTATCATGACTGATTGGTTTACACAAAAAAGGAGAATGAGGGGGGAAAAAGTAAGCTGTAGAACATTCAACAATGGATATTTCAAAAGTAAAATGGCTATCCTTGCATCAGAGATCTAAACTGAGGGTAAGAACGTTTTGAACTATTATGATTGCATTCTAAGATGGCCTTTTACTTATTTTAGTCATGCTCAATCATTTTGAGCAACATGGCAAACTTTATGGGGCTGTTGCTTGTTGCCGCACACTGAAGCATGTAGGAAAAAAATGTTGATATAGCTACATTAAGTAATCCAGAGCATCTTTAATACAGACAAACTGAGTTACTCTGGATTTATCAGGTGTAAATGAGATCTGAATTTGGCCTATACACATTAATACATCCTAATTAGGAGAGAGCATGCTGATAACTGGAAAAGCAGCTACACGTACGGTAGTATCTTCCAGTCTCCCTAGATAGTCTGCAATAATTTCAGAATCATTATCGTATTTTCTACAGCAAAATATTTTAAATACAATTTTAATGGCTTCATTTCAAAACTGGCGAATTAAAACTTTGAGATCAAAATACCTACATGTCTTTTAGTGCCAAGAACATTTGAGCAGGAGGGAGGATTTGATTTTATCATTTTAAACCCTGAATGATAACTTATATAACTACAGTTCTGGTCTAATCCACACTGAATAAATTCACATGAAGAAGCCTTACCGTAAAACTGATAACTTTCCCAGACTTCCCTTCCCTTCCATTGAGATAAATCCAAGTAGAATTCTTACATGATCCCAATTTACTTTATTATCCAAAGTGTCATGGAAATCAACTGACCCATAACATTTCCTTTTCACACTGCACTGATTTTGCTAGCAGAACAAATACAACTGCCTGAGCTACACATCCATACTCAGATAAGTTACATATAGGGCTGGGGAAGAATGGGGACCTTGAGATTTTCCTGTCCAGAGTACAGCGATACTCATATCCTAGAAGCCTACTCAAAATGTTAAATTCAGTGTTTTGTTGAAGGAATGATTGAAATGAGAGGGATAGCTCCTAAATGATCACCGAGAGGAAGCTGTTCAGATGGCTCCAATCTGGCAGACCAGCAGCAGCACGAAGGATATGCTTTTACCAAAGGATAACTAAAAACAGAGTGGAGAAAAAGCAATTTATTTTTATGAGAGGTAAATTAGGTGATGTTAACCATGGGCAGGAGGTACATAGCACTGACCTCACCTAGCCACTCTCATGCCTTCTGCCTCCACTCAGGATTATACAGCAAGGTAAGTAACTACAGCATATTCGATATCTTGCTTTGTGTCAGTGAAGATGAAGCTGAGGGAAGAGCAATGGGGAAAGGAAAGCTGCCCCCAGGGGAGGGGAAAAAAGAGAGAGAGAGAGAGAAGTTAGTAGTGAAAATGTGGGGAGACCCGATGGCACCTTTATGCGACATGGGGACTTTTCCTATTCATTAGGTTGCATAGCTGGACAACCAGAAAAGCGCAATCTAAAGAGGGTTTAGGACAAATCAAGACTGTGACAGTCTGTTGGAAAAGAAGAGCTCTCTCCCTGGAAGTTAAGTATGCTTCAAGAGAAATTTCTGTGATGGTTTCAGTCTCGTTGCAATAAAGTTCTGTTCAACTTCTTAAGAGTGTTTTGTGCCTGTATACATTTCTCCTCACCCTTCCTTCTGCTCTGAGATTAGCATATGTATTTGCTGAGGATTTTGTTTATAATAGGGGATTTTGATTTTAATTAATTTTTTGGTTAAGTCATCAACATACTGACTAAAAAGGTCAAGAGGGAAACACCGCCACCCTGTTAAATATAAAATAAGCCTAATACCAGAGAGAAACTGTTTCCTTGTGAACAATGCCAGAGTTGTTTTGGTGAAGCCATCCATCTAAGAGCACAAATTAAACATGATGAACAGTTGCCCTATACTCCTGAAGGCAAAATTATTGCTTGCCCCCTTACCCAACAGAACACCTCACCATAGTAGGTGTCACAGGTAACTTTCCAAGGTCAAGTCCTTCCAAAGACTGAGTGGTGTGAGCTTGACAAGTTGCCTATGACATAGTGTGCTGGAGTGAGAGTTTTGCATTTGCACATGTTCAGAATGCCTCAACATTAGGTACTAGGTTTCATGAAAAGTCCAGGCCATAATCTAGGCAAGCTCATGTGCCTTCATTGGTCCTTGCCCTTTGGCCTCTTCTCCTGATCTGCAGCTATGCTGAGGAGCTTCAAGTAATTTGCCTTAGCTGCATCGCACCATACTACCCTGAAACACTCCCCAATGTTTTTCACAGGACAGGTGAAACTGCACCACTTCTACAGTGATGGTGGGAAATTTTCAAAGAAAGCTTAGTCACAGCCTGGAGATAAAAGCGTTATTTATTGGCACACTGTCTTACCTGGCTATTCCCTATCCAAACAAAAGTTTACAACACACCCATCTACAACATAAGAGATTAAAAGCCTGAAAATATATTTAGAAATAGAAAATATTCAAACACACACATCCAGCAACTCTGAGCCCAGCAGTCTGTCAGCAACACACCAACCACACTCTGGCTTCCACGAGCCTCAGATACTAAACTTGCAGGATAACCCCAACACCCTCCCAGGCCTTTATTTTTTTTATTTTTTCCAAAAAATTGTGTCTGCACTGTCCAGCCCTTAGGGTGTGACCTGCATGCTGGAAGGCTGTTTGTGAGCAGCCCCGGTTGGGAGCTACATCATCAAAACATTGTGAGGCACCCAAAGTTGCAGAGCAAGTGGTGACACAACCCCTCACTGGTCTGGATTGCATCTTGGAATGTGACATGAGGTATCTGATGGGAGTAAGTGTGTGACCAAGTTAGTGGATTTGCGTGGATGAGCGTGATGGAATAGATTGGAAAATAAACAAGTTATTGAAAGAATTTTTTGTGGGGCTGGGGAAGTGAGACAGATATAGATATGTATAGAGAAAACCACAGAGTATGGGAACAAAGCAAAAGGGAAATAATGGAAGTAAAGGAGAAAGACACCAAAAATAACTGACAGACTTACACCATGATCTAATAAAGGGGAAAAAATAAAGAAGTGGAGAGAAGCCAGAAGCGAAGAATGATAAAAATGCAAGAGACATAATTCAAGATATGTTTTTAAAAGTGTTATATGATGAGCTAACTGACAACATTTTACAATTAAATCAATGATGCAATAAGCAGTACGCAAGTGTTTATTGCTTTAAATTAGAGCCATAGGGCAGTGTAGCTATTTTCACTCTGGCTGGCAGGCCTAATACTGGGACTAACAGGTGCCAGGTAATTTAGCATTCATACTCTACAGACTAATACATTAGCGTGCATATTTACTCGCCACAGACTATATACATTTTAGTTACCTTCACTTGGAACTTTTCTCTCGTTTGGTCTTTGATGAGTGATATTTTATGAGAAATAGAACAACAAAAAAAGAAACGTGACTGATACCAAAACGGTTGTTAAAGGTGATTGAGAAACAGAAGAGAGATGTTTGCATAAAGGAAATAACAGTGTCTACCATTATCTCCCACACTAGATGACTAATGCATAAAGCCCTTTCCTTTCAACTCTACCAAGTTCCTACATCACTCAGAGCTGATAAAGTTCACCATCTACATAGGACAAATTATATTATGCACTATTTACAATCCTGTTCACGTACAGTTTTAAAAAAGAAAGAGACAGAAAAAGTAGTACCCAGAACTGAGTACTTAATGTGTTGAAGCAATGTATGGATTTTTTCCTTCAGTGTAATGCAATCTGAATTACACTGGCATGTAGCTGGCTAAACTGTCCAAGAACTGGATGAGGAGTTAAGGATATAACAAGAAACCAATAGAGAACAGATAAAAATACAATTTATGCAGAAAAATTAGTCAGCAAATGCATGCTTTCAGATCTGAAGACCTATATATTATGGTGATTTTACCATAATAAATTTTGCATATTAAGAAGTCTTTATCAGATTATTGCTACCACATACAAACTTTGCCTTGATGTGACCTAATCCCCGTGGTGCAATAGTAGCATCAGATAAAATTTACAACTCACCAGTTGCCAAAGTTCATCTCTGCAGTACTGTAACTAAAACTGGAGTTTTGCCAGTTAAAATATTATATTAGAAACAGAGAAATAATCTTTATGCCTCTCTGAATAAGCTTAGTGTTCGCAGTTGGACTCTGGAATAAAAGGTTTTCTACATCTAGACAATTTGATATATTGTGGACTTGGTTTCAGATATTTATCTAATGTTCTTGTTAAACGCAATATAATCCAAAATGATGCTGGTATATTATTAGCCTTCTAAAGTTACAGCTAAAAACCTTTTAGATTTTCTAAAGACTTTGAGATAGTCAAGGAACTAACTAAATATTAATAAAGAAAAGAATCTATGCAGTTCTTCCCAAAATCTCAATTATGTCTTATAGTTTAACAAACACCTTTCCATAAAGTATGTGATTTTAGTATTAGACAGATCATTTCAAAGCAACACACACTGACAAATTAAGACTGTGATGCCTGTTTTAACATTGCCTATTTTCAGTCTAAATTTTAAAGATGAATAGCAGAACTAGATTCTAAAGATCTCTATAAAAACCTAACATAAATATATGATTATAACTAAAACTACCTTCAAGTCAGATATTCTTTAGTTCTTTTTAAAAGTTCTGGTAATTTGGTCACCAGATCAATAATTATTCCATGTAAGTGGGTATTCACCCATGAAAGCTTATGCTCCACTACGTCTGTTAGTCTATAAGGTGCCACAGGACTCCGTGTTGCTTTTTACAGATTCAGGCCATGTCTACATCTAAAATTTTGCAGCGCTGGTTGTTACAGCTGTATTAGTACAGCTGTATAGGGCCAGCGCTGCAGAGTGGCCACACTTACAGCAACCAGCGCTGCAAGTGGTGTTAGATGTGGCCACACTGCAGCGCTGTTGGGCGGCTTCAAGGGGGGTTCCGGGACCGAGAGAGCAAACCGGGAAAGGAAACCAGCTTCGCCGCGGTTTGCTCTCTCGGTCCCGGAGCCAGCCAGCAAACCGCAGGGAAGGAGACCTGCTTGCTCGGGGTTCCGGGACCGAGAGAGCAAACCGGGAACGCCGCGGTTTGCTCTCTCGGTCCCGGAGCCAGCCAGCAAACCGCGGGGAAGGAGACCTGCTTGCTCGGGGTTCCGGGACCGAGAGAGCAAACCGGGAACGCCGCGGTTTGCTCTCTCGGTCCCGGAGCCAGCCAGCAAACCGCGGGGAAGGAGACCTGCTTGCTCGGGGTTCCGGGACCGAGAGAGCAAACCGGGAACGCCGCGGTTTGCTCTCTCGGTCCCGGAACCCCGAGCAAGCAGGTCTCCTTCCCCGCGGTTTGCTGGCTGGCTCCGGGACCGAGAGAGCAAACCGCGGCGTTCCCGGTTTGCTCTCTCGGTCCCGGAACCCCGAGCAAGCAGGTCTCCTTCCCTGCGGTTTGCTGGCTGGCTCCGGGACCGAGAGAGCAAACCGGGAAAGGAAACCAGCTTGATTACCAGAGGCTTCCTCCTTCCACGGAGGTCAAGAAAAGCGCTGGTGAGTGTCTACATTGCATTACCAGCGCTGGATCACCAGCGCTGGATCCTCTACACCCGAGACAAAACGGGAGTACGGCCAGCGCTGCAAACAGGGAGTTGCAGCGCTGGTGATGCCCTGCAGATGTGGACACTCTCAAAGTTGCAGCGCTGTAACTCCCTCACCAGCGCTGCAACTTTCTGATGTAGACAAGCCCTCAGACTAACATGGCTACCCCTCTGATACTATTCCATATAGTTTCACTTGAAAAATTTCAGGCTAGAGTCTACGTTACAAAAGAGAAGGTTATAAGAACATAAGAAAGGACATACTAAGTCAGACCAATAGTCCAATGAGGCCAATAGCCTGTCTTTTGACAGCGGCCAGTGCAAGATGTTTCAGAGAGAATGATCAGAACATGGCAATTATCAAGTAATCTATCCCCCATCATCCAGTCGCAGCTTCTGACAATCAAAGGTCTAATGGCATCTGGGGTTCAAGCCCCAAACGAGATTTTCCTTGAAGTTCTCCAGTCCTTGGTGTATTAACACTCAGCACAAAGATGTCAGTTATATGGCTTAACATCAACAGTACTAGTGGAAATACATTAATCAAGATTTCTTTAGTTTCACAAAATATGTGAAAGTCAACATTTGTTTGTTTCAATATAGAAAGTCCACTTGTTTAACAGGAATATAACACGACTGAAGAGTAATCCCACAATGACTACTAATACCTATAGTTCTATCTATCAGCGTGAATAAGGCTGATGGAATAGATTAAAGCCCTTCCCTACTCCACCCTCGAGGATTAAGAAACCCTTAATTCTTTCAAGTAGCCCCGTGGGCAGGTTTAAGGAGAGATTTTTCAAAGGCACAAAAGGCAGTTACACGCCCAACTCTCACTGAAAGTCACAAGGTCGTGGATTCTTAACTCCCCTTTGTGCCTTTGAAAATCTCCCCTGGAAACAGTGAATCAGTTTCAACGGATGAGATGTGAAAACCTACAGATAACTTGGTGTAGTCCTTGTCGCTAAAGAAGGAAAAAGACATACCTCATGTTTGCCACCACCTCATCTATTATGTTTTTACTGTAACAGAGCAAGCAGCTTCCTGTACTATCCGATTCAAGGCTTTTTGTGAGATATTTTCCACCAGTCAAAAAAGGAAAGATCTATTTCATCCCTATTAGAAATACATATTTCTCAAAAGGAAAATCTGACGATAAAGATGCCAGATTAGAAAATCTGCAAAGACTGTGAATAAGTAAAATGTGCACAAAGACTGAGAAAAGCAGTGCCTGGATCGCCACAGAACTCTCTCTTCGAAGCTGACTTCAAAATTCATGGGTCCAATCCAGAGAGGTGCTGAAATCAGGAGTTGGAACAGCAGAGCAACTCTTATAAAAGTCAAGTGAGAGGAAAAAAAACAAAAACCCCACAACTTACTTCTTGCGCCAAAAAGCTGCTGTGTCTAGTAGTGGCTATTCTGTCAGATTTTTTCTTTAAGCTGATTAAGAAGACCCCCAACTTGAACCAGGCTCCAAATTTTACATGATTTTAGCAATACAAAAGTGGCATACTAATGGAGCAATTAGCATAGCTTACCCAGTCTCTCGAGTTCAATGTAACCATCAACAATAAAACAAAATTGCATTGTAAAAGGTAAAGAGCTAATTTGGACAGAAGAAGAAACAGACGCTTGGAAGGCAGAAATGATGAACCTTTATCATTTCATGCCTGCCCATTTTTGAAAGGTTTCAGGCATGACATGGACAAGCATATGCCATGTATTTGACATAGCATGAGAGCACATTACATTAAAAAAAAAAAAGAAGAAGAAAATCTGTCATCGCCGTTCCAAAAAAACCAAAACAAAACAAAAAACAAAACAAAACTTAAAAGCAGCCTAATGCAACAGATGAAACCCCAACTCTCAATACACACTGACAACCCAGAACAGAGGGATATAAGTGACACCAGGCTACTCCAAAGACATCACCTCTTCTTGCTCTGACTGGTCGATTCTTGTGAGCCAGCAGGTCTCTCAGAGGATCAGTCTACCTGGGCAAATAGAGATGTGCCTTTCAATCTAATCAACTCATTTTGACTTAAATCCCCCCCTCAATGCCCACATAGATACAGTTTATTGAGATTGTTTGAGTCGGCTGTGTTGCGCTTGTGCTGACAATCTTAAAGGTATTAAACTATGCTTATGTGGGCACTGAAAGATTTTCAGTTGAGTTAACCTACGGCTTCCTCACCATGAGAAAGCTTCACTATTTAAATTAAAGGTGGGGTATTAAGCAGCGTTGGGCTATGTCTACGCTGAAAAGACTAGAGCAACCCAGCTGCACCACTGCAGTGCTTCTCTGCGGCACAGGTAATCCCCTTCCATGGGAGACAGTTGCTAGGTTGACAGAAAATTTTTTTCTGTCAACTTAGCACTGTCTAAACCAGGGATAAGGTCCTTATAGCTACATCTTTCAGGGGTGTGGATTTTCCCCATCCTTGAGAAATGCAACTATTTCCTTAGTTAAACTAGAACTTTGGCTGTGTGGCCACTGTGATTTGGATAAACCAAGTTGATTTCAATTTAATTTAAGTTGATTGGAAAGGTGTTAAAGCTAACCAAAATAAACTATTCTTAGTCAGAAGCGTGTTCACATGGGTTTCCACTGTTTTAACTTAAATTGGTTTAACATTTAAGTTAATGTGGGGCAACATTCTTGTTTAGATAAGGCCTAAGTCAACAGATCCAACTCAACTAACCACTTGTTTTTGCCCATGCAGACCGATATACAAGAATCTTACGCACCAGAAGAGCTAAGATTCTTTTACATTCTTGTATATTCTGCCTGTTTGTATCATTCCCTACCCTATTAGCTCTTTTTCTATCTGTGTTATCTTGCAAAGTCGATACAACCTAGATGGACCTACTATAAGGTAGGTGTATAACTGGTTGGAAAAGCATTCCCAGAGAGTAGTTACCAGTGGTTCAGAGTCATGCTGGAAGGGCATAACGAGTGGGGTCCTGCAGAGATCAGTTCTAGGTCCGGTTCTGTTCAATATCTTCATCAATGATTTAGATAATGGTATAGAGAGTACACTTATAAAGTTTGGGGACGATACCAAGCTGAGTGGGGTTGCAAGTGCTTTGGAGGATAGGATTAAAATTCAAAATGAACTGGACAAACTGGGAGAAATGGTCTGAAATAAATAGGATGAAATTCAATAAGGACAAATGCAAAGTATTCCACTTAGGAAGGAATAATCAGTTGCACAAATACAAAATGAGAAATCATCGCCAAGGAAGGAGTACTGCGGAAAGGGATCTGGGATTCATAGTGGATCACAAGCTAAATGAGAGTCAACTGTATAACGCTGTTGCAAAAAAAGCAAACATCATTCTGGGATGTATTAGCAGGAGTACTGTAAGCAAGACACGAGAAGTAATTCTTCCACTCTGCTCCACTCTGATTAGGCCTCAACTGGAGCATCATGTCCAGTTCTAGGCACCACATTTCAGGAAGGAGTGAACAAACTGGAAAAAGTCCAGAGAAGAGCAACAAAAATGATTAAAGGTCTAGAAAACCTGACCTATGAGGGAAGATTGAAAAAAAATGGGTTTGTTTAGTCTAGAGAAGAGAAGACTGAGAGGGGGCATGATAAGTTTTCAAGCACATAAAAGGTTATTACAAGGAGGAGGGAGAAAAAAATTGTACTTCTTAACCTCTGAGGATAGGACAAGAAGCAATGGGCTTAAACTGCAGCAAGGGAGGTTTAGGTTGGACAATGGGAAAAAGTTCCTAACTGTCAGGATGGTTAAGCACTGGAATAAATTGACTAGGAAGGTTGTAGAATCTCCATCATTGGGGATTTTTAAGAGCAGGTTGGACAAACACCTGTCAGGGATGCTCTAGATAATACTCACTCCTGCCTTGAGTGCAGGGGACTGGACTAGATGATCTCTCGAGGTCTCTTCCAGTTCCATGATTCTATGATAAATGCTACGAAATCAAAACCAAGCTGATTTAATTTTAGGCCTAGTTGCCTTAACAGGGTCCCTTTGAATAGTTAATATGCCACTAGCAATATCCAAGGAGAACATTTATGGGTGTATTTATGGGTTTACAATGCTTTCAGTAAAGAACAAAAAAAATGCTCTCGTATTCAGAAGGATTAGAAACTTGAGTATGTGAGACACAAGACAAAGGTCGCAAAAATCAGTACAGTCTTAATGCCAAAACACCTGCTGGCAGGCTTTTTTTATGCAATTCTCATTAATTCTGCCTTCTAACAGGGAAGTGAGAAAGTTCTTGTTGAAAATTTCCAAGTCAGAGTGATTGAATCAATACTTAGAAACATCATTTACCTTGTTATTATGGATATTTTAAGATTAAAACTACCCATCTGATCAAAATGATAGAGTACTACTGGGGGGATCTAAATGCATTGGAATTGGCAAGGTTTCGTTTGCAGAAAGTTGGCTTTAGAGAGAGATCTAAAAGGAAATAGATTTCTATGTTGCTGCAGAGAATCACTTTGGGAAGGGACTAACAGCGGCAGTTCACCAGCTGAAATGCACATCAAAGAGGAGCGTATGGGACATGGAAACAGTCCTGAGGCTACAGTAGCAACCATGGAATAGTTATGAGGCTGCTGTGCAGACTGATAGTGGAAGGAGGACATCTTGTAATCTCATGACACATAGGAACTCACTGAATTGGGATTTACAGAGGAGTTGAGTCCATAGTCCTTTGTTCTTTCCTTTCAGGGCTTGTCTACACTGGCACTTTCCAGAGCTGCAACTTTCTCGCTCAGGGGTGTGAAAAAACACCCCCGAGTGCTGCAGGTTCCAGTGCTGTAACATGCCCGTGTAGATAGTGCACAAGCGCCGGTGGTTATGCCCCTTGTGGAGGTGGCTTTTTTAGAGTGCTGGGAGAGCACCGCAGCAGCACTTGAGCATTGCCAGTGTAGACTAGCCCTAAGCTGATACATTTTAATACTTCTAGATACGTAATACTTTTAATACTTCAACAGAAGCAAGTTTGACAGAGTGTAGCAGCATAGGAGGATGTGCAAAAGGCCAGATGGAGTTCAGAAAGGCAAAAAAGCCGCATATTAAGAATTAAAGAAACTGTTTGTGTGTTTTAACTCCTAGCCTAATTGCTGTATCGCTCCTTGAGCTCTATAACCAAGGACCTGACCCTGCAGACATAAGGAAGGCAAATACCCCAGTGAACCAAGAATTGGGGCTGTAAGTCCGTGTATTTTGTGGAAGCAGAAAAGGTAGACAGTGAATTTAATTAAATTAGAAAGAATGCTCAGGCCCTAGGATGAAGCAAGAGTAAGTCATTTTATATTAACATGAGTTTTACAAAGTATTTAACAAAAGGTTATACCTTTTCTGCTCTGCCATTTTCTGTGGTATAGATTGCCATCAGCTCTGTGTCCTCTGTGTCCTGATCACCACTCGATGTCGCGCCACCAGTTATGACGACCTACAAAAAATCCACATACAATATCGTAACTTACTTAACTACACAGCTTGCGACACCATATTTGATGTCAACTATCGCTAAAAAACATTCTGAATAAAAACTATGTAACAAGAAGCTCTCTCATTGTAGCTCCTTAAGAATATATTCAAGTTGCCATATTCCAGCGGTTCTCAACCAGGGGTATGTGTACCTCTGGGGGTACACAGAGGTCTTCCAGGGAGTACATCAACTCATCTAGATATTTACCTAGTTTTACAACAGGCTACATAAAAAATCACTAGCAAAGTCAGTACAAACAAAAATTTCATAGACAATTACTTGTTTATATTGCTCTCTATACTATGCACTGATTGATTTATTCCAGAATTATATGGTAAAAATGAGAAAGTAAGCAATTTTTCAGTACTAGTCTGCTGCGACACTTTTGTATTTTTTATGTCTGATTTTGAAAGCAAGTAGTTTTTAAGTGAGGTGAAACTTGAAGGTACGCAAGCCAAATCAGATTCTGAGTCCTGAAAGGGGTACAGTAGCCCGGAAAGGTTGACAGCCACTGCCATATTCTATAGCAGTTCACAAAGCAAAGGTCTCATTTCAAGACATCTTGCTGAGAAGATTTTTTAAAACTACATATGTATAGTCGATTAAAAGCAACACAGTATTCTTGTTTCTTCGCTAAACAAGAGCATGGTTTGTGGTAGTGAATCAACAATTGTCTCCTTTGCTTGTGTTTTTAATGGCACTTAGATGAAAATGGGGAATTTCTGTCTTTAATCTTCACCTTGTTTCCCAACTAAGGGAAAGGGGAAGATTTTGTCATGCTCGCACAGATTCTTTCAGCGTGAGCAAAGTAATTCTCTGGAAATTAGATGTACTTTCATTACTGAATGAATACTTTAATACAAACACCATGAAATCAATGTCATGAGTTTTTCTTAACGCCACACCTCCCATTTAGATGCATATTTGAAAGTGTAAAAGCAAATGCTAAGCATTTTTAATTTGACTTTCCTAGCAGAGAACTGCCCTCCTAAGTGCCTGTAATAAATCACAAGTTTGATGCAAAGTATTTCATTCTGTTGTATAATTTCTGACTTTGGATCATGAGATAAATACCAATTATCTAAATAATATGGATCACTGTTTTTTTTAATAGGCATTTAACATAAGAATATGCTTAACTGTGTATTATAATCAAGTGAGATTCTGATCCTTACCACCATCTTCCTATAGATCCTGTAATACACTATACACAACATGAATTGCAGTTTTCAGTTCCACAAATCAGCCCCTCATAAAAACACCCCCCCAAAAAAAGATTGACCCAGTGCATGGGTGTGAAGTCACATCCACAAATTAGAAAGTAAACCTATTAAGGCCACAAGAGCAGTAAACTAAAGCCATTCAGGCAGTGAACGACAACTATAGGAGGAGGAGGAGAAGGAACTAAGTAATACAAGGAAGTGGGAGAAAGGTAACAGCAATACTACTAGAACAGGCATAAATTGCTCTCTGCTTCACTCTTGCCATGTGTGTCAGCACCTTAACACCTCGAGGAATTATAGATAAGCAAATTAATTATAGGGCTATGTACATATTTTGCAGAGAAGGGCTCCCTTTGATTGACTGTGCCCCTCTCTCCACTTTCTGCTCATTTCTGAAAGACCTTTGTTTATCACTTGATTCATTTTATATTTGTTCTTTCCTCCAGAGTAAAAGCTGATCATCTGCTACTCTATGCTTTTAGATTGCATTTAATATGGAGTAACAACAAGTTCTCAGGTCCATTAGTATAGACAGATTTTGGGGTTCTTCTTACCCATCATGCCTTGGATACAAGACTCATCCTGAAAGCAAAAACCCATCCTTAAAAATACAGCACAAGTTCAAATATGGACAGTGATTTAATACATAGTTATCAGAATTGTTAGAGAAAAAGAGAATAAAGACATTATTTTGCAAGGTATGCATTTTACCTCCATTTTCTACTAGTTGTAAACCTGCCTGGACAGATCAAAGGCAAAAAAACAAAAACAAAAAAACCAACGATGTCAATAACCTAGTGCATTCAGTTTGCTTGTTCACCTAAAAATAGGGTCACCAGCCGATATTTAGGTGTTTGTCCTGTGTCCCGACCGATCTTTGGTCCGGACGCAATTTGTCCTGATATTTCACTCCACCGGCAGCACTTGGGTTTTTTCTTTTTCCCCTCCCCGTCGGCTGACACGCCCCCCCACCCGCCCCCAATGTGTCCTGATACTTTCTCCCTTTCATCCTATCACCCTACCTAAAAACTGCATCAGCAAGTTATTAATATCAGTTTGTGCACTGGTAAAACAGAAGTGATTCAATACCATTTTATAGCTACTTTAAACTATGAGAACTTGATGTTTTAGTTGAAAATTAACTAGGTCAGAAGTCACAAAGATCTTAACATTCACGTTAAGATTTTCCACCAGTGAGCAAATATTACTGAGTACTGAAAAATCTAACCTTTCCTCTATCTAGAAATAGCAGGCATAATTCAATCAGGAATGACGAAAAAGGAACTCTCTCAGAGTTAAGAGGCTATCTGGCAAATAACTGAACTGTTACCAACAATGATTTGGAGGCTCATTTCTGTACCAATTCTGGGTTAGAATCCATTTGTAGCTTTTTAGAACACTTACATAAATAAAAAGAACGTTTCTTTCCCATGCCTGGAAATGACCTAATTTTTAAGATATGAAGTTTATTTTAGAAAAGCGTACACACTTGAAAATAAAGAATGCAGCAACAGACATTTGTGCTCTGATCAACACTCTTTTAGACACACAACACAACCCTTGTGTCTGTCCTCAAAATAGAGAGACAGACATACAACTCCACAAAAGTCAATGACAGCTGACATCTTACAAAATTGTATAAATGGTAAACAATGAAGCTGGCCATGTTTGCATTCTTGCTTGCAGTACTTCAACTTCAGACTGATATTTCAGACCTTTCCATACTTTAGAAACATTGTATATCGCAAATAAAAATAATGAGAGTCTAGCCTGTGTAAAGACTGCAGGATTAGGCTCAGAGCCATCAAGAAATATAAAAAAGAAATTCCTATTCCTGCTTTCAATTAGATATAGTCTTCTCCCTGTATGTCCTTCCACAAACCCACACACTTTTAGGAGTTGGAGGGGGGAAGCATGCATTTTGGGTAACAGTCAAAACATTCACAAGTCACTGAAGGTCTAAATGGTAACACATGATCTTAAATGGTAAAAAAAATGAATGAATTTCCATATGCATTCTTTTAAGCAGTGCATGTTTCCCAATACATTATTGATCTAACCATTTTTCAAAACATTATCTGATTTCATCTTCCCAATGAATTAGGCTGCAGTGAACATATATGTCATGCCTATCCTCAAGTTCCTTCACTGACTTCCAGTCAGGTTCCAACAACAGTGTACAGCTTCGGTCCTAAGCAACATTAACTGATCAAATCCTAGGAATATTAGAGACAGAATTTTGATCTATAAGCCACCAGGACAGCTACACTTCTCTGGGACAATGAAGTTCACAAAGCCCAGAACGAAGTGCACAACGTCTGGAGATACAACATTCTCAGCTGAGAAGATCCAGCTAGCTTCCAGAGAAGATCAGGCAACATCAGAACCTGACCTTTCGAAAATACCGTCAAAACTTGCTTCTTCAAAACAGCCTTTTCACCACAAGACAGGCATTCAATAGTGACATCCACTTGTACCCAATTATCCCTTCTTCCCCCCACCCGGGGAGAGGGGGGAGAGAGAGAGACAGACAGACAAAGAAAGGAAAATAAAACCTTAAAAACAAGAAATCCTCCCATATTCAATTTCCATGTATCTGAAATTCATAAGCAGCTATTATACCAGCAAGAAGTTTTTCACAATAGTGTTTTGCACAATTCAAATTGTTTATGAACTGCAGTCTCATTTGAGCCATTAGACATTATGGGGCTGTAAAAAAATAATAAAACTAAAAGACATGCTTTTATTATTAACAGGGCAGCTGAGGTGTTAGTGTTCACCATCAAGAAATGAAACTATACCACACAAAAGAAACCACGTCTCGCACAAAGAGTCAAGTTTCCCTTTCTGTCACTGAGTTACTTATTTAGAAGTGGCTGGGTCCCATGTCTGCCATAGTTTTTAGTCATGCATCAAATGAAAAAACTTTTATGGTACAGCATGAGATTGACAAAATGAGTAATACAGCCTACTTCCTCCAATTGAAGGTCTCATCACGGGATCACTGTGTCGAAACCAAGTTGCCAAACAAGTTCAATCAACCCAGAACATGGATTGGTCTTGTAGTGTAGCCTGACTTAACTGTAATTTGGAGCCAAACTACAGACTTGTACTTCTACAGGACTGTAGCACAATACTAGAGTCCAGATCAGTCCTGTCTGCTCTGCAAAACCCACGGAAATTCTCAGAGAGTGTGTTATTTTTGGGTGCGGGGGAGGGAGGGGAGAGTGCTGGGGGATGCAGGATGACTATCATATTCTAGCCAAGTACCTAAAATTTGGTAGCTTCTACAGCGCAGTCAGGACCAAAACACATTTCACACTAAAACTACTGTGCAATTTCTACCCACCAGTCAGTCTGCTCATGGCGTAGTGCTGGTGCGCTGCAGAAGACGACCGATGAGGATTCAGTTTCCAACTCCAGTTTCCAGCTCCATGGGACAACCAATGTGAGAAGAACTGTGCAGGCATTGCATTCAGAACATTTGAAGAGGACTGGCAGCTGCTAAACAATACCACCAGTTAAGGAGTACCACTGCCTTATTAAAGGAAACTTTTTCCGCTACTCTTCAGCTGGGAGGACGTTGTCCACAACGTTCATAAGGGGAAGATGCTCATCAGGGATCCGTAAAGGATAGGGTGAAATGCTACTCCCATCAAAATTTACACAACACCTCTAATTTTAAGTAGTCCTCCCTAAAGTAAAACTAGCTCAGTAAAATACCCATATGAAAATCACCACATTAAGGAAGGCTGGGTTGATAGGCACAGGAGGAAGATGGCATTTTAGAATAATAAAAACAAATTGTTTTACATATACATATTATATATATATTATATATATATATATATTTTATTTGATTGCACTCTATTTTCACTCTCTTTGGATTTTACTTTTTTTAGACTAAGCTATTGAGAGCAGGAAGCATGCCTTCCTTCGCAATTGCCCAGCACATAGCCCCTGGTCAGGATCATTGTGCTATCTAACTTTGGTATGCATATGGCTCTGGACACGACTCTAATAATTATAAGCAGTCCTTTATTCCAAGATTCACCATTAATGATGTAATGTACATGTTCCCTTCCCTCAATCTAAGACTGATCTGGCTAAAACACTAGTGCTTTTAGAATGAAGGATCCTAGGAACCCAGATAACTTCTTCCTCCAGCAAACACACTCAAAATTATTGTTCTATGCAATGTAGTTGTAGCTGTGTCAGCCCCAGAATATGAAAGAGACAAGGTGGGTGATATATTTTATTGGACCAATTTTTTTGTGAGAGAGAAGCTTTCAAGCCACACAAGAGCTCTGAAGAATAAGCATGAGTATGCAACTACAAACATGAATGCCAGCTGAAAAAATATCAAACAAAGTATTTCAACAGCAAAAGCACGTGGTGCTCCCATAACAGGGACGCTTTTATGATTCTAAAATGAAAAATACTTTTTCTTGGCATATTTGTCTGTATGTTGCAATATGATTATTCCACCAAGTCTTGTGACAAGATTTCACAAAAACTGCACAACACAAGTGAAAAATAACTCAGGATCATTGATGGGGGTTTTCCGTTTGTTTGTTTATTTGAAGCACACACAACACAGACCATCTTCTGTTTTCCACATGGTGATATTTACAACAGGACTTAAGGTATACAAGTTTATATTCAAAGACCTCTTATTCTCATGTCACTTACCCTCTACTTATTTTACTTTTGGCCCATTTGAAATGATGCTGGATGTACTGAGATAGGTGTGATCACCATTGAGTAGTGACAAATATGTGAATAAGCAGCAGGAGAACAAAACGCTACGTAGTAATAGTTTTTTTCTAGTACTGGGTTACTCTGGTGATCTTTTACCAAAGGGAAAAATAATTGTGCCCAACAAAATGTAACATATCAAAATTGTATGTAACATATCTCCTTTCAAAATTTCATTGATTCAAACTACAGCTGTTCCTGGACACTGCTCATCCCTTCCCCATGAGAAATATAAGTGATATTTTAAAGGATTCTCAAAGCAGAAAGGTTGAGACAGACAAGTCTTGAAAAGATTAAACATTCTTATCACTACGGCCTTAGTTCATTCATATACTTCCTACACCAATCAACCTATTTGTACTACATCTTGCCGTGAGTGTTTAGCACTGGTGTGATGACTGCTGGAATACAGTGTCCAGTTCTAGTGCCTGCAGTTCAGGAAGGATGTTGATGAACTGTAGACCTCAAAGAGAATACCCATGAGAATGATTAAAGGATCAGAAATCATACCTTAAAGAGCTCAATCTATTTATCTTAAAAAAGAGAAGATTAAAGGGTGACTACTACACAGCTGACACGGGAAACAAATATTTAATAATGGGCTCTTCAATCTAGCAGAGAATGATTCAGTGGCTGGAAGTTGAAGATGGACAAATTCAGACTGCAAATTAGAGTAATTAACCACTGGAACAATTTACCACAGTAATGTGAGATTCTCCATCACTAACCATTTTTAAATCAAGACTGCATGTTCTAATAGATCTGCTCTAAGAATTATTTTGTGGAAGTTCCCTTGCCGGTGTAATACAGGAGGCCAGACTAGATGATCACAATGGTCCCTTTTGGCCTTGTAATCTATGAATACCTTTCTTCTTCCCGTGTACATGTTCTAACACTAATAGCATGACCCCTTTCGTCCCACAAACATATGCATATACTTTAACAGAAATATTTGCAGGGTTTTTTTTTTTTTTTTTTAACTGCTTGAGTTGTGCCTGTATCTTATGGTCATTACACTGTTACAATATGAACGATATCCAGGTTCAAAGCTAATCTTTAGTGTACTCATGAGTGTCTCTAGCTACTGCCTCCTACACATCATTTATTGATATTAAATTTTCAGTTAGAATTCTAACAGCATTCTTTGGGCACTTATGACTTCAGGCTAAGTTTTCTTTTTATTGGAATTGTCATAGGGGATGGATTTGTTTAAGTCTGATTTCATATTCTTACTTACAGAATTTCTTCAAATTATAACTGGATTTCAAATATATTTAAAACCCAGGACCCAGACAAAAGTCAGCAGCCAGATCTATATGATGAGAAGCTTATTCCTTTAAGAGGTGCTACTCCATTGTATTAGGTTTGTTTTTCCCCTTCAGAATCAAGTGAAGTACCATTTACATGGAAGTTTAGTGGAGATGTAAATGCTGCTAAATAATATTTGGATATCCAGGTTTGGAAATAGAATACTGATATTAGCAGGGGTGATTTACTTTGAACAGCTGCATGCTGAATAGTAAGGAAACTGCACGCAACATCAAATTCCCAAAGTCTCTACTTCAATAACTCTGGAAAAAGTACGCCAATTATTGCTTCCTAAATCTCTCTGAGGAAAGGTGGTCAATTGTCCATTTGTAGTTAAATTTGATTAATTTTTCTATTATAATCCATTAAGTGCAAAGCACATATTGAACAAATCTGATTTCTGACGTTTTACTTTGCTACAAATGTTCTTTGAAGAAGCTCACAGTACAGAGTAATTAAACAAAGTGAGAAGACAATGAACCAGTAAGTGAGAAATTATATAGCACCATCTCCTGATATAAATAGTATGCAATAAACTGAAGTGAATCAGATGAAGCTCTTTGGCCAGATAAACTTGTATCAGTTGATTTATGAAATCTGCTAAGGGAGGACCCAATCCTGTTACCAAGTAAGAGAGAAAATTATGACTTCAGTGGGAGTAGAATTTGGCCAAAGCAAAGAAAGGACAAGGAAAGATGGGGGAGACGCAGAAACTTAACTGGGTCGTAAAAGAATCAAACAAGTGTAACCCATGTCTGCTTGGTGTGGTGCTCTGTCCCCCTCAAGTGTATCTAAACCATGCAGAGATTGATGAGGCTGCTACAGCCTCATCAATGCGGCTTTTAGCTCATGCAGTAAAGGCTCACACATTAAGCTTCAGGGGTCCCAAGTTTGATCCCAGCCGAAAACAGGTCAGCAGCATTACACAAGCATCAATGGAGCCTACTGCTGTAGTGTGTTTATTTTTCTCTCAACTCTGAGCAAACCTACAGCACGAGGGGAAAAAACAGATATTCTCTCACTCTGCCACCCACATCCCGCTCCTATTCACCCCAAATGTATATTTTGTGAGATTATCACTGATAGATTGCCTCAGCCACACAGTGGGATTGTTTAGCACTATTCCCACATAGGCTGCCTCTCCACACACATTTTATATATATAACCCTTCTGCCCCTCTGAGTTGGCAGCAACAAAGGGACGGGTTGAGTATCCAGGGGTTCCATTTCAATAACACAATGCATAACTGGCTCGAGCCCCCACCCAGTGACCTGGGACACTTACACACCATCCCCTCGGGCGCCTCTAAGAGGCAATACTTTCCCTCTCGCAAGCATGGAGTCTGAGTGTAGCAAAATCCTTTTAATAAAGGAGGGAAACAATGTGGCATCACGTTGGAGAAACATCACAAACAGGATTAAAACACAAACCATAAGCAAAAAACCCACCTCCAAGTACGTTTGGCAATGTCCTTTCCCCTTTAGGGTCTTAAGTCCAATCACCCCAAAGTCCAACAACCCAAAAGTCTCTGGTCAGTGCCACCCCAGAGTTCATAAGTTTATCTGCAGCGTTTAATCCCGCTCAGTCTGGGTGGAAATGGAGGGAGGGCCCACAGAGTGGTAAGGGGTACCTTACGTGGGCCAAGGCCAACTGCTCCACCTCTCCGTGAAGTTCTGCTGCAGCCTTCACCATGACCAGCTCCATTACACCAGCTGTGCCTCTCCTCCAGCCAACCCACGAGCCACTCCAACCGTCCTCGCAAACCGCTCCATTCCGCTCACTGTTCCATGGGCTGTTGCAACATGCTGCAAACTGTACCGCTCTGCCATCTGCTTAGCGATAGGTCTTCAGGCTCCCGCACTAGTTAGCACAGCACTCAGTGCTCTTAGCTCAGTAATTCCAGCTCTTTAGTGATTTCAACTCTTAGCGATTTCAACTCACAGTAGGGGAGCCCTGGTGCTGGTGCACCATTGGCCCAACATGAATTCAGCTCAGCAGCCTTTAGATAGACTCCTAATGGAATCAAAATTAGCTCTACTCTTTAACAGTGGAGAGAGAAAGATGTGCAATTGGTGTTCCAGGCCCTCAAAAGGAGCCCATACCATCAGGTACACACACCAGTCCCCAACCTCTCTCAATTCACTGGGTTTTGGAACCCATGTCCCTTGTCTAGCAAGTGCTACTTAATTGAGGTTGAGTCATTTCTGTCATAAAGCAGTCTCATAGTTCCTCATTCACAGTCAGGGTAACACCACTTTATTCTTCCTGCCCCAATAACAAAGAAATTGGTGATCCCAGAGCTGTCAAAATAACCATCCCAGGCGGCCGTGGGCTATTCTAGGTGAGGTGGGTGTGCCAATGCAAATACCTGAAATTCCTTTCCACACTCTCCATAATTTACCACCAGATGTCAGGGTAGAGCTCATCCTGACTCTTCTTACATCCATCTATCTATATCTATATCCACACACACACTCATTCACAATATTGGAATGGTCAGGAGGAAAAAAAATATTTGGTTGATCCACAAACACAGGGACTCATGTCTAACCTGCATCTTCATGAAAATAATATTTGCACCTTTCATATCATAATCTTTGTAGAGGGTCACTAGGACCATCAAATAGCTGACTCTTTTCAGTGCTCTTTTAATGCTGCTCCCAAGAATTGATGCCTCTATAAATAAATAGCCCCTAGCACTGATATTTCAGAGGTCAAACATTTGCAAAGGCAGGCCAATGTCACATGATTCAAAATGAAGGCTAGTTAGAGGGAATGTCCTGCCCAAGCTTCAACCTTCTACTCTTAAAGTCACTAAGCTCAGCATCATGGTTCTTTGTTTTGTTGGCTGTGAAGAGATACTAGGACACGGTAGATTTAATCTAATCAGAATTTTTGGAATGTGAGACTGATGACCGTGTGGACAGTTATATCAGAAGCAAACAGTGGCTAAACATTAGCTCATGGAGGATTAGATCAATAAGATCTCTCCCTTCCTCCTGAAACCAAAAATCTGATAAACTGTGGTGATTGGATAAATAATTCCAAGTTTAATCACCACATTTTTGTCACATCTTAATAGAAGTAACCAGAAAAGGAACAAACCTGTGGAAAAGCAATCAGAAATATTTTTAATGTGAAATGCAGAAAAGCAAGATTATAGATCTGATTGGGAAAGACACCTTAAATTCACTAATGTTCCTACTGGAAACCCCAGTTCTCTCTGGTTCAAGAGAACCAAATGGCAATGCAGCAGCATTAGTCAAATGGCAAAGTTTTCTTGATTGCAAGCTCGTTATGTTAAAACACTAACATCCAGTGGAGTTGAGGAACTGATCAAGACGTTCTAGACCAAGGGTTCTCAAACTGGGGGTCACAAGGTGGTTACATGGGGATCATGAGCCATCAGCTCCATGTTGCTGACAGCCTTGAGCTGCCACTAAATTAAATCCCCCCCCCTCATTTTATAAAGGGGGGCACAATCAGAGGCTTGCTGTGTGAAAGGGGTCACCAATATAAAGTTTGAAGAACACTAGTCTAGACAGTTAACAGAGAGCTAACACCAACAAAAATCACTGTGATCCTGTCCACAATGTAGCAAAACTGTGGTATCTACAACTGTGTTAAATCTGTAAGATATAGACATTAAGCAGATACAGCACAGTTATGGAGGTTCGGTGCTAAAACTCACCTATTAAAAACATTTAAACATCGTTGCAGCTAGCATAATTATGCTTCCACAAAAGCTACTAACATAACTTACTTCAAAATGGTTTTGTATCTGTGGCACAATCCTTCAGTATGAAATGAACCATGGCACTGTGTGGAATAATTTAGTGTCATTTACTTTCATCTCAGTTAAAATAAAAGGTTTTTTTCATCTTAGCAATGTCATCACTACACACGTTGTTAGTATTTGTTTTTCAGAACAAAATACATTCATTGCAACTATTCATAATATGGAACTACTTTCCCTACTTCAATAAAATTATTTCCAGACAAATTACAGCCTGAATTTCCTCTCAATAGATGTAATTTTCCCAGACCATTTTAAAACAAGATTCTTCCCCAAAAAAAGATGAGTACGTGTATGCTTACTAAGAGACACATCTTAAGACATGTGTTAGAGAGCTATATCACAATGGACATTGAGGAGTCAAGAACTTAGCTCATTGATCTAGTAAAAGTCTCTTCATAATGCAATGCCTCTCAAAATTTCTATATCTAAAAAGCTTAATTGCATATTTGGACACTATGCTTAAGCCAACATAAACCCTGATAACTGAATAATACAAAAACTTTTTACATATTATTTAAGAAAGAACATTCTTGAATATTTTACTTACAGGTAGAGTGAAGAAGGCAGGATGCTTAGATTCATCTTCATATTTGCCCTCTGTTGAGCTTCCAGTCTCCACCGATTTAGAAGCAGTGTTCTTGCCAATCCCCATGGTTTCCAGAATGCTGAGGATTGTCACACAGTAGCTGAATTGAATTTTATGAGATGGGAAGGTGGAGAGGAACAGGGCAGTTTACAGACAGGAACACTCCCAGAAGTAAGAATGGTACCTAGTAGTCAAGTTCAAGCATTAGGTCCTGGAAGTACTGTTAGCTTTGATGGCACCTAGAAAATAAAGTGAAACTAATTACATATTTGTTCACAATGACACAGCATATTTGTAATACTTTATGAAACCAAAAAAAAAGGAGTCGTCGTTTTATAAAATTTACTAACAGCCACAACCATTGTGAGTGCAATGCCACTTTATCTAACATCCCATATGGAACATTACAATGATCCAGGTTTCCCATAAAACCCTGAAGGAAAGCAACCCCAACTTTAGCTCTCTAACATATTGCCTGCTAAAAGTTTAGGCTCTCATCCACATGCTCTGCCAAAAAATATATAGATTTTTAATTTCTCCCAATTTAGGATACAAATTGAGGCCATTTACTGGTTTGCTCACCCCTCTCCCCAAAATCTGGAGAATCATTAATTTACAAACACCATTTGCAGCATTCTGTACACTATTACTATATGAAAACCCAATGTGAACAATGTTACACTAGCCTACCTATACACGCATCTGCTTATGATTTTATAATTTACTATAATATCCATCTACTTTATTTTGAGTGTTTGAGCAAGAGAGGTTTCCTTTGGGATGGGTTTCTTTGATTATTCTCTCATGCTGAACAGTCGTTTCCAGAGAGGGAGGGATGTGCCTTGTATCTTGAAAAAGTTATTCTCACCACTTTCAGAGTACTGGAGGCTTGTATTTTTATTTTTTTTAATTCCACTAATTTAGATGGATTAGGACCATTTGTAAAAAACAGAAAAATCCCATCCTTTAGGATGTGGAAGTATGGTGATGCAATTAGCTATTATGCATTCCTGGTGGTTACGCTTCTAAAAAAAGTAAATCCTATGGACCTATATATGGTAAACCTGATCTTTCAAGGTAACTCCATGCTGCCATTTTAAAATAGAAAACACACACATTTAGCTTGGCACAGTAAGCTGAAACTTCACAACATGAGGCACATTCCTCCGCTATAGAAACTTCATTTTAACCTGAGATTGAAGATGATATTGGAGCCTATTGCCGTTTATAGAAACTTAGTTCAAAAGTTTCTTGGAGAACACAGCTGTTTGAGGATGCAAAAATGATTGTTTTAGGGCCTAGACAGAACTGAATATGAATTTTACATAACATTGTTCCCTTACTCCCTTTGGGATGGGGACATTAAAAGAAAAATCTTTCGTAATTAAATTTGTCTCCTTTTAATTTGCCAAACCGACCACTGCAATGTACTTCCCCTATGTTCGCTACTCAGATAAACATCCTAGCTCTTCAACAATCCAAAACTTGACATCCCCAAGAATGAAAACACAGCCTGACTATTCAACCTCAGTTCCCCAGCTGGCAATGCAGAACATCATCGCTAAGATCCTAGGCCAGATGAGCCCTGTTCTGACATCATTGACTGTATTTGGTGATATTCTATCATCAGGCACCTATAAATAAAAATCAGTTATAGGCAAGATTAAAAAAGACTAAACCACAAAGAATATGACAGATCACAAGGTCAGGAAAGAGGGAGGAGAAAAATACTCCCCAGCAAAATAAATAAATAAATAAATAGATAGATAGACAGACAGACAGACAGACAGACAGGGAAATTTCTGTGAAAGTAACCACAAAATTAAAACAGAAGAAACATCCATGGTACACTGGCATGTGCTCTAAAGTCACTGACATTTTCAACTAAATCCCTGAGGTGAAAAGGCAGTGAATGAACATTCAAAAATAAGTAATGAGAAACAAATCTCAGCACAGCCACATTATAAATCCCAACAAAGTAGTGACCGTTTATTCTCTTTCCTAAAGGTTGTCTAGCAAAATGCCAGGAGTTTAATGTCTGATGCAACTGCAGTAATAATGACACTTGATGTGTGACCTGTTCTGTAGATGGCAGAGTTTGGGCTATGTTTGGAATCATCACACAATACCTCACCTTTTAAAAACTTGTTCCAATTTAAGAATTCTCCATTTGCTAGTCGATTCTGGTTGATGAACAATTCAGTTTTAAAAATAATTTAACATTTAGACAGCCAAAAAACAAACACATTAAAAAAGTGCTATTTGAGCATTGATATGCAAGTGAAGCACTCCTACTAGAAAAGTGAAATGGCCTCAAAAGAAGTATTCTTAACTCAAAGGCTTAACTAATAAGAGCCAGTAATTTTAAAGTATACGTTAAGAGGATACTGGCAAATCCTTCTTGCAGTTGGACCTTTAAATTAAAAAACAAAAAAACAAAAAATGAGAGCCAGCCCAAGTGCTCAGTGTTTGGAACACCCTTTTGTAAACAAAACCTTTCAATCCCTACCAGATGCTCACATTTCTACTTGAAAAATATGACCTGCCAGAGGTGGAAAGTAACTGGTTTGCTTCTAATTGTATACCTTTATCACTGTTGACAGCTCCAAAAATAACGTGGCCAATGTTAGTGCAACACCTACTGGAGATGTTCACGGTGTCTGGATGGCACAAAAATAGAAGACGAGAAAAAGAGACATTGTGTAGTTATGGATTTTTTATCATCATCCACGGAAGTACAAAAATAGTTTATCCCTTAGAGGCTCAAAGAGTTTACTTGAAATGGACAAAAGATCTTTAAAATGCATAGATATCCACCAATAAAAAGTATAAAAGATTGTGTATATAGGGGGAGGAATGGAGCAAACCCCATAAAAAGTGAAGTAACTTGGAACATTTCTGATGTCGTGAACAAGTAGTATCTAGCTTCTAGAAGGGCATGTCTTCGCTACCAACTTTAAAGTGCAGCCGTGGCAGGGCTTTAATGTGGCTGTTTAGTTGCAGCACCAGCGCTGGGAGAGAGCTCTCTCAGTGCTGTAAAAGAAACACCTCCATGAGGGGAATAGCTACCAATGCCGGTGCACTGTCTACACTGCCACTTACAGTGCTGAAACTTGCAGCGCTCAAGGGGTGTTTTTCCACACTCGGGAGCGAGAAAGTTGCAATTCTGTAAAGTGCCAGTGTAGACAAGCTCTAAGAAATAGGTGGATTCCATTTCATATCAAGTAAACACTCTTGTCCTCTAGGAGTTTTCCTTTTTGACTATGATTTACACTTCATTTGTCTGGATGGAGCAACAGAGGACTCAAAGGACAAACTGAACGTCCCTTGCGACACCTACGAGTGAAGAGGGAGAGTGAACTACTACAGCACAACCACTGTGGTAACCCTTAGGCTCCCAGCCTTAGGGTGGGACACTAAGGGCTTGTCTATACTCCCACTTACTTCGGTATAATTTATGTCACTCAGGGATGTGCATAATCCACACTGTAGCACTTCTAGTGTAGACTATCCCTAAGGCACTGCCCGGTTTTGTTCCTGGGGTGTGGGGGTGGAAAAGGAAAGGAAATGCACAGCTCCAAAGATCTTCTGGGATGTGACAAATGCCCTCAGAAAGGAGGTGGCGTGGGAGCCTAAACTCAACATCGGCTGACCTTCAGAGTCAAAGAAACCTCAAGAGCTAAGTGAGTTCCACCAATCTCATGCTAAGGAGCCTAGAATCCTGTAAAATGACATTCAGAGAGGAGTGAATCATCTTAATTACAGGCTAAAGAAATTAATGATTTTTTTGTTCTCAAATTTAGCTCTAATGTTAATGTATACCACTAACTGCCCTCCTTCACAAGCAACAACACATAGCTCTGCTGCTATGTAAACTAAGCCCAGAACATCTATGTAACAGCTGTCTGATTTTCAAAGGTGCCAAGCTTCTGAAACTTTCATTAGCTTCAATGGCAGTTGAGAGTGCTCAGCACCTCAGAAAATTAAGACATACTATATTTAAGGACCCTATGACTTAGGGATCGCTAACCTCAGGTTCTGAGTTAGAAAATAGTCCATTTCTGTATGGGCTTGAGACAGAGTTGTGGACTGGCAAACTGACTCTTACCATTTAGGTATATATACTGATAAGATACAAAATACAGTTTTGAAACTTACTGTAGGGTGACCAGACGTCCCGATTTTAACAGGACTGTCCCAAAATTTGCTTGTTTATCCTGCGTCCCGACCGATACAGACGACAAACAAGCAATTTTGCCCTCCGCTCCGGTGCACAGGCAGACCCCGGAGGGGCTCACGGCCCCTCCGCCCCCTCCTTCCCTCATTGGATCCCGCTCCAAAACCCCGCCCTGGCCCCGCTTCTTCCCCAAGCACGCCGCATGCCTCCTCCCCCCTAAGCTTGCGCTGATCAGCTGTATGGCGGCGCAAGCGCCGGAGGGACGGGGTGATACCAGCGTGTGTGGCGCGACCATGAAGAAGGGCGGACCAGGCCGGGGATTTGGGGAAGACAAAATTGCTTGTTTGTCCAGCGTGCCAAGCCACGTGAAGGTGGGAGAGGCAGCGGGGCACCTGGCCGGGCCACCAGTGCCGCGCCCAGACCCCGCGCCTACCGGCTCCTCCCCTGCGGCGGCTGGCGGCCCCCGTTCCTCGAGGGCTCCCATGTCCCCCGGCCCCTTTGCCCACCTGTTGCATGTGCCCTGCCCTGAACCCCCCGGGGCCGCAGCGCAGGTCGGCGCTACAGGCCGTTCTTGTACACAGCAACTCGGTGGGGTCACAGCGGCTGCAGGCTGAGCACGCCCCAACCGCTCACTTCCTAATCCCGGGGTTCCCTGTGCTGCAGGACAGAGCTGCCGCCTGCCTGAAATGCTGCTGTCTGAGTGGGCGGGATTGCACCAGCTGGGCATCTTCCCCTATGGGGGAAGGTGGAGAAAAGATGAGCTAGTGGGGGGGGGGAGGGCTCCCCCTCGGGCGGCTTTTTTTCCTCCCTCCTTCCCGATATTTCACCTTTGTCATCTGGTCACCCTAACTGACTGGACATTGGAAAAGATTAATATTTCAGGTCATCCTTCTTTAGCATGCCAAAATACAATTTTAGCAATACTGCAGCACTGTTTCAGTGAAGAGTGCGCCACAGACTGCAATTAAAGACAGCTCTCAAGTCCTGCTGTACCAGGCAGAGAGCCATAAAAACTTTAGGCCTGTAACCAAATTACTGGATTTACTTTGTTATGATCTAGAAAAGAACTGCACCTAAGCTAAGTAGTCTACATTGTTCTGCAGCAGATCCTTGGTGACAGCATATTAGGAGCTAGGAAGGAGACTGCATTAAGAATAGGATTCCATACAATTTGCCTGCCAGCAGACATTTACATTTAAAGAGATGAGAAGGAGGGGAGGACTCAAGACTGTGCCTGCCAGAGAATATGAAGGGAGACTCATGCCACACAAGATAGTGGAGAGATGCAAGGGTCCCCAGAAGTTGTAGAAGAAATTCTGCCTTTAACAAACACTGAATTGACCTGATTAGAGAAACAAGACTGGTTTTCAACATTCTTAACTATTGAAACAAACAATTATGGAATGTTGTTGAGGCTCTAATTAACCAAGTTCACTTACTGGGTATAGCTCTCACTTGCCAGATAACCAATGGAACACAAAAGCAAGGCAATTCCCAATGAATTATGGAATGGCAGCTTTATCCTGGTTGTTCCTGGCTTTGGTCAACTCTCATGTCATTAATGACAAATTTCAGGGTTTAATTTTCTCTAGCCTGAAGTACAGATTTTTAAAGAGATATTTCCATGGTATCAAGATCCTGGTGGATCTTCAGCTGATTAAATGTGAGTCACCTTTTGTATAGTTGTCTTACTACACATGAACACAACACAACTGCTCTTTTACAGACAGTCTGATGAACACTGTCATAATAATTAATATTTCAAGTCCCACAGAAAACAGTCTCTGGGCAGAATTGTATCAAGTCCATAAAATGGACATATTTTTAACTATGGAGAATGAATATTAGCTTTTCCTAATTAAACAAAACTGCAGTTTATGTTCATGTATTAAAAAGCAAAAAACTAATTTTGTCTATTTAGATTATAAACTGTTTTGGGCAGCAACTCTTTTATTTTCTTGGTAGAGTGACTATCAAAATGGGGCTGTCATATGTGATTGAGGCCTCTAGGCACTTCCATAAATAATCAAGTTGCATTATCTAACAGCCTAGTCTAGCCTGCAACATTCTTGTTTTTAAAATGAAATACTTCTCTGCTGGAGGGTAAAAATTTAATCCCAACATAAAAGTTCATGACCAAGTTACGAAACACTGAAAAAACAAATCACTGCTACAGTGCTCAAAGAAACCTAACTTCTACTTGAAAGATTATCCTTGCAGTTATGCTGACAAGTGTCACAATAATTATATGGTAGCTCCCCAACACCTGTCTAGCTGATGTAACTGCAAAGTTAATAAAGCCCAATATATATGACTTGAGCAAAATACTGATTAGGGGACCAATCCTGCAAGAAACCAATTCCCCTTAACTCTGATGGGCAAATCCCGTGAGCCAAAGTAATTAATCTTAAAAATGGTGCTTAGATAGGAGCTTTATAAACAAGTAAATTAACAGTTTAAGTCCCTATTCTGCAAACTGTTCCAGGTGGGCAGAACCCTGAGCCCACATGAAGGTGCAACAGCCTTGCTCTGCATGGTGTGAGGATCCATGCTTGCAGGATCAGGTCTGGAGTCTCCTTCGGATAAAAGAAGGCTTACAATTTGTTTTCCTTTTATTGTACACAAGTCCTTTACAACAACAGTTTTCCATGACAGTGTTTAAAGGGGAACCATAACAAAGGTTTGCAATACCCCTAAAAAAAGGCTTAGAAATCAACAAACAACAGCGTTCAGATGCTTACAAGGCAACTATGTTTCAAATCCCCGATGCAATACTTTTAAGTACCATCTCTAAAAATCCTTTATGAAACAGGTGTCTCTGCCCAATAGAAATGTTGGGACTGTACAGAGAAGTGGATAAAAAGCTTGGCAAGTACTCCAAAAAACTAAACAAAAATTTGGGCTTTTAAAAGTAGGTTCAAAGAACATTTAGGTGACCTCTGGATACTGAGTTAGTTTCTTACTTGGGTTCTGAGATGCTGCTGCTTTAAAACAAGTCTTCAAAAGAGAAACTAATATTTTCTAGTGGTTGCAGTATTTCAACTGTCCTACAAAATAATCTAAAGAATTAAAATTCCAGGAGAATCCCATCCCTCTGAAGCTAAGAATTTCTGTGGAGTCAATGGCTCTGTCTATACTACGGATCTTACAGTGGCACAGCTGTAGCACTGCAGCGGCACCACTAAGCTCTCCTGTATAGCCACTCTATGCCAGTGGGAGAGACGTCTCCTGCCAGCATAATTAAATCACCCCCAACAGGTGGCAGTAGCTATGTCAGTGGGAGAGTGGTAGTGTAGACAAAGCCAGTGTGAAGCAATGGAAGCAGCTACAAGCATGGCTGAGAGCTCTTTTTGTTCAGAATATCACCAGGAAGGAATAAAGGAGAGCAGCAGAATACAGACCTTGGACTTCAGAAAAGCAGTCTGACTCCCTCAGGGAACTGATGGGCAGGATCCTCTGGAAGGCTAATATGAGGG
Organism: Gopherus evgoodei; assembly: GCF_007399415.2. NCBI lineage: Eukaryota > Metazoa > Chordata > Testudines > Testudinidae > Gopherus > Gopherus evgoodei. Next base: position 153,055,245 of record NC_044323.1, on the reverse strand, counting down.
GGAAAGGAGTCCAGGAAAGCTGGCTGTATTTTAAAGAAGCTTTATTGAGGGTGCAGGAACAAACCATCCTGATGTGCAGAAAGAACAGCAAAAATGGCTGGCAACCAGCTCAGCTTAACAGTTAAATCTTTGGTGAGAGTCAACACAAACATGAAGCTTACAAAAAGTGGAAACTTGGACAGATGACCAGGGAGGAGTATAAAAAACATTGCTTGAGCATGCAGGGGTATAATCAGAAAGGCCAAGGCACAATTGGAGTTGCAGCTAGCAAGGGATGTGAAGGGTAACAAAGGGTTTCTACAGGTATGTTAGCAACAAGGTGGTGGTCAGGAAAAGTGTGGGACCCTTACTGAATGGGGGAGGCAACCTAGTGACAGAGGATGTGGAAAAAGCTGAAGTACTCACTCAGTGCTTTTTTTGCCTCCGTCTTCGCAGACAAGGTTAGCTCCCAGACTGCTGCACTGGACATCACAGTAGAAGAGGTGAGCAGTCCTCAGAGGTGAAAGACCAGTTTACGGACTATATAGAAAAACGGGATATACACAAGTCCATGGGGCCGGATGCAATGCATTCAACAGTGCTGATGGAGTTGGCTGATGTGATTCCAGAGCCATAGACTTTGAAAACTCTTGGTGATTGGAGGAGGTCCCGGACTACTGGGAAAATAAATATAGTGCCCATCTTTAAAATAAGGGAAGAAGGAGAATCTGGCGAACTACAGACTAGTCAGTCTTACCTCTGTCCCCGGAAAAATCATGGAGAAGGTCCTCAAGGAATCCCTTTTGAAGCACTTAGAGAGGAAAGTGATCAAGAACAGTCAACAGGGATTCCCCAAGAGCAAGTCATGCCTGACCAACCTGATTGCCTTATATGATGAGATAACTGACTCTATGGAATGGAGAAAATGGTGGATGTGATATACCTTGACTTTAGCAAAGCTTTTGATACGGTCTCCCACAGTACTCTTGCCAGCAAGTTAAAGAAGTATGAATTGGATAAACTATAAGGTAGATAGAAAGCTGGCTAGATCGTCAGACTCAATGGGTAGCGATCAACAGTTCAATGTCCAGTTGGCAGCCAGTATCAAGCGGTATGCCTCAGCAGTCGGTCCTGGGGCCGGTTTTGTTCAACAGCTTTATTAATCTGGATGATGGGATGGATTGCACCCTCAGAAAGTTCACGGATGACACTAAGCTGTGGGGAAAGGTAGATATGCTGGAGAGTAGGGATAGGGTCCAGAGTGATGTAGACAAATTGGAGGACTGGGCCAAAAGTAATCCAATGAGGTTCAACAAGGACAAGTGCAGAGTCCTGCACTTAGGATGGAAGAATTCCATGCACTGCTACAGACTGGGGGCCAACTGTGTAAGCAGCAATTCTGCAGAAGAGGACCTGAGGATTACAGTGGATGAGAAGCTGGGTAGGAGTCAGCAGTTGCCCTTGTTGCCAAGAAGGATAATGGCATATTAGGCTGTATAAGTAGGGACACTGCCAGCAGATCGAGGGACATGATCATTCCCCTCTATTTGACAATGGTGAGGCCTCATCTGGAGTACCGTGTCCAGTTTTGGACCCAAAATACAAGATGGATAAGGAAAAATTGGAAAGAGTCCAGCGGAGGGCAACAAAAATGATCAGGGAGCTGAAGCACATGACTTATGAGGAGAGGCTAAGGGAACCGGGATTGTTTAGTCTGCAGAAGAGAAGAATGAGGGGGGATTTGATAGCTGCTTTCAACTACCCGAAACAGGGTTCCAAAGAGGATGGATCTAGACTGTTCTCAGTGCTACCTGATGACAGACAAGGAGTAATGGTCTCAAGTTGCACTGAGGAGGTTTAGGGTTGGATATTAGGAAAAACTTTTTCACTAGGAGGGTGGTAAAGCACTGGAATGGGTTACCTAGGGAGGTGGTATCTCTTTCCTTAGAGGTTTTTAAGGTCAGGCTTGACAAAGCCCTGGCTGGGATGATTTAGTTCGGAATTGGTCCTGCTTTGAGCAGGGGAGTGGACTAGATAATCCCCAGAGGTCTTTTCCAACCGTAATCTTCTATGATTCCAGTTGAATCATCACTGGGTCTGGTGGTCTATTACAGTCCAATTTTTAAGTTCTCAGCCATTTTGACTTTATGAAATTATACCTGTGCAGCATACAGCCACCATAAGGTGTGTATCTATGCCATGCCAAGAGTCCTAGACCACTATGACATCAGAGGTCATGCAAAATACAAAATTATGAGGTCTAAATTAGCTGTTATCACTCAAGAAAAAAAGATTTTGGAGTCATCGTGGATAGTTCTCTGAAAACATCCATTTAATATGCAGCAGCAGTCAAAAAATCCTAACAAAAGGTTAGGAACCACTAGGAAAAGGACAGATAAGAGACAAAATAGCATAATGCCACTATATAAACCCATGGTACACCCACAGTTTAACTACTGTGTGCATTTCTGGTCACCCCATCTCAAAAATGATAAATTAGCATTGGAAAAAGTACAAAGATCAGCAACAAAAATGATTAAAGGTATGGAACAGCTTCCATATGAAGAACGATTAAAAAGGCTGGGACTGTTCAGCTTGGAAAAGAGGGGGGATATGATGGAGGTCTATAAACTCATTACTAGCATGGAGATGGGTGAATAAAATAGTGTTATTTACCCCTTCTCATAAGACACAAACAAGCAATCACATGATGAAATGAATAGGTAGTAGGTTTAAATCAAACATAAGGAAGTACTTTGTCACACAATGCAGAGCCAATATGTGGCATTCATTGCTGGGATACTGTGAAGGCCGAAAGTATAACTGGGTTCAAAAAAGAATTAGGTAAGTTAATGGAGGATAGGTCCAACACAGTGGCTGTTAGCCAAGATGGTCAGGGATGTGAGCACATATTTTGGGTGTCCCAAAACCTCAGACTGCAAGAAGTTGGGACAGGATGCCTAGGGATGAGGCACTTGATAAACTGAGATGTTCTTTTCCCTCCCTTTGAATCATCTGACCCAGCTACTGTCGGAAGACAAGATGCTGGACTAGATCACTCTACCACTAATTTATATGCAACAATTCTGTTAGTTGTACGAGGGAGACTTGCATAGATGCTGGATTAACTGGCTCAAATGCCACACTCATATGCCCATCTGCCAACCACACAAAACTCCCAACACAACTACTCCTTCCCAGATAAAACCATGCACACAAATACCACAACCAGCTTACACAATAATTCCAAATACATATAGCCTTTACTACTGCACACATCCCTCATTCGCCACCAGCACAAATCCACACAACTCTTCCAGCACAATTCAACCCACATACAAAATCAACACAATCACCCATATACCAGCAAACAGAATAACCTCAAACATCACTCTGAACCCTAAAATGTCTGAGTCAATGTGAAGCAATGGAAACAACTACCAATATGACAGAGCTCTTTTTGTTCAGAATATCATGAGGTTCAAAGATCACTGCAATTCATAGTCTGTTACTGACCAGTTTTTAAGTTCTCAACCATTTTTGGCTCTGACCTTTTTTTTTTAAACCAATATGACTTCACCAAACAAATCCTTGTGACTGCACAGGCTTTCAGCAACTAGTATGTCTTTGTAATTCATCTGCTATGCTTGGGCATATCTACACAAGGATGCTCAGGAAAATTAAGCTCAATTAACTGAAGAAGATGTGAACTGAAAGCATATTGAAACGTTGTGTGGACTCTCATGGTGAGAAGTAATATAGACTCAGTTCCCTTTAAACTCAGCCTGAGAGTCCACACACTTTAATGTACTTTAAATTCACATCATCAATTATTTTGGCTTAACTTTCCTGCATGTTGCTGTGTAGATATGTCATTCAGGTATATACCACTGTTTATACTATATACTGAGAACAAAGATAACTGGTATTTTCCGGACACACTTGCCCCTATATTTTCCTCTGATCCTGTATTTTTTCCTGTTGGTGATCATTCTTGCTACATCATCCTTGATTGGTTTAATCTCCTGTGGAGCACAGCACATACTAAGTTCATATACAAATAAAAAATGAACAAGCAGGATGCTTCCAATACAGGCTAAAACAACAGATTTGAAAAGGAATGTGATAAAAAAAATTAGGGGTTCATTGTTTCAGATTTTGTGCTTTTTAGCTTAACAGCATTAAAAAATGTAAAGTGAATTCTGAGAATAATGTCCAGAGCAAATTTGACAAAGACATTACATTTGCAGTTTTCATTATGAAACAGAGCACCATTTTGAGTTCTTACTCTGCATCATGTAGCCAGACACATGTTAAAATGAATGCAATCCATGTCCATTTCTGGCAGAAACCACGTCAATTTTAAAACATTATATTATTTCTCCTCTATGTTGCATGTGTCATTACTGAAATGACTGTACTTTTAAATGTTATCTCCTGTCAATCAATGTTTAGGTCTTCATGTCAGAACCCACCTAACTTTTTAAAATGTGTATCACATGGCAGTGTATACCTTGCCCAGGAATGATTACATTCATTTATTTTATTCTGGTGCAGAGAGTTAGTAATAACCTCTGAAATTTCAAAGCAGTTTTAATCTGGATACACTATTTTTCCTCCAGAAAAATTCATGTAATTGATACCAAGGGGTCTTTTTGGTCCTCATGTATTGCATGTTTATTTGTGAATTGAAAAATTTTGATATCCTCATAGACACTACAGTTTATTAAATCCTGTTCACCTGCTCATGAAGACTCCTGACAGCATGCGGAGAAAACATTATTTGTTTAACCTTTCATTAAACTGCCATGCAGAAATATAGGGTAAGCTATCTTTATCCATAAGCCCAGTCTCATTTTCATTTCTAGCTTAAATCAAGTCTTTGGTCAGAGAGAATCCCCTTTCTGGAAGAGCATATTTAATACTCCTCTGAACTCCAAAAGCTAGAGCGCTGGTTCCCTTCTAAAACTACATTACCTTAAAGTCAACATGAGACTAATCAATCCAAGAGTGAGTGAGTGTCTACTTTTAGTTAGGTACTTTGCACAAAAAACTCATGATTGATAATTATCCTTTCTAGCTTTGTAAAGTATTTGAGAAATGTGAAGCTTCCATTTATTGTTCTTAAATATCCAACACTGTTCCAAGAAAACCCAACAGCAATAATGTTTTTCCTCCCCAAATTACCTGCTATAAACACTTCAGCATTTTCATGTACTGTAAAACCCCATTCTTAACTGAATGATTTCCACGCACACAGGTTCTCTCTCTTATTTAAAGGATTTTTTTAAATTTAAGTGTGTAGGCAAATATATTGCCACAGATGACTTAACAAATTAAGCATGGATTTAGCATTTCTTCCTAGCTCTCTTTACAGCAGTCACAAATCTGTTTTCTACAGTAAGCAAATAAAACTGGTTAAAGTCCTCACATCCAAATTACATGTTTTGAATGTTAGTTTGTAAAATCAGAAGAATTTTTCATATTATTAACAGTCATTTACATCTTTTATTCTTTATGTCTACTTAATTATAAACTGGACACTTAATATCTAAACTTAAGCAGCTGAGTTCTTCCTTTTACCACTTTAATTCAAAGAAAATATCTTACCTCCAGAAATCTGTACTAATCTCTGCAGAGCCTCTCAACCAACTGTCCTCTCCAAAGTTTCCTGCGTTTTCTACACAGAGGAACTGAAGGCTGTGAGTAACATTCTACTAAAATGCAGACATAATGAAGGTTTTTTATAATCTAGATGGGCTCATTATATTGTATAACTATTTTATCCAATCAGAATCACTATTTACATTATACAACAGCTAAAAATACAGGAAGACACCACATGGTCACAAGCTGTTACTACATGCCTCTGACATAACCAGAAAATTTAAGTAAATGCACAAGAAGTCGCTTTATGAGTAATAGCACAATGCATACAAAAATTAAACCAATGGCCTGGAGGTGGTTTAGACATGATAAACTGTTGTATACATGCTGGAATATTATAGGCAGAAAATCCAGTGGAACAGTCAAAATCTTCAAACTGCGTAGGACAACTATTTAAATGCCTGATTTTATAAACGCTATAATCATGCCGGTGTGCATTTCCCACCCATGCCACCCCCGTTTCCAGTATTAACTATTGTTAATATTGATGTTATTATACTGTTAGTTACATGGTTTGTAGGACAGAACACTAGAGAACACACTCACACAGTACACAAAGAAAGGGGGAAATATGAACACATGCTATGAAAATATTTTTATAGCTATTACTTAAATCAATAAAAAACTAATGAACTCAAATTTTGTCTGACAGCACAAAATTTAGTCAGTGAAAATCCATGCAAGACCTATAAGGCAACGTATATATTGTGGTTTATTCATCTTACAGATAATATTTTAAAATTAGGACCTAATTTTACTGAGCCTCTTTTAAAATTGTTTCTTTATTGTAGTTTACTAAATGTCCTACGTATATTAACAATTTTCATTTCTACAGAAAATGTAATCCAAAGATATAAGTCCTTTCCAAAGACAGGTATGCATTATACATTTTAACAGATTGAGAAACTGAGGCCAAGTAAATGGCTAGCAGAAAGTCACAAAGTATGTCAAATATAGAACCCTGAAATACTACCTTCTAATTTCTATCGGAAACTACACTGCAAACTAGGCAGCCACATTATGTAAGTTCTGAAGCTTAGTTTTATAAACCAGTTTAATCACAAATATCATCAACAAACATTACAACAAATGAAGGCAAAATATTAGAACACAACATGACTTCACACTGAATGCTTACCTTTGCTAAAGCTGTTGGTGGCTAAAGACTGGCGTTCTCCTATTCCTTCTTAGTAAACAGTAAAAGCTTCTCACTATAAAGGTGAAATTGGAACGATTAGCCTTATCTCAGGTGCTGAGCAGTCACATATTTAACTGTGGTCAATTGGAGCAACAGGTTACACCTCCAGAAAATAAGTTTTGCTGGCTTTTGGTTAAAAACAGCTTTAAAATTGCCAAACATTTGCACTGCTCACCAACTGAAGAGAGATAGACGGCACTATTGGTTTAGTTTTCAGCTCCTAAAAAACTGGGTTCAAAAACTTCTTTAAATCGCAAGTGGAAATCAATACTACATACTAGTCAGTCTCTCACCAGCACCGGAATGGTGGGAACCACTGTACATCTGCCCTGAGCTGTGTCTGCAGTGTTATAGCCATGCTGGTCGCAGGATATTAGGATATCTACACCAGCACTTTTGTTGGCAGAACTTTTGTCCATCAGGAATGTGGAAAAAAAAACATTGCTGAATGACAGAAGGTGTGGACGGTGCTATGTCAGCGGAAGGCACTCTCCTGCTCACATAGCTACCGTTGGTCATTGGGGGTGGTTTAATTATGCCAATGGGAGAGCTCTCTCCCGTCAGCACGGAGTAGCTACATGGGAGACCTTACAGTGGCGTAGCTGCATCAGTACAGCTGTGCCACTGTATGGTCTGTAGTGTAGACATAGCCCTGAGACAATGTGGGTGAAGTAATAACTTGCATTGGTCAACTTCTATTGGTGAAAGAGACAAGCTTTGGAGCTCTTCTTCAGGTGTGGGAAACGTTATGTAACTCGGAATGTTACAGCTAAATACAAGGTGGGACAAATGGTTTACCATAAGGTGTCAACATGTTGTAAGAGACCATTCAAGATGAAGTGAGCAGTTAACACCTCTGCAGTTGTAGGACAAAGGAGGATTAGTGGGTTACAGACTGTTGTAATGAGCCGTAAATCCAGTCTCTCCTAGGTTCATCTTTTCATAGAATAGTAGGCCTGGAAGTGACTGATGTGTACATTTGTGCACTAGGAACTGTAATAAGACCACTGAAGTATCAATTAGCTGGTGAATTATTTCCACATACACAAAAACACACACCTGTTCTCTGTGGAATGGAAGTGCACATGAGGCTGCACAAACCCTATTTTCAGATTTCCATTGCCTGGACTGAAAGCTGAACTTCATGGAACTCAGACATATAAAAATCACAGCAATACTTCTACCGCTCTGCTTCTGCGCCTATCGTATCTTACTTTTCAAGGTTTTCTACTAGCTCCAAAGTTGTGTTCTGCATATTGCTTGTATACCAGATGATACAGTTGACATTAGTCTGGTGCAGATAACATCATATACGATGAAATAAAAATAATACCACCAGCTTTTATATAGTGCTCATCATCCATACATGGCCACATGCTTTACAAAGGAGTGCAGTATCATTTATCCCCGTTTTACAAAAGAGGAAACTGAGGCACAGAATGGTGAAGGTCAGCCAGCCAGAGGCAGAGCTGGAAACAGAAACCACATTTCCTGAATCCTAGTCTAATACTCTAGCCACTGGACCATACTGCCTAGAATTGGATGAATCAGCACATGTCCATGGCTTGGTCTATTCTGGGTTTATATGCCATGTTGCATAGTGAGAAAAGTGTACAGGAGAACCAGAGGCTGGTTTATTTATTCCATTTACCTTTGGAAGATTGCCCCTAGGATTCTGCTTTAAAGGGAAGAGTAAAATCATGCTGGTTAAGTCCTGTGCAAAAATTTTGGTAAGAAAAGCAAATTATCACGGATTCTCCATAGCTGATCATTTCTGCTTATGAAGTGTATTTGCTTGATTAATTTTCAATTCTTAAAATAAACCTATAGGAGTTACTGTTGCAAGGAAGAGAGATGGTGTTTTCAAAGGGCTTGTCTACACCGGGAGTTTACAGCGCTTCAACTTTCTTGCTCAGGAGTGTGAAAAAAACCACACCCCTAAGTGCTGCAAGTTTCAGCACTGTAAAGTGTCAGAGCGGACAGTGCACCAGCGCTGGCAGCTATTCCCCACGTGTGTCATAAACAGATTGTTACGGGTTAATGTCTCTTCTACCTGTAAAGGGTTACAAGCAGGGAACTGGACACCTGACCAGAAGACCAATCAGAAGACAAGATACTTTTAAAGTTGGGTGGAGGGAAGCTTTTGTGTGTGTTCTTTGTCCGTTGTGTGTTCTTCTCTCGAATGGTCTGAGAGAGACCAGACATTACTATAGGCTCTCCAAGTTTCTTTTCAGATAGTAAGTAAAAACAGGCGGTTCAGGCTTTTTGATTGTTTTACTCTATTTGCAATTGTGGATCTGGCTGGTTAACTTTTATATGTGTAGTTGCTGGGAATATTTTGATTTGTAGTGGTACTGGGGGGAAGTCTCTTTCTGGTGTCTGTAAGCTATAGGACCCTGTAATATTTACATCCTGAAGTTACAGAGATAATTCTTTACTTTTTCCTTTCTTTTATTAAAAGATTTATTTTTAGAGAACCTGATCTATTTTTTTTGTTTCTCTTGTTTTATTCCAGGGGATTGGAATAACTCACCAGGACGGGTGGGGGAGACGGGAAGGGGGAGAGATAGAATCTCTCTGTTTTCCTTGAATCTGTTTGCCTCTTTGTGGAAAGGAAGGGAGATGCTTCTCTGTATGGTGATTTAAGAGGTTGGATCAGTATCTCTCAGGATAGCCCAGGGAGGGAAATTCTGGGAGGGGAAAGGTGGGGGAATGGTTTATTCCTCCTTGTTTTAAGAGCCCAAGGGATCTGGGTTCGTGGGGTCCCCAGGGAAGGTTGGGGAGGTCAGAGTGCCCCAAAACATTATATTTTTGGGTGGTGGCAGTGCTATCAGATCTAAGCTGGTAATGAAGCTTAGAGGATTCAGATGCTAGTATCTCATTTTCTGAACTCTAAGGTTCAGATCTGAGAGGGAATGCTATGACAGCGTGGAAGTGGGTTTTTTACAACGCTCGAAGAGCGCTCTCCGAGTGCTGGTGCTGCAACTAAACAGCCACGTTGCTAGTAAAGGCATGCCCTAAGAGTTGGTTTACTTCAGTTACAACATTTTGTTACTTTTCCCCTCCAAATATGTAATTTATATATATTTGTGTGCGTGTCTGTGTACATATGTACACACACACACGCCATTAGTTTCTTTGTCCACTTACAAAGCAGAGGCATTCAGTCAAAGGATAAACAAATATTGCAAAATATTCTATTCAGATACCAATATCTGCTATTAGACATATACTGGTCAAAATATCTGGAAATTTACTGAGCGCCTACTCTAATTTAAGATTGAACATGTGAAATGCACCTATGAGAAATGTGGCCCTACTGCTCAATAATTGTTCCTGAAAACACTACATTTCAAGAGTAAGTACAAATCTCTATTCCCTCCCTCATAATCTATCACAGTCCCCAGGAAAATTGTTACTTTTTATTTAGGTGCGGCATGATTATACATCTGCATGTGCCTTTTATCTAGGTGTGAAATGCCAATTAACTGCATGATTATGAATGCCAAGAAAGCAGGATAACATGGCCCAATGCATGCCAACTCTTCCCAATCAAATCACTCTTTTTGATCTTTCACACATCTGTTACTTGTAACACAAGACTGAATAAGAAAGTGATTCCAGTGCTATTACAAAAGTTATCTTCAAAATCTGTTTTAAAAGACCAGAAGTGCCAGATTTGTTAGCTAATGTTCAAATGCTTGAGGCTGCCCTTATTACTGCAGGATTTTTTAACTTAGTAGTAGGCCCCTTGGCAAGGAAATCATATAGGGGACACATCTGATTCATCAAGGCAAGATGAGTCTCTCTAGCATGTATCTAATTTAACAGTGTTCTTCCCAAAACAGGGTCACAATGGAAGGCTTCAGGTTTCTTCCAACCATCAAATTATATAGCATATCCATATATGAACATCCTCCCTTTGAAGCCCTCCTAAAACCAGAGGACAAGCAAAGCAATTGTACAGGAAAGTAGCATTACATACAGTATTAACAGAATAAATAGACCTAAATCTCATCACTATTTAAAGAGCTGAAAACAAACAAGTTTTATCTTGCAGACATATTTATAAATGTTTAGAGATTTTCATATTTTAACTGCAAGTACAGTAAAGCACAGCCTTCGGTGGTAAAACGTACTCTAAATTCACAGAAATTACTACAAGACCTTGAATGCCAGTATCATCTTCCTTACAAAAGCATTTAAGATAGATCCCTTTAATATGAAAGCACTTAGGGCTCCTACACTTAATGCTTTGTAAATTACATACAGAGGCTACATCCGACTAGTGAAATTGTTCTGAAATCCTGCAGTTTGACTTCAACGCACAATCCTCGATACTTGGCACTGTTACATGCTTGCTCCTTACAAAACCCGACTAGTCAAAACCTAGGGGCTTGGCTACACTCGAAACTTCAAAGCTCTGCTGCGGGAGTGCTGCCGCGGCAGCGCTTTGAAGTGAGTGTGGTCACAGCGCCAGCGCTGGGAGAGAGCTCTCCCAGTGCTGCACGTACGCCACCTCCTTATGGGGATTAGCTTGCAACACTGGGAGCCGTGCTCCTAGCGCTGCAGCACTGTTTACACTGGCGCTTTACAGCGCTGTATCTTGCAGCGCTCAGGGGTTTGTTTTTTTTTCACACCCTGAGTGAGAAAGTTGCAGCGCTGTAAAGCGCCAGTGTAGCCAAGGCCTAGGTCTTTCTGCTGTAACAGAAAGAATAGCAGTGTACATCCTATCATAGTGACATAACTGGGATTTCATTTTCTGGTTTGAAAGCGTACTGTTAATCCCTGACTTTTTATTTTTAATCCTAAATCTGATTACAGGCCATATTACTATGGAACATTTCTTAGAACTTTTCCTGCATCTGTATGTTTTTACATATTAAAATCAAACGATAAAATACTCAGTTAAAAAAATAGTCAAGAGGGAGTTATATTTTTAAATATATATTACTCAAGAAGAAAGCACATTGAATACATTGTGATTTTCAGGACCAAGCGTCAGAGATCACTTTCAAATATTTGAAAAAAGTTTCCCTTGCATATACAGGGCCATGAGCTTTGTGGGCACAGATGTAACTGTTCCCCCACAAAATATAGTAAGATGGCAGCCAGTGATCTACTGTTCTTTTTATTAGGTCAGGAATCTTTGACATTGATCACATACTTTTTACTGGACCTCCATTTACATTCGCAAATCATTCTTAATGGCGGATCAACCACCAGAGATTATCTTCACAACTACACGTGGACTGGCACAACAGTAAATATATGGTTAAATGTTCAATAAGGGTTAACTTGATGTTGTTCATTTCAATGCTGATGTCAGCTTTAACTATTACATTCAAGTTTCAGGGAGCATCTCGGTTTCTTGCTACTGAAGACTGTCAATACTTCTTTCTGCCACACACACTAAAACATGCTCAGCCACAACTCAGAGAAACAACTTGCATTGCATCAGAATACATACCTACTGCTGAGTATCTAATCTGCTATTAAGCAAGGTGACCAAGTACTCTCCAACTATACCTGATGTCTGCCAGTATCTTGGACCCTTCACAATCAGGCTTCACATCAGGATACCGCACACAAATGGTGCTAACTCCGGTCAGGGGGTGATCTGCTAGCCACAGACAGGCAAAAATCCATACTCATTCTATGGGATCGCTGTGCAGAACCCAATGCCACAAATCACAGGATGCTACTCTCACACTTCAAGAAACCTAGGCCAGGTCTACACTTAAAACATATGCCAGTATAGTAACATTGGTCAAGCGTGTGATTTTTAAGGATACTTTTTTATATCAGCCAAAGACATAGTTTAGAGGCAGTTACACCAGCAAACAACTGCTTTTGCTGATATAGCTTGTTTTGTTCAGGGAATTTGTATAAGAAGTATCAGCAAAAGCACTTTTTTGCCAGTATAAACCACATTTATATTAGACTTCCACAGTGAGATGATTACAGGCTGTGCACAAACCTAAAAAGAATTCTGTTTTTCAACTGAAGTTATTCTCTATTTTTATACAAACAAAAGCAACTCTATATTCATATATTCTTGAACTCAACATGCTATGCTGTTTGCACAGGTGCTTAGGAAAAACTCCTGTACTAAATGCTAACTGATCAAGCAGAATAATCCAGCCACAAAGGTGAAGTGGCATTAGAACTAGGAGAAGGAGATATGTGCATAAACCTGTCTCTGCTCAATCTTAAACTTCAAATACTGTGATCTCATTCAGGACTCAGTAAGCAAGTGATACCTACAAAAGTTATTCAAATACTCCCTTGCTGCTGCAGTAACCCTAACGCACCTACTTTCACCTGAAATTAAATATTCCCATCAATCTTCAAAGCATGGCTACAAGCCCATCTCAAATTTAGCATACATCCTCACTTTCTTTCCAACAATTCAGTTGGTGGAGTAATGCCCTTCTGATTTGGTAACTATACATTCCTTTAGGATTATTTCAAGGAAGCATTTCTAGGAATAGTCAGCAAATGTACATTCATTTTTATGTAAAGGAACTGTTAAGGTTTCAAGTGTGAGGTACTCAGTTCTTTCAATTACCCATTTTCCTCAATCCAGCTCTTACCCCACTGCAGAATTTTTTAACTAACGGCACACCCAGTACAGTGGATGTTGCAGAGTTTAGCTCCCTGTACTACATGGCTCAACGTCTCACCATGGGCAACTGGCAGTGCTATGAGTTAATGGAACCATGTTTACCTTCTAGTACTGAGAGTGGTGGTTGTCACTGGGAAAAGAGTAGCAGCAGAGCAAAGGAAGAGAGACATTTTCATAGATTGTAAGGCCAAAAAGGACCATTCTGATCATCTAGTGCGATCTACTGCATAATACAGGCCATACTATTTCCCTGAATTAATTCCTGTTTGAACTATAGCCCTTTTTTTGGGGGGGGGGGGGGGGGAAGGGGGAGGCGGGGAATCCAATCTTGATTTTATCATTTCCAGTGGTGGAGAAACCACCACAAACTTTGGAGACAACGAGGAGACAAGAAGTGTGTGGTGGGGACAGATGAAAGGGGAGAAAAAAAAAACAAAATTATTCCATCAAAATAGAATCCCTAGTTAGAGATGAAGTACATCTAGAAAATTTTATTTTGGCATCAGGAAGAGTCAGAGGTGATAAGGGAAGGCTGACTCAGATGACCTACAGAAAAGAAAAAAAACATACAGAGCCGTTAAAGATCTAATACCTATGTTTCATCACTAGTGGGGGAAATTACTACTGATGACTTTTATATATAAAAATCTGTTTCGCTAAAAGGCAATACACGATATAATTTTAATGATTCGGAGAGTTACAATATCCTGAAGTTAGCAGAATGCACTATTGCCTATAGTAGGGCCCTTCATTTTTGGTTTTTATTTTATTTAACATTACCCAGGAAATTATCAGTATTTATTACTAGAACAAAATAGGTGAAAATCAGTGCAAAACATATTAAATTTTTCTGGACAAATATCAGGGTTTATTTCGGTGGATGGAAGGACAAGAGATAAAAGCATTCAGTACATTAATGCTCTGATGAACAGAATTCAATGTGGTTTGATGCAGAACTAAAACAGAACTCAAAACACAATTTCTACTCTGAGTTTAAGAAAACAATAGATCGCTAATCCCCAAATAAAACTTCTCATTTGAATAAGCTGTTTATTGTCGTAGACTTAGTACTAGTAGCCTATAAATATTTACATTTAATAATTGGGCCACACCATTTGCAGCACATACACTCAACTTCATCATTTTCTCTTTTTTTTTTTTTCTTTTTTTTTTAAACTCTCAAATACTTCCTTGTGTTCTCAACAGGGCTGCCCAGAGGATTCAGAGGGCCTGGAGCAAAGCAGGGAGCTGTGGTGCTTGTACTCACCCGGCGGCGGTCCAGGTCTTCGGTGGCATTTCAGCGGTGGGGGACCCTTCAGTCGCTCTGCGTCTTTGGCAGCACTGAAGGGTCCTCCACCGCTGAAATGCCACTTAAGACCTGGACCGCCGCCAGGCCAGGGCTCACGGGGCCCCTGCGGGGCCTGGGGCAAATTGCCACACTGCCCCCCCCGGGCAGCCCTGGTTCTGAAACATATTATGATACAGATTTTCATTTTCTTCCCATTTTAGTGGGTCAAATCTTTAAACCATTATCTGCGAACAGCTTGAATGGGCACATGGTGGGCATGATATTCATCAGTACATTCAGATGCGCAGGCACTTCAGAGCTTGCATGCGTGTCTGTTTGTTTATTGTGTGTATCTTATAGACTAACACATAGTCTTAGTTCCACAGGCCTCTTTGCATATACACACAGACTAATGTATTATTGAGTATCAGAGGGGTAGCCGTGTTAGTTTGGATCTGTAAAAGCAGCAAAGAATCCTGTAGCACCTTATAGACTAACAGACGTTTTGGAGCATGAGCTTTCGTGGGTGAATAACCACTTCGTAGATGCATGTAATAGAAATTTCCAGGGGCAGGTATATATATATGCAAGCAAGCTAGAGATAATGAGGTTAGTTTCCAAATGCAAACGGATGGATATCATACCAAATGGACTAAAGGTAAAAAATCCACTGCTATCTACATACTACACAGACCACAGTGAGAGGTTATGCCACACTATCAAAGAAACTGAGGAACCACCTGATCAGCATCCTATACAGCAAACAGGAAAACATCAAAAAAGAGCTCTCCAAGCTGGAGACTCTCATTAATAACCCAACTTCCATACAAACGGACTTCACTAAAATAAGACAGGAGATCTACATTACTCACTTCACCTCTCTACAAAGGAAAAAGGACTGTAAGCTGTCTAAACTCCTACCTGCCACATGAGGCCACAACGGTGGTACCCCTAATCCACCCAGCAATATCGTCAATCTATCCAACCACACACTCAGCCCAGAAGAAAAGTCTGTCCTATCTCGGGAACTCTCCTTCTGCCCTGCCACCCCCACCAACATGATACAGTTCTGTGGCGATCTGGAAGCCTACTTTAGCCGTCTCCAACTCAAAGAATACTTTCAGGACAACACTGAATAGCGCAATGATACACAGTTACCCTCCCACCACCAGCACAAGAAGAAGAACTCCACATGGACTCCTCCTGAGGGTCGAAATGACAGTCTGGACCTATACATTGAATGCTTCCGTCGACGTGCACAGGCAGAAATTGTGGAAAAATAACATCGCTTGCCTCATAACCTAAGTCGTGCAGAACGCAATGCCATCCACAGCCTCAGAAACCACCCTGATATTATAATCAAAAAGGCTGATAAAGGAGGTGCTGTTGTCTTCATGAACAGGTCCGACTACCAAAAGGAGGCCGCCAGACAACTCTCCAATACCAAATTCTACAGGTCACTTCCTTCAGATCCCACTGAGGAATACACTAAGGAACGGCATCATCTACTCAAGACACTCTCTACACTAACAGCGGAACAAATCAACTTATCCTTAGAACCCCGACCAGGGTTATTCTATCTACTACCCAAGATCCACAAACCCGGAAATCCTGGACGCCCCTTCATCTCGGGCATTGGCACTCTCACTGAAGGACTGTCTGGATATGTGGACTCTCTACTCAAACCCTATGTCACTAGCGCTCCCAGCTATCTCCATGACACCACTGATTT
Organism: Gopherus evgoodei; assembly: GCF_007399415.2. Classification (NCBI taxonomy): domain Eukaryota; kingdom Metazoa; phylum Chordata; order Testudines; family Testudinidae; genus Gopherus; species Gopherus evgoodei. The sequence continues at coordinate 153,038,753 of NC_044323.1, read as the reverse complement.
CCTGAGGAAACTACAATGCATTGGTGACCTTCCAGAAAACACCATCCTAGCCACCATGGATGTAGAGGCTCTCTACACAAACATCCCACACACAGATGGAATACAAGCTGTCAGGAACAGTATCCCTGATGATGTCACAGAAAACTGTGCCTTTATCCTCACATACAACTATTTCAAATTTGATGACAATATATATCTCCAGATCAGTGGCACCGCTATGGGCACCTGCATGGCCCCACAATATGCCAATATTTTTATGGCCGACCTAGAACAACGCTTCCTCAGCTCTCGTTCACTCATGCCCCTTCTCTACCTACGCTACATTGATGACATTTTCATCATCTGGACCCATGGGAAGGAGACTCTGGAAAAATTCCACCACGATTTCAACAGCTTCCATCCCACCATCAACCTCAGCCTGGACCAGTCTACACGGGAGGTCCACTTCCTAGACACAACAGTGCAAATAAGTGATGGTCACATTAACACCACCCTATACCAAAAACCTACCGACTGCTGTGCCTACCTCCATGCCTCCAGCTTTCATCCCAGGCACATCACACGATCCATTGTCTACAGCCAAGCACTGAGATACAACCGCATCTACTCTAACCCGTCAGACAGAGACCAACACCTACAAAATCTCCACCAAGCATTCTCAAAACTACAATACCCGCACGAGGAAATAAGGAAACAGATCAACAGAGCCAGACGTGTACCCAGAAACCTCCTACTGCAAGACAAACCCAAGAAAGAAACCAACAGGATTCCACTGGCCATCACATACAATCCCCAGCTAAAACCCCTCCAATGCATCATCAGGGATCTACAACCCATCCTGGACAATGATCCCACACTTTCACAGGCCTTGGGTGGCAGGCCAGTCCTCGCCCACAGGCAACCTGCCAACCTGAAACATATTCTCACCAGTAACTGCACACCGCACCATAATAACTCTAGCTCAGGAACCAATTCATGCAACAAACCTCAATGCCAACTCTGCCCACATAGCTACACCAGCGACACCATCACAGGACCTAACCAGATCAGCCACACCATCACCGGTTCATTCACCTGCACGTCCACCAATGTAATATATGCCATCATATGCCAGCAATGCCCTTCTGCTATGTACGTCGGCCAAACTGGACAGTCTCTACGGAAAAGGATAAATGGACACAAATCAGATATTAGAAATGGCAATATACAAAAATCTGTAAGAGAACACTTCAGCCTCCCTGGCCACACTATAGCAGATCTTAAGGTGGCCATCCTGCGGCAAACAAACTTCAGGACCAGACTTCAAAGAGCAACTGCTGAGCTTCAGTTCATCTGCAAATTTGACACCATCAGCTCAGGATTAAACAAAGACTGTGAATGGCTTGCCAACTACAAAACCAGTTTTTCCTCCTTTGGCTTTTGCACCTCAGCTGCTAGAACAGGGCCTCATCCTCCCTGATTGAACTAACCTCGTTATCTCTAGCTTGCTTGCATATATATACCTGCCCCTGGAAATTTCCACTATGTGCTTCTGACGAAGTGGGTACTCACTCACGAAAGCTCATGCTCCAAAACGTCTGTTAGTCTATAAGGTGCTACAGGATTCTTTGCTGCTAATGTATTATTGTAATATATATTGTATGCAATGTGTTGTATTTTCCTATTAAAATAAGTTATTTTTATATATTTGAATGATACAAAAGTAGGGTGAAAATCAGAAAAAAAAAAAAAGAATACTTTTTGTAAAACCCGGGAGTTTTTCAGTAAAAATCTGTTTAAACTGAAAACTAAGGGGCTTACAAGTGCCAGTCTAGTCCAGTGATGAAAAGAGGTGATAGCAAGGGAGGGTGTGCTGGCGGATGAATAAGCTAGTGAGAACCTAGGCACCCCAGCTCCCATACAAGTGCCTTTAATAAAGGAGTTTGTCCATAGCCACCTCAAGGAGGCAGCAACTTTTGGACACATCCTTTAACTCAGGTTGTTTTTTAAATAGACCTGAATTGAGTTTTCTTCTCCTTAAACAATTAAAACCAATATGTTTTCCAGCCTAGTTCTTTTTTTCTTTGTTTGACATTTCAAAGGATGATACAACAGCCATTTCAAAGGCTCTGGCAGAAACTAGAGAAGGGACGAGATTGAACACAGCAGATCCCAATGTGAGAGGACCCTCCAGGGTGAAGAGCAATTGCCCCAAAACAAACAAACAATCTACCTGGATCTCTTAGTAAGCTTAGTATAAACTACTGCATTTTTTGTGCATCAGCATTTGCTTTTATTTTTTATGCTTGCACTACTCTGAGAAATATTTACTTTCCTTTGCTCATAAACATTTTTATTCACAGATACTGGTGTCAAAAGAGGTTGCATTGCTTATCTCCTGTTTACTGTTGCCACTGACTTCATTACGAAAAAGTGTAGATGGAGTCAACACAGGCATCCATGGCTTAACAAAAGTACATAAAAACATCTAAGTTTTGCTGGTAAGCTTATAAGCATGTGATTGCTTGAAAGAGCTGTGGAGTAGCTTGTAGCTAAGGGTAATAACAATAGCCTCCGAAGGGAAAGAAAAATGCAGAGTAGGCCTGGCTTGCTGGGGAACTCAATGTAGACAGGGAACTGTGCAGCCTGGAAAAACCCAAGTCAGGAAGGTCTGTGTGCAAGAGAGGTGACAGTTAGGGATCTGGGAACCTACAGTGGCTGCCCTTGCTAAACCATGGAAGGGGTATACAGGCACAGTTGCCTTCAACTGTGACATCTACTACAAGGAATTAAAGGTAAGGACCAGGAACTGAAAAAATTCCAAGAAGGAAGCAATTAAGAAAGGTTTAACGGCCATCAGCAGTACTAAGGATAATAAAAGTTTCTATTTCAAAAGAGCTTAGATTTTAAGAGTGTATGGAAAGTCCAGTGAAATTAGTGGCATAAATTTTATTTCACTAATGTTATCCATTCAACACTCACTATTCTGTCTGCAAGGATGAGCATGCACTACAGAGGGCACCTGCCAGCAATCTACCAAAACAAACTGATATACTGGGCCTGTGACACAGAGCGAGGCAAGTCTCACAGCTGCCCACAGGAACAATGAAGGTCTCAGACAGTTCTACCAGAATGCGTACTAACACCTGAAATGCCACATCTTTACTGACATCCTCTAACATATTAGGGATTAATTTATGTTTATTAAGGTCTTTGAAAATCAAAACCCCTTTTTCCAAGAGGTGGTGATAACAACCATAAATTGCACTGCCACGTTCTTCCAAATGATCACACAGGCCTGTTTTAAAAACGACGTCCAAGTGGAAACCAAGTTTGCCCTCCAGGACTGAACTATGGCTTTCAAAGAACCCAACAAACTGTTAGTCTCTTTGTGCGTTTTACTCCAGTGACAGTTCTTATATGGAGTTTCTGAAAGCAAGATTAGAATTTGAAAGCAAATTAACAAGCTAATTTCAAACTGTCTCAACTGCAGAGAAAGGAAGATGGTTATGTCAGAAGATGACTTTTTAATGCAAATGTCTGCAATAAATACATTGATAAATCTCTTTCCACAGGTTCACCACAGAAAAGCAGCTTGCGTTAGACAACAAGAAAAGTCTCCAGAAAACATTAAAAACAGAACAGGATTTACCCAAGTTATGTTAGTTTTACTATTGGTGACTAATCATGATGACAAACCCAGTGATTTACGGTCACTAACTAGACATGGAGTAGCTTAACTAATTTTTTAGGGGCTGGATCAGCAAAGGAGACTTAGATTGAGCATTTTAACACCTAACTTTTAAGGTGCTCTACTGCCTAGTGAGAGATTTACAACCCTAAGTTAAGTGCCCAGGCTTCCTATACAATGCATAGGAGAAGTTAGGCACCTATGAATGGAGCCACAAAAACCACTGAGCTGAGAAAGAAGTTTCCTGACGTAGCCAGTAGGAAATGCCCTAAGACCTGCCCCTCAAAAGATCATAGATGTCTAAGTTTGGGAGTCAGAGCCATGAACCCTCTCCTGAAGTTAGATATCTAAGCCCTTTCTCACAAAAAAAGAGTTAGTAGTATCTTTACAACCTTTAGCCCAGTGTTTAGGGTACTCAACCAGGATGTGGAAGACCCATGTTCAGTTCCATTCTCTGCCTGATTGTGGAGCAAAGACGAACTTGGATCTCCTCACTCTTGAGAATGCTGTAACCACTGCGCTATGGGTGCATGCTGGGCAGATCGCTCAAGCTCTCCTGTTGAAACAGTTCCTCTATTTATAAATAATTAAATAAGCATTGGAGCACTTGGATCTCTCTTCTTCTAGGTGAGCGTGCTAACCACTGGACTAAAGGTTACTGGGAGTTGGGGGAATGCAACACTATTTTTTCTTTGTGTTGTTTTATGCAGCACCCATTCTGGTAGGCAGTTTCTGACACCACTTACTAGATAGAGCCCCGCAGGTGAGATAGGCAAGGCAACGTCTTGTTTGAGGATCTTAGCTGTGAGTTAGGCGCCTAGACAGAGGCAGCTGTGTGCATGCTCAGCTAGAGATTTATTTAAGCACTAAGGAGTTTAGGCAGCTACAGAGATAGATGGCAGCTGACTGGGGGATCAAGGTGGCTAAAATGGCAGTTAGGCATCTAAATGCCTTTATGGGTCTAGCCCTAGATAGTTTCTCACCCCAGAGCAAAACATTAATGCCTATCATTAATGCTTTTAAAATTATCTGAGCACTTCTCACTCTCTTGCCCATAGTGAAAGATTTATGTAATATTGCACTTGATTTCAACATATTATGACAGCTATCTAGTAGTTTATCACTTTCACAACGGAACAAGTTTGAAAAGATTGTTTACACAGACTGGCATGTGTTCAACCAGTTCTGCTCATTATTCCCCTTGCTATAGTTTGAGATATGTTTAGATAAAAGATATTATTCAATCATTCGGCTTCACCTCCTCACCATTCTCTGTTTGTGAAGCCAGTTTGCTGTTTTGGAAATTAATGCAACATTACAAATTTAGCATTGCTACTTCAATGGAGAAACAAATATGAAAAGGAGCTGGGCAGTAACAAGACCTTGCTTAAACACAACTGATAGTCTATGCAGCAAGTAAAATGATTAACATGGATACAGCAAAGCATGATTTACCAAATAATAATAAAAAATAACCCACAATGGGTTTGAAATTTTTCCTCAGTATAGAAGTCTTTAAGTAAGAAAAGATTTAGAACACATTTAAGTCCAACATGGACTGAGAATTTATAGTTAAATAATTTTTTTTTTTTACCAATTAGCCAACCAATGTAAATGAGAAGATAACAGAAATGAAACATTTCCATTTCTATGTTGGTCATCAAGGAATGTCACAAAGGAAAATTAGAATAGGTCGACAGTGGTTCAAACAGCTACTAAGATATTTTTAGCATCTTGACTCAGACTCAGACTCTAGGACTGGAAGGGACCTCGAGAGGTCATCGAGTCCAGTCCCCTGCCCTCATGGCAGGACCAAATACTGTCTAGACCATCCCTGATAGACATTTATCTAACCTACTCTTAAATATCTCCAGCGATGGAGATTCCACAACTTCCCTAGGCAATCTATTCCAGTGTCCAACTACCCTGACAGTTAGGAACTTTTTCCTAATGTCCAACCTAAATCTCCCTTGCTGCAGTTTAAGCCCATTGCTTCTTGTTCTATCATTGGAGGCTAAGGTGAACAAGTTTTCTCCCTCCTCCTGATGACACCCTTTTAGATACCTGAAAACTGCTATCATGTCCCCTCTCAGTCTTCTCTTTTCCAAACTAAACAAACCCAATTCCTTCAGCCTTCCTTCATAGGTCATGTTCTCAAGACCTTTAATCATTCTTGTTGCTCTTCTCTGGACCCTCTCCAATTTCTCCACATCTTTCTTGAAATGCGGTGCCCAGAACTGGACACAATACTCCAGCTGAGGCCTAACCAGCGCAGAGTAAAGCGGAAGAATGACTTCTCGTGTCTTGTTTGCAACACACCTGTTAATGCATCCCAGAATCATGTTTGCTTTTTTTGCAACAGTATCACACTGTTGACTCATATTAAGCTTGTGGTCCACTATGACCCCTAGATCTCTTTCTGCCATACTCCTTCCTAGACAGTCTCTTCCCATTCTGTACATGTGAAACTGATTGTTCCTTCCCAGGTGGAGCACTTTGCATTTATCTTTATTGAACTTCATCCTGTTTACCTCAGACCATTTCTCCAATTTGTCCAGATCATTTTGAATTTTGACCCTGTCCTCCAGAGCAGTTGCAATCCCTCCCAGTTTGGTATCGTCCGCAAACTTAATAAGCGTACTTTCTATGCCAACATCTAAATCGTTGCTGAAGATATTGAACAGAACCGGTCCCAAAACAGACCCCTGCGGAACCCCACTTGTTATACCTTTCCAGCAGGATTGGGAGCCATTAACAACTACTCTCTGAGTACGGTTATCCAGCCTGTTATGCACCCACCTTATAGTAGCCCCATCTAAATTGTACTTTCCTAGCTTATCTATAAGAATATCATGCGAAACTGTATCAAATGCCTTACTAAAGTCTAGGTATATCACATCCACCGCTTCTCCCTTATCCACAAGGCTCGTTATCCTATCAAAGAACGCTATCAGATTTGTTTGACACGATTTGTTCTTTACAAATCCATGCTGGCTATTCCCTATCACCTTACCACCTTCCAAGTGTTTGCAGATGATTTCTTTGATTACCTGCTCCATTATCTTCCCTGGCACAGAAGTTAAACTAACTGGTCTGTAGTTTCCTGGGTTGTTTTTATTTCCCTTTTTATAGATGGGCACTATATTTGCCCCCTTCCAGTCTTCTGGAATCTCCCCCGTCTCCCATGATTTCCCAAAGATAATAGCTAGAGGCTCAGATACCTCTTCCATTAACTCCTTGAGTATTCTAGGATGCATTTCATCAGGCCCTGGTGACTTGCAGGCATCTAACTTTTCTAAGTGATTTTTTACTTGCTCTTTCCTTATTTTCTCTTCTAAACCTACCCTCTTCCCGTAAGCATTCACTATACTAGACATTCCTTCAGACTTCTCAGTGAAGACCGAAACAAAGAAGTCATTAAGCATCTCTGCCATTTCCAAGTCTCCTGTTACTGTTACCCCCTCCTCATTGAGCAGGGGGCCTATGTAAAACCTTAAAACAAAATTTATTCTTACAACAAGACTACCCTTTTATAATCACCTTATTTCACGCCATGTATTTAAATTGGTTAAATGAATAAATTTTCTGTCTTTTGTAACCTTTTGACAGGCTAACAATTTGTTCTTTTACCATGTATTAAAGTTAAAAGGCTTTTATGATGTTTCTGTACATAATTTGGTTTGGCACGTTTTAGTAACTCAAGTTATATGCATAACAGAATGAAGTGTTAACCTCACTTAATTGGCATTACTTAATGTCCATATGCCTTGAACCTTTTCTTAAATGCAGTAACTCTTTTCCTGTTATTTACTATTTGGAGTAAAACCCCTTTCTTATATATTCTCCCTTCAACAGACAACTTCCTATTTGAATAATTAAGGCAAGAACAAGATCAGTGTAGACATCCTCTTTTTAAAGATTCCCACACACTGTGATGTCTCCATAACCAATCTATTACCTGCCATTCAACAAGGCACTGGTTGTCACAACAGCTTACAGAATAAAAATAGTAATTATACTTTTATACTTAATATACCTGATGCATTGTTCTAAGGACAAAGACTGAGCATATTCAGAAAGTACTGAATGGACTATGAAAGCATTTGTTAACTGGTGTGCAGAAGTTGAGCTAACATATGTCCAAAAGATTAAAATAAAATAAAAAAAAACTTGCTAAAAATAGCGAAAGTCCAAGGGTTCAGACAATTGTATGGTCTTAGGCTCATCTAACGCTAGGAAACAAACCCACTGCTGACAATCATCAATAAGTTCCTCTGAAATTACGTTTAAAATTGTTTAATTGCTCGTATTGCTTGGTTTAACTGAGTCCCAGGCCTGGTCAACACTTAAAATTTACACTGGCATTGCTACATCTGCTAGAAGTGTGAGCTAATGGCTGGAAGCTGAAGCTAGACAAATTCTGACTGGAAATAAGGTGCCCATTTTGAACAGAGACAGTAATTAACCATTGGAACAATTTACCAAGGTTGTGGTGGAGTCTCCATCTCTGGCAATTTTTAAATCAAGATTGGATGTTTTTCTAAGAGATATAATCTAGGAATTATTTTGGAGAAGTTCTCTCACCCGTGTTATGCTAGGTCAGACTACAAATCACAATGGTAGGCTCTGGCCTTGGAATCTACGAATGTAGTTTGGAGAATGGTATTAATGTAACAGCAGAACTACTCCTATCTGCCTTTGTGGCATCTACATAAGGGGGCTACGCCAGTGTAGCTAGGCTGACAGAACCACAGTGACATGGGCTCTGTAACGTAGATATAGCCTTAATGACGCTTTTGGTAATGGTGCTGAAAATTGTTTTGTCCTCCCATGCTTTGTCCTTTCCAACTAAACCATTGTCAGAATAGATTCAGAGGATATGACTACTTTGCAAATAAAAACCCACAGCTGGCCTGGGCCAGCAGACTCGAATTCACGGGGCTTAGGCCAAGGGACTGTTTAATTGTGGTGTAGATGTTCTGGCTGCAGCTGCAGTCTGGGCTCTAGGACCCTGCAAGGCGGGATGGTCCTAGAGCCCAGGCCCCAGCCCAAGCTCAAAGGTCTACACAGCAATTAAACAGTACCGTAGTCCGAGTCACCAACAAGAGTCTAATTCAATGCAGACATACGCAGAGGGACCTACTGCTGAAATCTGTTGCCAGTGACTGTAGTGTTTCCTAGAGTAGAAGAGGACTCAGAAATATTCTGTCAAGAGTAGTATCAGCTACCAGCTATCATGCTGACTGTCCCCCATCTTCTCCCTTAGTGACCTATACAATCAAAACTGGGATGGATTTTACAAAAAAGATAATGGAAATATGCCAGTATGTTGGAAATACCATGACCTAGGTTTTGCAGAGGGAGACTAGTATGTTGCTTCTATACTGCCTTTCATCCAAGGATTTGCAAACATCCAAGTCAGCTGACACAGCTGTGAGAAGATTATTATTGAGCATCTAGGAGCTCTAATCATGAACTAGCACCCCATTTTGCCAGGTACTGGGCTATACCAAGTTAAGTTCTTGATTACTGTACAAGTTTTCCAGCTCTTGGTTTTAAAAAAATGCAAATTCAGTTACTTAGATTAAATAGTCAAATTACATTTGTGACTGGCTCTACAATAAAACACAAATCCCAAAATACCTGGAAAAACAAAAGATGTCCCTCTAACTGCATCTGTTAAATGTTTTAAATGGAGTAAATAAACTAATAATATGAACATATTCAGAGTAAATATCGGGTTAGTAAAACTACAGTCTGCTAGCCTGAAATTTATAATACTACCAGCATGATCATATAGTACTTTATAAACTATTAATTATCTTCACACTAACACTATGCAGTAGATAAACATTGTCCCCATTTAAAGATGTGGAAAGGGGGACAGAAGTTGTGACTAACTCACCGCCACACATCTTAAGAGTTTGATCCAACTGCCACTGAAGCTAACAGGAGTCTTTCAGTGACTGTAGTGAGAGCTAGACCAAGCTGCTAGTCCACGTCACTAGCTGCTCATGGTTGACCCGACATCTTTAAAAAGGAACAATCCTGTCCCAACTCAGGGCAAAGCGGTGCTCTACATCACATCAGTTAAAACATTTCATACGATGATGCCTTTACCTAGTATGCACATGGCTTCAGAGAAAGTATTAAGATTCATGAGCTCCCAGTCTTGCATTTACCCTACTAGATCATAATGCCTCTCTGGTTAAACTGTTGACCCGTACTTAATTCTGCATGTATTTCAACTGTCCACAACATCTAACCTAAGTGAGAATGAAAAGTGACCTCCTGCTTCAGTTTCCTTGTAAATGTCGCCAAACAGCAGAAGTAATGGAGTATTTGCCCAGCCTGCTTCCTTATGAATTCCTCCTTCAGTTCCCCTTCATGCACTTCTCACAAAGAAACCTGCCTTTTCAGACTCTCATCTGAAGTGCTGGTTGCTTAAAGAATGACTAATCAGCTGGTCCTTGAATAAGGGACATGCAACTTGCCTACCAAAAATAACTCATTCTGGCTTCAGAATTTTTTGTTGCCACAACCCTATTGTCTCATTAAATAACTAGGACTCTCTTGGTCTAAAAGACATTCCAAGAGACTAATCATCAAATGGTCTGGGAACTGCAGACAGAGCTTGGGTACAGTATCAGAAAGTCTTTGTCCCATCCCATCATCTGAAATGGTCTACACAGACAAGCATGTTGCCTTTGTTAAGCAGGACAGAAGCAGGTACTGGAATCACCATACGAAGGACCAGTTTCTCAATTTCGGCCTCATTTATCCTTTGTAACTTAACACAGTAGGGATTCCAAGACTCAGATAACACAAAGCAGGCATCCCTTCCCACAAGAAAGGTAAAAGCCACAGCATGTTCAAATCGTATCACAATGCAGTCAGCTCTTAACTGCTATTTGACTTCATGGCATTTTAATTTTATGTACCATTTGCCAGAGAAACAAGAGAGAGTTGCTATTTTTGTAATGCAGCATTTTATTCCAAATTACAAGCTAGTAATAACTTCATAGAATGACAAGTGACAAAGTCATGACAAGCTATCAAGGTTGTAGGTTTGGGGCTTTTTTTGGAAAGCATTTATATGCTCATGAATATTGTAAGATTATTTTTTAAAGCTTAAATTCAATCAACACCACAAAATAGAACAACTTTGAAATGTTTACTTAAAGGCACAGTATAATATTCTAACTGATAATGCTGAACTAGTGACACCAAAAAGACCACCAAAAATAATGATACTACGGTAGCCAAATAAAAGCCATGATCACAGATGTGTCTCAAAAGTGGGTTCAGTTTACATCTATAGTACTCTGCAAGTGTAACTTCAGGCTATACCTACTTGACCAAAAGCTATTATTATTATTATATGGAGATATACCTATCTTATAGAACTGGAAGGGACCTTGAAAGGTCATTGAGTCTAGTCTCCTGCCTTTACAGCAGGACCAAGTACTGTCCCTGACAGATTTTTGCCCGAGATCCCTAAATGGCCCTCTCAAGGATTGAACTCACAACCCTGGGTTTAGCAGGCCAATGCTCAAATCACTGAGTTATCCCTCCCCTCTTCCAAAGATTTCCCATCATGACTAATACCAGTTCAGCTCCACTGGCGTTAGGACCTTGATAGCCGTGACGTAGACAGGCCACCAGCATATTAACGGCCGCATCATCTAACTCCGCTCTAGTGGGCATAGAGCTTCAAATACCAGCAGCAGCCTGTTTACGCTAGGGTACCTGCGTGTGCACAAAGCCTGAAGTTCTGTCTCCCCACTCCAACCTACTTTGAAATTTTACAGCTGATCACAGCAAGAACAAGCACCCCGATAAGAGTTGAACCCACACTGAAGACATTTACACGGGGGGGAATGGGGAGGGGAGGGGAAATTGCCAACAAGTCTAATGAGATTTCAGGGGATGACAAGCAAACCAGAGTAGCCACAATGAAAATGTCCTAGTGCATTTTGAAGTACTAATGAGGCTCAGGCTTACTAAATGCATGTAGGCCTAAGAATCTATTACATGTACTTAAGAGTGCAAGTATACAGAATCAGAAATTAGATATGGAAGAGACCTGTTAAGTTAACTTGCTCATTCACCAGACAATACAGAATTGCTCTTTACTATGCATTCTCAAAATGTTTCATCCAGTCCACTTAAAATGACTCACGCAATAAGGTAGCTGACTAACAAATACATGCAGCTATTAAATTTCAGGGATGCCCAGAACATGCCAAAACCAGCCCTATGTGCAGTGTTAGATTTAAAACATCATCCAGGAAAGGGAAAAAAAAAAAAAAAACAACTAACTTTTCCTTCAGTATTGATACCCATCTGACTCTGTATACTTTGAGCCATTCTAATCTAAAACCAAACATATTGTTAATGTTAGCAGGAGGTTACTGAAATCAGACCTCAATCCCCTTAATCACAAGGCAGATAACAAGCAAACATTCCTTAACATCTAAAATATTAGTAATTGCACTCAAAAAACTCTATTTCAGCCATTATTTTTAACCAACACAGAGCCAAGAAGTCTAATACAAGAATACAATTAAATGTCATATTGCTGCTTAGACCATTTCAAAAGTAGTTCTAACAGAACTACTCTTCCTCCATGCCCTTTTAAAAAAAACCCTGGAATCATTCAGAGAGCTCATTTTCTCCAGCACTTTGACGTCACAAGCATTGGATCAAAACACCACTTGTACAGAATGGGAAGGATCCAATGTCCTCTACCACACAAAAGGTCAGATCCAGATCATTATGGTTGTACCTAACATCACCTATATACTGAAGGGCATATAGTGCATGTCCTCAACACTAACAGAATTGCTTTGTGTTTAAATTGTCTCAAACTTAATACTAACATGATTTTGAGAATGGATATCCATGTGCCTTACTGCCTGAAGTGGGGAGGTTAAGAACCTCTGGAATCTCCCCATTATTAAAGGGCTGGATTGGACTTCACTCCCTACTGAGTCGATTAGCACAGCTCTCTTAGACACATGGATAGGAAGGCCCTGAAGTATGGCAGTAAAAGCACTTCAGTGGAGCCCAAGACAGAGGGAAGGGTAGCTAGTTTAGCAGAGAAACAAGAAGCTGGGAGGATCTAGGGAGAAGCTTGAAGAAAAGCTGTGTTAAGCACAAACTGCAAGAAAGCAGCACAAAGGGGCTTGGAGATATGAAGTAGCAAAGGAAAATAGTGGCCTGTCTAAAGGAGCAGACCTAGCTACTTTATACAGAGTCCCCAGGCAGAGCAGAGAGTGGGCCTGGGTTCCCCTACCAGCTGCTGAGGCATGCAAGCCCAGTGGAAGGAATATTGAGCCAAAAGGCAGGTTCAGGAATAGCCCAAGATGGGAGCAAAAGGCTCTCTTGTATTGGGGTATATTGCGAACTTTCAGTTGGACCCTTCTGCTACCACACCAGGGGACTGAACTTCGTAACTTGGCTGAAGGGCTGAGCCACAGAAGACCCATTGAGAGATGGACTGCCTGCAAAAGATGTCAGAGACAAGGACCAACCACAGCATTGCACCCTGCCACAACTGCACGCTTCAGGTGATGAGTCCACTATGTTACGGTGCAATTATAGTACAAACCTAAAAGTTGGAGAAAAAGTGAAATTTCAAAAACCTGATCCTTTTTCCAAGGTGTGCTTTTTTTTTTATTTTATTTTGTTTAAACTAAAGAAACACAGCTGAGAGTTGTCATTTGGATTCACTTCTTCACAGTAAGTGGTGAATTTGTTTTTATATATTTGTTTTATATCTAGAGGTCAAGATAGGTGCTTAATAAATTAAAGTATTTGAAACAGTTGGTACGTAGAAGAAAACTTAAGTCTAAGCTTCATTTTTTGCCTCCTATAATCTGAAAATAGCTGACCACTGCCAGACTTTTTTCCACCTTCCAGACTAGAGCTACCATCACTACACTACTAATCACAAGAAAATACGGTTTCTAATGGAAACATGCTCCACAATGATAGCAGTATTATGGATTACAGGAGAAACGGATAAGCGAAAGCTTACAAGCAAAACATTTTAATGTAACAGAGCACAGCACACAGATTTTGTTTTCAATTATTTAATTTATTCCTACCTTCCACTACAGCATGGTGCACATCCCCTTACATAACCTGACTGTCAGTCTTCTCTTCCTGCAGATTCTAAGCAAAAATAAAACATTTTAATTATTGACATACTGTTTCGTACGTGTTCGCTCTTGGTAACTATAGTTAGGTGAGTAGCGGATGGTTGTAACTGTTTCAGATATGTATGGACATAAAACAGGGAAATTCTCCCAGCTAACTACCAAAATTTCCCCAATCAGTTCCAACACATCTCTCAGTCAGATCGCATTCTGGTTTGTGCTATACCCTCAATTTAATTTACATGTCAGGCCCGAGAATACCTAAGAATGTCTTGAACATTATTCTCCATAGTGCCTCAAGCTTGAAAAAGACATGCATGAGAAAAATGTGTTTGAAAGAAAAATCATCCTTAAAAAACGGCTTCCCAGTCATAGTATCTCTAAGGCCTTGGCTACAGAAAAAAATAAGAAGAATCTTGTCTACATGAGAGAAATTGACCAGAATAGCTATTGCAGAATAAACTATTCCACAATATTTCCTTGTATAGACACTCCTGGAATAAAAGTCCAGAATAACAAAGTGACTTTTATTCTAAAACAGAATGTCCACACAGGGAGCTACTCTGGAACAGTAATTCAAGTCAATTTCCCCTGAGCAGATAAGGCCTAAAAAAAGTTAATACTGTCTGAAATTAGACCATTATGGCAGGTTATCCACTATTTGTCAAAGAATCTATACTACTGAAAAAAAAAACAACGTACCAGTTTAATTTAACCCCCTTCCCAAGTGACAAACTAAACCAAAGAAAGCTATTCTTATACCAGAGTAAGAGCCTCCACATGGATGTTTCTACACTATGGTCTGGTCCACACTACAGCGTTAAATCAATTTAAACAGCGTTAAATCGATTTAACGCTGTACCCGTCCACACTACAAGGCACTTTAAATCGATTTTAAGGGCTCTTAAAATCGATTTCTGTACTCCTCCCCAACGAGAGGAGTAACCCTATAATCGATATTACTATATTGATTTAGGGTTAGTGTGGACGGAAATCGAAGTTATTGGTCTCATTCTTTTACTGAGCTACCCAGAGTGCACCGCTCCGGAAATCGATGGTAGCCTAGGACCATGGACACACACCACCGAATTAATGTGCCCTAGTGTGGACGCGTAAAATCGATTTTATAAAACCAGTTTTATAAAACCGGTTTTAATAATTTCGATTTTATGCTGTAGTGTAGACGTGGCCACAGTCAATTACTGGGGGTGGGGGGGAGAGGGCCGGCAAAACCTTCCCATGTAGGCAAAGCCAAGGAGAGAAAGCGACAAGCTGACTTGTTCTAATTATAACCCTTTGACATGGAAAACAAGGCATTAACAAATTGAAACCCTACAATCGGCAGCATCTCTAGCCATTTTTCTTTTCTGCCCTATCTTTTGATCAAAGGATTGTGGGGGGGGTCCCCCACATTTTTAGCATTTTCTCTTACGGAAAAAAAAATTCAACTGCTGCCGCCCTTACTAAGCTACACATGATGAAAAAATGTCTCCATCCAAACAACACTAATACGAAAGCTCTGACCTTTATTCTTCTCTTTGAATTCAATTGTGCGTTAACTTCAAAGCAGGAGTGGGGGTATTTCAATGCTAATGCTATTAAGGCAGACAATAATAAAAACACTCAACAAGGCATATTTTTAAAATATCTACATCCTCCCACCCAAGAAAGACTCTTTTCTTGCTGCTCTGTCACCATGTCCTACTACTTCCTAAAAAACTGTAGGGGTTGCTATTGCTTGGTATATTTCCTTTTGGCTTCCCAGGGCTCGTCCAGACTAGGGGGGGGGGAATCGATCTTAGATACGCAACTTCAGCTACGTGAATAACGTAGCTGAAGTCGAATATCTAAGATCGGATTACTCACCCGTCCAGACGGCGCGGGATCGATGTCCGCGGCTCTCCATGTCGATTCCAGAACTCCGTTCGGGTTGATGGAGTTCCGGAATCGATATAAGCGCGCTCGGGGGTCAATATATCGCGTCTAGATTAGACGCGATATATCGATCCCCGAGCAATCGATTTTAACCCGCCGATATGGCGGGTAGTCTGGACGTACCCCCAAACTCACCTTTGGATCAAAAGCAAATGCAAGATGAAGACATGGTTCTTTAGTAGGGAAAAAAAAAAAAAAAAAAGCAACGAGCAGCTGCCCAAGTCACCGCTGGAGAGAATGGTAGTCACAAACCCTGTGCCTTTTCCCCTAGGGCTTAAACAATACTCTAGTAACTCCCATAAAAACTCACTAGGGGAAAAAAAAAGGTGTTCTCTTATCACACATTAGTTAACTCATGGTAAAATCCTAATGAACACAGGGCAGTTTGTAGTCCCCCCCCACACACACACACATATGCAGGCTTAGGCAAACTTCAGGGCTGAGCCTAAGATTCATCTCACCTGGCTAACTCGTGTTAAGACCATGTGTGGCAAAAGCGAAAAGGGAAGAAATGCATCAGATCATTTACTTACCTTGTTTTATATTACTAATCTAGGGACTTCCCCTTTCTGCCAGAACGTGCTTGCAAAGTCTGTGATTCCCCTTCAGGCTATTAACTTCAGGTGCCTGAAGAACCACCCTCAAAAGCAGATCCAAGAGTTTTAACTGTGTTAAGAGTTTATCTTCTCTGACTAGGCTACAACAATGGTTGTTTCAAAATGAAAGGATGGGAATAAAAGTGAATCCCTCTTTCTCTGTATTTTATCTTTTATCAAAAATAATCACACACATATAGAAAGCTATGCTACTTGCACACACTATGCTGGGCATTAACTGCTGTACTTACCTTTCAGAAAGTGAAACGTAACTGCAAGCTAGGACCAAGCTTTGATGGTGGAATTTGATTATATCTGTGTCGCTCATTTCCAGTAAAAATATTTTAAGATAAAGAAAACGCATACACAAGACACATGGGAGGGAATGTGAGGAACATGGGGCTCACAGGTAAAAGCCACAGAACAAATGTATCCTTTTAGCTGTTCCAAATAAACCCGAAAGCATATCACGAGAGAGAGATCAGACCAGGGGGAGGGGGAGTGGAACCCAGCCATCCCTTCAGAGCCATGTGAGAATTAACCTGAATTCTTCACTGGTTTACAAGCTTACCCCCTGCCACCAACTTGGTTGCAAATAAAGACAGGAATATAAGTGGAGGGGGAAAAAACAAATACACCCCATTAAAAAACAACAACACCTTTTTGGCCTTTTTTTTAAATTTTCTTTTGCAAGATAAAGGGATCCTCATCCCACGTACCTAGTACCATACCCGCACTCTAGACAGCCAGCATGACAGCCCAGGCCATGCTATTCCTGATGCAATTAGCTCGCTCTGCCCTCTTGGTACAGGCTAGGGAAGGAAAGCTGCAGCT